>NC_090252.1:40125277-40162777 GCF_037325665.1 Littorina saxatilis
GTGAGCCAAAAATGGGGAGTAAAAATTTCGTGGAGGGAGTAATTATTTCGTGCCTTGGGGAGTTCTTTTCTCGTACGAAAAGTGTACTCGGAGTAAGAATTTCGTACGAAATATTTACTCCGGAGTAAATTTTTCGTGGAGTAAAAATTTCGTGTTACACCGGCATTGTCTTCGTGGCATGCTCCTTTTTTCCTCTGACTAGCAGCGACAGTTGGAAGTTATGCTAGATCACGGATAAGCGTAACTTAATTATGATGCGTTTTCTTTGCTGACGTTGTGTGACAACACTGAAAACTTAAAGGCATATGTACGCGCTCCCGTGTTTACAAAGTGTAGTTTGCCCATAATCGATGTCAAACGCACCATAAGACCATGTAATGACGATATGTCGCCATGCGCGGACCATATACATGCATTACAGCTTGTTCTAGCCTCTGAAAAAGTGAGGATGTCAACAAAGACGCGGAGTTATTTCCCTTGCGTCAACGTTCCCTCTGTTGGCAAATCTATAAATAGGACGATCTAGATCAAAATAAAAATTCAAATATCTCAACATTTAAGGGGTCCTAGACCACAATATCTTGCAGGGAACTTAATTTAGCATGTCTCCAGCTGTTGGTAAAGCAATTAGCGTGTATAGTCATCGAGTACATATGGCTTTAAGGCGGTTAACAGATTGGGGAATCTGACACACACCATGCGTAAGGCCTGGCGCTCACCTATGTAACTTCAGCAGAACAGACGACGCACTGCAGATTATCCCAGCCCGCTACACGTTGCGTGAAAGGAAAAGAGGCCAAATACTCATAATCCCTATCGCAGCATCAATAATATGCAGTGCGTCGTCTGTGCCGCTGAAACTGCGCAGGTTCATGCCCTTAACAAAACCGTCTCTTCTTTATATGGCGAACAATATCCCTTTATCCTCTTCAAACCAAGTGACAGTCGGTGTGCGTTACGCCCTTATTCACTTCCTTGTGCAAAACACTCTACCGAAAAAGCAGCACCCCCCCCCCCCTTCCCAAATTCCAACCCCGAAATAGGTAGTATGGCTGACGTAACAGGGATGGGTATGGGGGTAGGGGGGAAGGGGGCCGGGGGGGAGGGGTGGTACAAGAAGTTCACTGTAATGAAAGTGGATTGAACATTGAAGTTTTAGCCTGAGAGAGTAGAAGAAAAGATGAAAAATGCGTAATAGGACACAACTTATCACAAAAAAATGGACACGTTACTGTTATGTTGCTTGTTTATTTCTATAACTGATTCGTATTTTTTTCTCCAGAAAACAGATGGTATTCTGTTGACTGTATAAAGACTCTCCCAACGCCCAAAATCAACGCTGTGTTTAGAAAAAAAAAACACGCTGCTGAAATGGATGGAAGTGACAGCGATGACGAAGCATTTGATACAGCGCCAAGCACACCAGCAGAACTGTCAGAGACTGAGTGTAACTCGCCTGCGCTTCCACCCAAATATAAAGTACATGCCACCAACGTTTGCCCCGGTGACAGACACCAGATATCAAGAAGGCCCTCCAACGAAAGTGATGCGACGGACGGCAAGCCCGACGGAAAGGATCCAAACGAAACCGTGACTGTGGCAAACCCTAGCGATACCTACACCGAAACAGAGTCGGAAGGTTGCGATGCTTTTCCGATCCACAAGGACAATGCTCAAGAAGTCATATGCCCTGACTCTGATGATGTAGGTGATGATCATCTAAACTTTTGCAATCCAAGTTCAGAAAGTACTTCCGAAGATGCAGAAGAGGACAAAGGCGACGTTAAACAGCAAGATGCCTCAATAGGTACACACGCCATTGCCACAATCAGCAACAGTATTTCACATAACTACTGTGGTATTCCAACAAAAACACAGCCTTTAAAGTCCGCCGCCAAGAGTCTTCCAGATAATTCCGAGGTTCATTCAGATATGATAAGGGCTTGTCTAAACAAAAATGAAGATACCACCCCGAATAAACAGATAGAAGCCACAGGCGAGAGGCCGTCCACAGAAAATATCGTGCAGGCAACAGGTCCGGAACGTGAAAGTACTAACGATGGTGTTGTCCAACAGGTAGAAATCGTTGATACTGATACTACCGATGAGGAAGTGCGGAAAAAGAACTCCAACAAATCGAAACCGACCAAGGAACCCAAACCAAACAAACACAAATCCAAAAGAAGCAAAGACAAGACACAGTATCCAAACAACCAAGAGTCAGACTACGCCACATCTGAATATTCCAATCACACTAGTTCTGACAACAAATCTTCAAGCGAGAACGAGCATTCCAATGGCAAGAATTACAAAGAGGGAGGCAGACATGCTGCGGATCTGGCGAATTCATTTGTCAGCATTCCCAGTTTACGGGATGCTAGTGAAGAAAATCCACAAGGCATCTTCGTGCAGGACTGCTTCGCAGTGTGTGCAGGTGAGAGTCAAGGGTGGAGTAATAGAAGAATTAGTAAGAATGGCAACGGGGGGTGGGGTGGGGGGTGGGGAGGTGGGTGAAGGACGAGGGGAGGGGGATGTTATCGCGAGTAAGGAGTGTGGGAGTGTGTGTGTGTGGGTATGTGTGTGTGTGTGTGTGTGTGTGAGAGAGAGACACCCACACCCACACACACACACAAAGAGAGAGAGACACACACACACACACAAACACACACACACACACACACACACACACATACACACACACAGAGATAAACAAATGGACAGACACACAGAGAGGCTAACCGAGATTTCAAGGATCCTGTATAATACTGTCTCGCATTTATATATTTCTAAAAGAATATTCATTTACACATTTATCAAGAATTAAAAGTGTTTAAATTTATGGCCAGTTAATAATGAGAGAACATGATGTTGGGAGGGATATGAATTACATGTAACATGTACTGGTCTTTTTATGCACCGTGTTCATGAACTAATTGTTTGTTTGTTTGTTTGTTTGTTTGTTTATTTGTTGCTTAACGTCCAGCCGACTACGCAGAGCCATATCAGGACGAAGAAGGGGGGGATGAAGGGGGCCACTTGTCAAGCGATTCCTGTTTACAAATGCACTAACCCATTACTTGTGTCCCAGCAGGCTTTAGTAAAACTAAATTAATACCTACTGGAAGATTACCAGTTTCCAGTATGTTAAAATAGGCTTAACCTATCTACTGCTGGACTTACATCAGAACACTAACAGATTAAACTATACATGAATCGCGAGACAAGCGGCAAGAGAAGAGATTTTTGGAAAAAATACAGGTGAATGAGCAAGAAGGCAGAAAAAAGAAAAGAATTCATGAAGAAAAAGAGAGCATGACAGGAAAGAGGAACCAAAAATCTACCTAACAGCAAACTAGAAAGCTCCTGCGGTTCCAAAAACAGGAGGGGCTTTTAATTTCATAACCGCAGTGCCCCACTGCGGGAATGAACTAATTTCTATGTTTCCAATACAGCGAATTTCTAAGAATAAACATATCGAGGACGCTAACAATAGCACTAGACTCCCCGAACCTCCCGCTTAATTGACATATTGAGGTTATAGGCTGACGCTGTAACTGACAAGAAAAAGAAAGAAAAAAATCAAACAAACAAACAAGGGAAACAAATACAGAAAAAAATGGAGTTCCTTTCAATCTTTTTTTTTTTCGAAATGAACACTAGATTTTACCATGTGTGGATTTTTTGCCAGTGCAAATATGTACTATTTAACACTGTGCCAGGAACTGGTTACAGAAAGTGCTTTGAAAAACAGTTCTATTTTGAGTGTATACATTTATTTGGGTGTGATCGACATGGCAGACAATCCCCAAGACAAACAAAACACAAGCAAGAACAAGCAACCGGAGTCTAAGGCCCCGTCGTCACAGAGTCTTCAAGTCTCCCCTGAAAGAGAACTGCCAACAGCAACATGTGAACAACCATCGGAGATTATGCGAGTTGCTGAAGACATTCTTTCGCCCTGTCACCTCGTCAGTGAGAGAGCTGCTCACTGGCTGGAGAAAAGGTTCATCACTGACAACCAACCCGCAACAGGCGAAATGGCAAAAAAGTGAGATTATTATTTGTTTTAACTAATTTATTTGAGTCACCTTCACCGTGTGTCCTAGGTCGTTGACAACCAAGAGCCTCACAAAAGTGTCTGTATCCTAGAAACGTTTTGAAGTATTTGATTGAGACTTCATGTAATCCGCAAACACCATTGAGCCTTCCCATCGACCACTTTTAGGACGATGATCTTTGTAAACAACCAAATACGTGATGACGTAGTTTGAACTACACAGTTCGGGACTGGGTGGCCGAGTGGTAACGCACTTGCGCTCGGAACCGAGAGGTTGCGTGTTCAGGCCTGGGTCAGGCCGCATTTTTCTCCCCCCTTTCCTAACCTAGGTGGTGGGTTCAAGTGCTAGTCTTTCGGATGAGACGAAAAACCGAGGTCCCTTCGTGTACACTACATTGGGGTGTGCACGTTAAAGATCCCACGATTGACAAAAGGGTCTTTCCTGGCAAAATTGTATAGGCATAGATAAAAATGTCCATCAAATACCCGTGGGACTTGGAATAAAGTAAAAAAAAATTCCATCTCACACGGCATTAAGTCTCAGGAAACATGAATACACGCATGCAGGGAAAAAAAATATGGGTAGCGCCGTATGTATGGCAGCTCGCTTTCCCCGGGGAGAAAGCAGCCCGAATTTCCATGAGGGTAACCTCACTGGACTGTAAATCTTATCCAATCCAATCCAATCCAATGTTGTTGGTCGTAGGCGACCATTATCGAATCAAGGAAAGAATGCCGCGATGTTTATCCTTATTCGGATGGTGTGGTTCGTGTTCGACCCATACTCTGAATACACACGGGACTTTTTCTTTATCCCTATTCAGATGGGGTTGGTCGTGTACGACCCATACTTTTTACGTTAAATCCTTCTTTAAAAGTGTGGGTCGAACACGACCCTGTCATCCTTACTATGTAGTCCAAAGCAGAATCTTTAATGTTGGTATAATCCTCTCAGTATGGTCCTTGGGCGTAAACGATGTCTTTGTTCAATATGTATCCATTATCATGGGTTCTTCCCGTGCTTGCAGTGTTCCAAAAAAAGGCCAGGACCTTTTTGGTATAATCCTGGTAATTCTTCGGAAAATCGTCAGCGATGAACACGACTTGGAAAGCGAAAACTTCAGAAGACAATGCATCTTGCAGCTCTTCGCGTGCTGCGCTTTTCTCTCGCATCAAGAACCACTCACGGAGGCTAGGAAGAGTCAGCTGGACAAGAGCATTCGTGGCCATTCAGGTAGTTAGATTTGTTGGCAACTGTCTTTACACCCCCGGTATAGGGGTGTGCATAAGATTCGTTATTATTGTGGTGAACTTGTTTGAAATAGACTCTTTGTGTGTGTGTGTGTGTGTGTGTGTGTGTGTGTGTGTGTGTGTGTGTGTGTGTGTGTGTGTGTGTGTGTGTGTGTGTACGTACGTGCCTGTGTGTGCGCGTGTGTGTGCACGCGTACCGATTCTACGGCTATAACAAGCATAGATAAAGGCTTAATTATTATATCACAATGATTTATCATTTATCTTGTTTTTATGTTAATGACCTTAATTATTTCAGGAAACAACCGTAGATGTTCGTTGGCTTTGCGGTCACTTTTTGACGAATTCATCAGTGCTGCCAAGTCAACAGTCACCGAATCTGATGAAACTTGTGAACTGGGTGTGAAACGCACTTGCCGAAAGATCAAGGAAATACGGAAGAAAAAGCGCACTTGGCTGAAAGCGGCCAGTATGGTGCAACTTGCTCAGCGTTGTTATTCCTTGATGAACAAAGTAAGACTGTGAAATAAGGAAGTAAGAATGCACAGTACGACACACACACACACACGTGAGCATGCACGCACACACACACATTGTGCAGGGCCGGACCCAGGGGGGGGGTTCCAGGGGTTCCGGAACCCCACCCCTGGAAAAAGCATGTACCTTGCTTTGACTTTTACTAGTTTTAGCACCAAAACAATGCTGCTCTTAACCCTCAAAACAAGGCCCAGAATGCACCAGATTGCACAGATTTTAACCGTTTTTCAAACATTTTCCGGGGGAGCATGCCCCCGGACCCCCCTAGTTCGCGCGCTTGCAAAGCTGGCGCGTGCTTGTGGCTTCGCCACTTCGCTGATTTGCCCCCTCCCAAAAAAGGAGGAACCTCCCCCTTACAACTCATTTGGTCCGGCTCTGCACATGCATGTACACACACGTCTCAGTGCGAGAACTCACGGACAGACAGACACACACCCACTCACACATCTACACGCACACATACGTTAAACACGATTTAAAGCAACAGGTTAGAAAAGATATGACTTTTTAGAACCTTCTTCACTGTATCACCTAAATGTAAATAGTTACAAATACAGAGACAACTGTGTCAACTGAAAAAGAAAACACTTTGAATTGGTCCCGAACAGCTAATTAGGCTGCAAGGACATAAAAAACAAGTCGCGTGTAGTGATATAAAAACATTTAGTCAAGATCAACACCACAAACCAATCATCGCCGAGACTACATTCAGATAGTCTCGGCTAACCATACCGAAGACCGAGACGGGTCACGCTCGCCGCCGCGAAGCACGCGTCCGTAGTACTGAACATAGTTTCTTTCATTCTGAGCACATTTTTAGAGTAAACAAGACATATCTATATACTTTTGAATTTATGAGAACATGAGTTAGTTAGTTAGTTAACTGTTGCTTTTTGGGTCCAGCGGACCATATAGGCCAAATCAGGACCCCAGGAAAAGATGAGAAATACAATGCAATCAATTTTAAATCTGTTCGCGAAAAATCGATTTTATTGACAACTTTAATGAGCAAAATCATTAATAAATTTTTAAGCCTCCAAGCTTAAATGCAATACCAAAGTCCGGGCTTCGTCGAAGATTACTTGACCAAAATTTCAATCATTTTGATTGAAAAATGAGAGCGTGACAGTGCTGCCTCAACTTTCACAAAAAGCCCGATATGACGTCATCAAAGAAATTTATCCAAAAAATGAAAACTACGTCTGGGGATATTATACTCAGGAACTCTCATGTGAAGTTTCATGAAGATCGGTCCAGTAGTTTTCTCGGAATCACTTTATACACACACACACATACACACACCCACACATACACCATCTCGATTCCCCCTCTATGTTAAAACATTTAGTCAAAACTTGACTAAATGTAAAAAGCAACCACTTAGAACACGGCACAGACATTGCCTTCATCAGTTAGTTTCTAATTCTTCTCATCATTCCTTTATGTTCTGTTGTTCTGCTCTTCTTTTATTACTGTGATTGTTGCTTAATTTGTCACTGACTAAGTTGACTTCGTCTGTCTTTTGCACATCTTGCAACAGTCTTCTGTTGTATAAGTTCCTTGTGTCGTCAATGCAGATTGTTTGAAAATGTGTTTTGCTATCATGAACCTTGCCACAAACCTGTACAGCTTTTACGAGTAATAAAAGCATATCCTTCTATATTAGACCAAAACCAAAAGTGAAGATTGTGCTTCAATTCCTTTCTATGCAGAATGGCCATTTTATTTCTATTTCTATTGTGACAGGGGAGGCTACCGCTCCTTTCACAGCAGACTCTGCACCCGAGTTGTTGGCCTTTAAGTCAACACCGGTGCATTGTAGAATTCTGTTTGTGATGGGGTCTGGTGGTTTCTGATTGTCTGTATGTTCATGGAAACCTTCGGGTTTGCATAACAGTTTTTATAGGGCTAAGAAATTAGCCCTAACATTTTCAATTCTGTTTGATTGCACTTCGCCTCCCGAGGTGATCGTAGTGTTTCGGCACTCGGTTACACTATTTCTAATCTATTAATTAATTAATTAATTAATTAATGTATTTATTTTTTTATTTGTCCGAATTGATTTCATAAGGGGCATCTAAATTAAATGTCAATCCACGAACTGTGTTCATAAAAGCAATGTCTACTCTGCACACGACGCAGCTACAGGTTTGATGTTCGGAATGTGTCCAAGTCGACGAATGCTTCTTTCCTCTGTAAAATCCGAACAAATCAGTGTTGGTGTAGGCCTACATCATCGCTTAACCAGAAAAAAAACGTACCTTTTGATATCTCCTTTTTCAGATTGCGAAAGCTGGGTGGGATCCACTTACAAAGAAACTGAAAGGTGAAATACTCACTGTCATAGAAGCGGTGTCCAAGCGTGGGAAAAAGATCAGTTCACGGACTGTCTTTGATGCTTTCCTGGTCCGTGGCCTGGCAGTGTTGCTCTGGACCTGTTTCAATGAAGGTATAATAACAAACTGGGATGTTTATGTTGCCATTCTGTTTGCTTTGTCTGTTCTGCTTGTTTCTTTATTTAAATTGGGTTGATTTTTTGAGTAGTATTGTTTTGCTTGGTCGTTTGTTGTTGTTGTTGTTGTTGTTGTTGTTGTTGTTGCTGCTGCTGCTTTTGCTGTCGCCGCTGTTGTTGTTGTTGTTGTTGTTGTTGCTGTCGTTGTTGTTTTTGTTGGTGGTGGTGGTAGTGCTGTTGTTGTTGTTGTTGTTGTTGTTGTTGCTGTTTTTAATGCTGTTGCTGTCATTGCTGTTGTTGTTGTTGCTGTTGTTGTTGTTATTATTGATGTTGTTGTTGTCGTTGTTGTTGTTGTTGTTGTTGTTGCTCTGGTTGCTGTTCCTTCGTACCTTCAAGTTCGACAAAATGAAGGCTTTTCTTTATTCTTCTACCTAAATACTGTCTTATATTTGCAGATCCCAAAGTCACTTATCGGCACTTGTGTAACCCACTCAAGCTCATCGCTGACTTACTGCGAGCAGTATTCCAGTCGGCCAAGAACAAACACAGGCACATCATACTGGAAGAACTCCACGTCCTCCTCTCCCACCCATCAACCGAAGTTCGCAAGATGGTGATTGAGGCCGTCGAGGATCAAGGCCAGTCCTTGGCCCAGTTCCTGCTCTCAAACACAGAAAAACAGCTGAGGATGGCTGGGTTCTGTGTTGACGATGACAGCCAACCTGCAGTGGGAGCAAACAAGAAGCGTCACTGCGCCTGGAACACAACGTTTTGGCGTGGACCTGACAAACAGCTTCTTCGTGGTGCTATGCGCACTTACTGCAGGGCTTGCCTGGAGTCTGGAAGCTCCGCTCAGTGCCCAAAGGCCTCAGGAAGCTCCAGACAATGCAGTGAGCAGCACGTGCAGAACCTACATCTCTTGCAGCAGCTGGGTCAGCGTCCTTGCTTTGTGCAGCTGTGGGCTTTCCAGACCCACCCTTTGCCTCAGTTCTACATCACAGACTGTACTCAGGACAAGCTTCTTCTGGACGTCTTGGTAAACGATCGTCTCCCTTGTCCCCGTCTTGAACGCAACTCACTCCTCTCTGCGGCCGCCCAGGTCCTGTCTGCCATTGGCTTTCTGGCGTCACGTGACATCGCCCTTCGTGACGTCACTAGCAGCAACTTGGTCTGCCAGTTCGAGGCTGTGACTGGAAGGAAAGAAATCAGGATTAAGATCGCTGACTTGGGCATGTCTCACGTTTTTACTGCCCAGAGAGCTGGCGCTGCGTCATCAGTGCGACCGTGTGAGTTTTTGTGTAAACTGTTCTTCTGTTAAAGCTTTCTGTCGTATAGTTTAGCTTGAATTGGTGTTGGTTTGGTTTCTCTTTGCGATATGAACCTTTATCAATTTATATTCAGTGTGCTGCCATCAATGTTGCTGCTGTGGCTATTTATGGTGGGGATGATGCTCATGTGTTAACCGCAGGTCTTTGACAGTCTCTGCCTGGACTTGAAAGCACTAGATCATTTGACAACTTGTTTGTTAACGTATAGTCCTTTCTTACCAAATACAAGATGTGTGAGTACTATGTTTGGAGCATAAAGTACGCCTGAGAGTGTTCTACTTATATCCTTTAAGGCGATCCCTAATTGAGCCCGAAGTCAAAGACTTAGCTAGGTCTTTTTACCTAAAAGTCAGTGCAAAAGCGTCGCGCATCCAGCTTCGCGAAGTAGGCTTACGAAGTAAACTTTGCCCAATTAATTAGAGGCTTTGGCCTGGTCATAATGACAAAAACATAATTAATTTGTGTGTGTGTGTGTGTGTGTGTGTGTGTGTGTGTGTGTGTATATCTATGTGTGTGTGTGTGTGTATGTGTGTGTGTGTGTGTATGTGTGTGTGTGTGTGTGTGTGTGTGTGTGTGTGTGTGTGTGTGTGTGTGTAGTACGGAACCCTGGTCCTTGCCCCGTGCGGTGGATGTCACCAGAGTCTTTGTTTGAAGGACGGTTCTCTGCAGCGTCCATGGTCTACTCCTTTGGCTATCTCCTGTACGAGCTCTTCACTCGGGGTTGTCAGCCCTTCTCAGAGACACATCGAGACACGGATGACATTCTCCGCCTGGTAATATGCTGCTTTCTGTCTTTTTTTTACAATAGGTTGGCTGTCACTGTATAAATCTGTATGCGTGAAACTATTTAACTTTTTTGAAAAATAAGATTGTCACATAATGTTTCACGTAATGTGTCCCGCAATTTAACACTATTTAACTATTTGAAAAATACGATTGTCACCTAATAAATCTGTGTTTGTGAAAAATTGAACTTTGGACAGTGGGTGTTCCTAACACATTCAACGCCTGTTTTGTACTTTTCATAGCTGTTCATAAGAGGGTAGTATAAGTGCATACTACTGGCGAGCGTCAGAGCGGCTTTGTTAAAACGAATTTTTCCAAATTTGGTTTCGGAAGAAGGAGGGATATAATTCTAAAATAAACTCGATCATTCGATATTGTCTCGTGCTTGCATTATTTACAAGCAACTTCAATTGCAAATGCAATATATAGCAATACATCTGTAGCTATTAATACCATAATACATTTTATAAATAAAACGTATGACTCTTTATGTGGCAACCTTTTTACATTTAGTCAAGTTTTGACTAAATGTTTTAACATCGAGGGGGAATCGAAACGAGGGTCGTGGTGTATGTGCGTGTGTGCGTGTGTGCGTGTGTGTGTGTGTGTGTGTAGAGCGATTCAGACTAAACTACTGGACCGATCTTTATGAAATTTGACATGAGAGTTCCTGGGTATGAAATCCCCATACGTTTTTTTCATTTTTTTTATAAATGTCTTTGATGACGTCATATCCGGCTTTTCGTGAAAGTTGAGGCGGCACTGTCACGCCCTCATTTTCAACCAAATTGGTTGAAATTTTGGTCAAGTAATCTTCGACGAAGCCCGGACTTCGGTATTGCATTTCAGCTTGGTGGCTTAAAAATTAATTAATGACTTTGGTCATTAAAAATCGGAAAATTGTAAAAAAAAATAAAAATGTATAAAACGATCCAAATTTACGTTTATCTTATTTTCCATCATTTGCTTATTCCAAAAACATATAAATATGTTATATTCGGATTAAAAACAAGCTCTGAAAATTAAATATATAAAAATTATTATCAAAATTAAATTGTCCAAATCAATTTAAAAACACTTTCATCTTATTCCTTGTCGGTTTCTGATTCCAAAAACATATAGATATGATATGTTTGGATTAAAAACACGCTCAGAAAGTTAAAACAAAGTGAGGTACAGAAAAGCGTGCTATCCTTCTTAGCGCAACTACTACCCCGCTCTTCTTGTCAATTTCACTGCCTTTGCCATGAGCGGTGGACTGACGATGCTACGAGTATACGGTCTTGCTGAAAAATGGCATTGCGTTCAGTTTCATTCTGTGAGTTCGACAGCTACTTGACTAAATATTGTATTTTCGCCTTACGCGACTTGTTGTTATTGCACAGCTGTTCCTCCACTCGCCGAGCGTTCGACCCTTCCAGTGGCCGTGTATACCTGACGAGGTGTTCGCCATCATTCGAGGCTGTACTGAGTTCAGAACAAAGAAGAGGTGGTCGCTGGAGCAGGCCAAAGAAATGATTGAAAAACTGACAGATTCAAATCCGACATCGAAGTTTCAAGGTACACATATGTTTCAAGATATGTAGGTTTGACAGGCAACTTCTCACATTGTTCAAGTTGGTTTGCTGTGGATTATTGATGCTAATTGTTTACAGCTAGCCACATTTTCTTTTGTTTGCAGTACTTTGTGTTGGGACGCTGTTCATGTTGAAATAGATTAGGCAGCTCAAAAGGCACTCATTTGACCTCTGTATGCAAAATCAACAACCCCAGCACGATTTTATACAAGACAGCGTCTATACAGTGACCCACGTGCATCATACAGTCCCAAAAGTTGCAATTATGCCCTCTGAATTTGACAAAACCATTGAAACAGATTAAACTATCAATGTTCTATCGAAAATAGTCCGTCAACGGTGTAGGTATTATCCTCTATCAAAGTCACACATTGCAGGTATTGACAATGTTCTTAGCCTGGCCTACAAATAGGAAACCAGAAATGTAGGTCTTGTTATTTTGCCTGCAACGCAACTTGTGTTATTGATTTAAGTCAATTATTTGTGTTCGTGTTAACAGAGTTCATGAAGTTTCCTCAAATCAACATCGATCAGGAAGTTCGCAAATATCTTCCAGAGAAGGTTTGTATCTTTTTGTATTTGCTTCGATAACATATTTCTGCAAAAGAAGATGTTACTGTATACGCGAAACTGACACCTAGACATTCATTTGTAATTTTACTTTACATCAAAGTATTCGTTTGTGTGTATATATGGATGTATATACTTTCTTCTCTTGTGGTGTGCCTGTTCAGTGCAGTGCTGTGTAAGATATGTCGCAGCATCGATCGATCGTTTTAATCCAATGTCTGTTTTTTTCTTGTTTGTCCGCTTACAATTTAGGCCGTTAGGTCGAGCTACCTGTGCATAGTTTGGTTTGTTGTGAATTAAACGTTCCAATAGTGGTGTTTTTTTCATGCTTTATGCTTTATGTTTCAGTGTACTTCTATTTTGTGTGTGTTTTCTTTCGGTTTGGTTTTGATTTAAAAAAACACTGAATTCAATTCAGATTAGTCTTGGTTAGTTATTTGAAGTTTGTTGTGTTGATGGAGAATATATCTGATTTTTAATTTACAGGGAATTCCACGAATCGTCCAGTCTATGATTGGGAGTAAGTGCTGTTTTTTCTCTCTCCATTTTTCACCTATCTTATTTGCTAGGATTCGTATAGATATAAGGCGGCTCAAGTCAAAACTATGTCCCAAACAGTCATTTGCATCTGAGACTTAGAACCTAAAACATGTTTGAATACAATTTTGTTTCCAAATCGTATTTAAGCTGTATGCCCAATGCTTCATAAAGACTTACGCTTGCACTTTCATGAATCTTTGTTTAAATGACTTTTCTTATTTTTGAAATTAAAGTGTTTTTGTGTTTTTTTATGTTGTTTTTGTGTTTTTGTTGTTGTCACTATTATTATTTGTTTCTAGACCCAAACAAGTACACCAATCTGATGCAATCGAGCTGGCCAAAGTCTTCTGCTGCCAAGGTCACCGAACTGGAGACGCATGCTTCAGACTCCTTTTCTGTCGTGTTAGCTGGAAAGGTAACGGGCCCTTCTAACTTTGAGGTCTGCCAGAGTGTAACAGAAAAGACCATACAATCCCGTAGGAAAGCTGGTTTAAACAAAATGTTATTCAAAATACATTGTGAAACTCGTAATAGTAATAAGTAAACAATTAGGGCACAAATCAAGCAAAACATTTCTATTAAGACTAAATTACACAAATTCTCATGATAGTGTAACCGAGTGCCGAAACACTACGATCACCTCGGGAGGCGAAGTGCAATCAAACAGGATTGAAAATGTTAGGGCTAATTTCTTAGCCCTATAAAAACTGTTATGCAAACCCGAAGGTTTCCATGAACATACAGACAATCGGAAACCACCAGACCCCATCACAAACAGAATTCCACAATCCACCGGTGTTGACTTAAAGGCCAACAACTCGGGTGCAGAGTCTGCTGTGAAAGGAGCGGTAGCCTCCCCTGTCACAATCGCCCCCGTTCGAATGAACCTGAACATATCATGCCGAGTCCCATCCCTGCTCGCAAGCGCCAGATGTAATCGAGTGCCGAAACACTACGATCACCTCGGGAGGCGAAGTGCAATCAAACAGGATTGAAAATGTTAGGGCTAATTGCTTAGCCCTTTAAAAACTGTTATGCAAACCCGAAGGTTTTCATGAACATACAGACAATCGGAAACCACCAGACCCCATCACAAACAGAATTCCACAATCCACCGGTGTTGACTTAAAGGCCAACAACTCGGGTGCAGAGTCTGCTGTGAAAGGAGCGGTAGCCTCCCCTTTCACAATAGTGAACAAAGCATCATGTTAATAAACCAGAAAAATAAATGAGCCATACCCTGCAAACGGTAGTACTATTCAATGTAAGAGTTGATGTGGGTCTTACAATGTAAACCAAAAAAAAAAGGATTTGGTTGTGGTAGCGATCCCGAGACAAGTAGTGTCGTCAGTTTTGTCCAGTGTTTTGCTTACTCACTATGGGGTTATGAGTAATTAAGTGGAAATGCAATGTGTACGTTGTTGGCAAAAAATGACATAAAAAGGCTTACCGGTTGCTTTTAAACGTATCTTTCTTCTTTATTAAGTAGATATTGTAAGTGATAAATGTAAGGTATCTACAAAACATATTACTCCAAACAATGCCGTACATGTTGTTTGAGCAGTATTTTATTATCGAATAACTGGTACAAAATGTACATATCTAAAATCAACAAAACAGTTATTACAGCTGTATCTTAAAGTGATATTCCTAAAAGAAAAAAACAAAACAAAGAAATACACAAAGGATAATATCTTTCGGCGAGATCTGAACATATTGCCATATCGTACATGTGTGTTCTAGGCGGAGCCAACAACCGTCAACGAACGTTTAACGCCAGAGTTGCATGTTGACGACCTTCAGATCACCAGGCTTCCCAGCGTGCAATGGTTGACATGCCTACCAATGGCCACTGACGGACAAGCAGGAAATCGACTGCAGGTAAAGACTTCGCGAACACTTATTAAAAAATTTTCATCGAAAATTCAGTGCCAAAGCTTCGTGCAGCGAGCTTCGTGAAGTCGCCAAGTCCACTTCGCCCATTTAATATCCGGCTGAAGGATATTGAATGACTTGACAGATAAGGTGGCTTGATCGTAAAATGTGAAAGTTTGGTTCAGTCAGCGTCATTTTAATGCTGAACAAAAGTAACCAAGGAATCGGCCTATATTAATGAAAGAATTGTGCTTGCAAATCCTTACAACTGTTGGCCTTTTGACGAGCTAGTGTCAGTTTCAGGGCCATTCACAGCTTTTGAGCATAAGGTAATCCTCTTCTACAAAGTATCGGCGGCGGGGAGGTCTCGGGACATATGGAGCGCTGTTGATTGATACTTTTAATTATGTTTTTAATTGAAAATGTAAGTAATGGTATATTTGTATACATGTATATCCTTGCTCCTTGAAATCAAAACCCTCGCACTGCGAATGGTAGAGATGTTTGGCGGAGGGTGTTAGGCGTCAGAAATATAACGTTCGGTCCTAGCCATCTTGGAGCACAAATATGCCAACGCCTATTAAACTTAGTTCTTATCATTGTCTCATTATCGTTTGTATTACTTGTGATTGTTTCGACGACAACGACGATGACGACGACGACGACGACGACGATGTTGATGTTGATGTTGATGATGATGATGATGATGATGATGATGATGATGATGGTACCACTGTTGCTATTGCTGCTTAAAGGTGAGAAAGTATCCAAGCTCAGAGACCCTATTGGACGCTGCAAAGTATGTGAAGCAAAAAACAGACCGCGCCTACTGTAGCGTTCAATCCATGACTGACCGAGTGGACCTTACGAGCGAGGAACTGTGCAAGCTTTGCCTCCAACTCGCCATTGAAGTTCGCTCTCTCCATGGCCTCAACTGGATTCATCGCGACTTGCGTTGCAAAAACGTGCTCATCACTCACAAAAGCAAGCAGGTATTCCATTTTACCACACTCTTTGACTGCAATGTATTTTCAAAATTACGGAATTAATTAAGCCATGCTGCTTTACGTGCTGCGTGTTAACTTGTCAATGAATTAATTTCGCTGATTGACATTAGTGTCAAATACGAAACTAACTCACCAATTCTTTGGATATAAGTTGAACAAGGCTGTTGTTCTATATGAAAATTTCCTGACCGACCCTATTTTTTCTTTCCGACCACAAGAATTTGTTTGACCCTTCAGAAGAAAAATGAATACCAAAAAAAATACAAAAACTCGATTTCGCAGACTATACAAGAAAAGTTGTTCTTCTCCGACAACTTGCGGACAGAGTTCGAACGATTTCCGGCCAATGAAACACCCAAAGAAATCCTGAGCCTGTGTACATAAGATTCAAACTTCAAGAAAATTAATGAAATAGAGATAAAAGTAACTGACCTGCTATTTTTTTTAGCCGTGTCATAGGACAACATTTGTGTTGTTGTTAGTTGGTCTTATCTTTTATCATAACAAGATTGTATGCACGAGAAAGAAGATACCTTTAACTGTTTATTGACTTGTGAGTGTGGTATCACTGCTATATAACCCCATGATACTAAATAACAACGTGACTGTGGTGAGATGAACAAAGTTACAAAAACAAAAGAATTCTGTACTCAACGATACAAGGACAGCACAATATAACGAATTTTTGCTTATAAAAGCTTCAAAGGACAACAAAAATCCGTTCCGTCAGTGTTGCTTTTGCATTTTGTTGCCCTTTGTTTTTGTTACCTGGTGAAGCTTTTATAAGCAAAAATTCGTATTATTGTGCTGTCCTTGTATCTGTGAGTACAGAATTCTTTTGTTTTTCAACTTTAACCCCATGATATTACATTTCTTTCAAACCTGTTTTTGTGTGTGCAGATGCTGTTTGCAAGAATCAGCCGTATGGTGGAGCTGAAGTCTTCCGTCTTTTGTGGAGAGGTCTTTGAGGACAGCATCCGCTGGTAAGATGTATCCTTGGCGGATATTATTATTTACTCGGTTTGTTTGCTTACATTCATTTCACTGAAGAAGGGCGTGGCCCGAAAGTCTTTGGAACTTGGTGTTTACTGTTTTTTTTGTCTAATTAATTTACTCAGTTATTATGCAGAAAAACAGAAATGCTGGAGAAAAACTGTTTGTTTCTGCAGCATTTCTGCATAATGTCATCTTTCGCGAGAGCAACGTTTTTTTCTGCAGTAAAACAGTTTTACTGCAGTAAAATTGAAATCAAGAATGCTGCAGTAAAACGGTGATGTTTTACAGGAGAAAAACGTTATACACTTTTTCTTCAGCATTTTGGCATTATTCAGTTATTCTGCAGAAAAACAGAAATGCTGGAGAAAAACTGTCTTTTCTGCAGCATTTCTGCATAATGTCATCTTTCGCCGAAGCAACGGGTTTTTCTGGAGCAAAATATTTTACTGCAGTAAAATTGAAATCAAGAATGCTGCAGTAAAACGGTGCTGTTGTTTTACTGCAGAAAACCTGTTTACACTTTTTCTGCAGCATTTTGTACTGGCTCATTATAATGTTGGAGCACGCGAGCCCCCCTCTGTCGAGAGATGGACTCATCCAGAATTACCAATAGGTGTGCGTGACACGAATGTATTTTGTCTGTCTGACTTCCTTTCCGCCGGAAGTTCAAAGTTTCAAATTAAACAATGGCACCTGTCAGCAACATTGTCACATTTTCCCAGACGAACGGAGTAGTCCACTTCGTGTTCGATTTGCTTCAGAAATTGTTCACGTTCGGCCGCCATTGTGAAGTTGAATATAATGCCCTTATGCTACACGCCTTCTGATTGGTACACTGCGGAACAAACTATTATACTATCCCAGGGGGCGACGAAAATAAACGCTACTTTACAAGGTCGTTCGTTTTTCTCCAGAAAACTGTCACAGACTATTCTGAAGTTAAAGGTAATCGCAATAATGCTGCAGAAAACCAAGTAAACATTATGCTTCAGAAAAACTGTTTTACTGCAGTAAAAAACGTTGCTTCGGCGAAAGATGACATTATGCAGAAATGCCGCAGAAAAGACAGTTTTTCTCCAGCATTTCGGTTTTACTCCAGAATAACTGAATAATGTCATAATCCGCCAAGAGCCAGTACGAAATGCTGCAGAAAAAATGTAAACAGGCTTTCTGCAGTAAAACAACAGCACCGTTTTACTACAGCATTCTTGATTTCAATTTTACTGCAGTAAAATGTTTTGCTGCAGAAAAAAAAGCTGCTTCGGCGAAAGATGACATTATGCAGAAATGCTGCAGAAAAGAACGGTTTTTCTCCAGCATTTGTCTTTTCTGCAGAATAACTGAATAAAGTCATAATCCGCCAAGGATAAAGATGCTCTGCTGTTACTGCGATGTTGCTCAGAAATTTAGATTAATGTCAGGTATTTACTGTATATTTGTAAAATTAACAAAGGCAACTTCGAGGGGGGGGGGGGGGGAGAGTTAACAGACAAGCTGCTTGAATCGAGATCAAATTAATTTCTAGTTGTAACGCCGCAACGCATATGAACAAAAGTACTCGTCGCGGTCAACTATTGATTATAGTGAACTATGCTCAATTCATTCGACACATGTATTTAGAATGCAGAGCTGATCCGCATGAAAGAAAGTACCTTAAAACACCTTTCCATTGCATAGGGGACATAATCCATGCATTGCAGGGCTGCGCCGGAGGTGGTTCACAACGGAGTGTACTCAAAGAAAAGCGACATCTTTTCGCTGGTCACCACGTTCTTCGAGTTGTTCCACGTGGCTGACAGCTGCCGCACCTTGCTCAACCCTCACCCCCTCAGTCTCTTTCCACTGGCCAACGTCGAGAAAGATGGCGTACGTATACATAGAGAATACTTCATGGCTAGCTGTGTGATGCCAGATTTACACGAGTTGTTATTTTAAATATTGACATGCGAGCGAAAGCGAAGCGTCCAAATTGAAGACGCTTCTTGTGGAGCCTCAATCCCTTCCAAAGCCTCGTGAAATCGTTGACGTCACGACGACGACGATGACGATGATGATGCTGCTGCTGCTGCTGCTGCTGATGATGATGATGAAGACTAAGACGACGACAACGATGATGACGACAACGATGATGACGACAACGACGACGACGACGATGACGATGATGATGATGATGATGATGATGACGACGTCCACGACGATAAGCACAATACTTATACGACGATGATGACACACAAACAGTAGCAAACCACAAAAGTAACATCACACTTATTGTCCTTCCATCAAGGTGGCTAACCTGGTCCAAGAAGGTGTTCTTCTTCCACAACCCCGTGGCTGTCCAGACGAGCTGTACAATCTCATCAGTGACGGACGGAACCCAGACTGTCAGGCCAGACCGGACATAGCTGCCGTCATTGACCGACTGCAGAAGCTGTGTGCTTCGTTTGGTGTCAAGTGAGTAGCCACAACAAAAACTCAACGATACTCTCTCTCTCTCTCTCTCTCTCTCTCTCTCTCTCTCTCTCTCTCTCTCTCTCTCTCTCTCTCTCTCTCTCTCTCTCTCTCTCTCTCTCTCTCTCTCTCTCTCTCTCTCTCTCTCTCTCTCTCTCTCTCTCTCTCTCTCTCTCTCTCTCTCTCTCTCTCTCTCTCTCTCATTGAACATATTTTCATTCCTTGCACAGAATTGCGTAAAATATATACATATACCTAATGTCTGGTTACACTCCGGCTAGTTCCTTGCGTGAGAACTTATCCAGTCTAAACTCGTGTTTACGTGATTTCGAGTGTGATTCAATATGGCCAAAGCAAAGGGAGCACGATAGTATGAAATACAAGTTAATAGTTGTATGCAGGGCTGGATCTGGTGGGGGGTGGGGGGTAGACCGGGCCAACAAATTGATAAAGAGGACAACGAAGAGTTAACTAGTATGACAAAGCAGCCCTAAAAGCACCAATTATGAAAACATGAGCCAAACAGTCAAAGAAGGTGTAGATGCTAAAAACATGCTTTGGAGTTACGATATATAACATTAGAAGCAAATCAATAATGATTAAATAGAAGTGCAATGCCTTTGGTACCGTCCTCAATTAGCCAAGGTACTGCATTCCCCAAACGACCCCCCCCCTCCCTATCAGATGTACTTTTCTTCTCGACGTGAGACTCAAAATACCCTACCGCAACACGGTGGCCTAGTGGTAAGACGTACGCCCAGTGAGCGGGAGGTCGTAGGTTCGAACCCCGGCCGGGTCATACCTAAGACTTTAAAATTGGCAATCTAGTGGCTGCTCCGCCTGGCGTCTGGCAGTATGGGGTTAGTGCTAGGACTGGTTGGTCCGGTGTCAGAATAATGTGAGTGGGTGAGACATGAAGCCTGTGCTGCGACTTCTGTCTTGTGTGTGGCGCACGTTAAATGTCAAAGCAGCACCGCCCTGATATCACCCTTCGTGGTGGACTGGGCGTTAAGCAAACAAACAAACAAACTCAAAATACCCCTTTAAAATGCTAAATGTTGACAGACCCCCACCTGGCCAGCCTATGTACCCATGCCTCATTTTGGAGGCCCCTCCCTCTTATACACAAGGTCATTCCCTAATATGAATGTGTGCCAGGGGAGAGTGGGTTCCGTCTTAGTGTTATTACCAGTGTCTGCATCTCCTCTGTGTTCCAGAGAGTCTGAGTGTGCCACGAGCCCAAGTACAAATGGAGAAGAAGCACGATGTCGATCCAGAGATGGCAAAAACAAAGGTGGGATAAGACGCGTTGTCAACAAGATTCGCACTAAACTCAGGAGAGAGTCAGAGCACGAACTTGCAAACTGCTACGAGCTTGGCTACATAAGCGCCGAACGACTGGAATCCCTGAAGAGCAAAACGAATGCAGAGGCAGCAGACGAATCTTCGCAAAAATACCGATATAATAACAATAACCCGCTAAATGCGGGCACAACAAACACTGTCTTTAGTACACAGACATCTCTTCGGGATACAGTACCTCGTTTTCCAAGCGAAAAGAAGAAGCCATCCGGTCCTCTGCCTCCCATTCCCTCGGATCACTCTCAAAATGAAGCGTACGAAAACCATTGTACTGAAGACTCTCTTCAGAAGCCTGTTGCACGTTCTACCAGCAAAACCAGGAGAGAATACTTTCCACCTCCCATCCCCTCGGATCACTCTCAAAAAGAAGAGTACGAAAACCATTGTACTGAAGACTCTCTTCAGAAGCCTGTTGCACGTTCTACCAGCAAAACCAGGAGAGAATACTTTCCACCTCCCATCCCCTCGGATCACTCTCAAAAAGAAGAGTACGAAAACCATTGTACTGAAGACTCTCTTCAGAAGCCGGTTGGTCATTCTACCAGCAAAATCGGAAAGCGATTCTTCCCACCTCCCCCTGACTCTGACTACGAAAATGTCTCAGAAGAGGACCGTCCTTCGTCGTCGCAAGGGCAAGCGTGTGTGATTGGCAGCATGACTCACGCTAGAATGCAACAAGGATTCTATGCCTGGAACAAGCAATCCTGTTCAGACATGGCCTCCAACCAAGCAGAAAGCAAACACATATTCTGCCCTGTAGGACATTGGGAAATCCGAAAAGTGACCGCACGGGGAGATGTGACTTCGCCCTGCCATAAGTGCTTGCAAATGATGCCACTCAGTGCTGTCCAGGTCTATGAAAACATCGAGGAACTAGATCATGCCGCACTCACTGAATCTCCTGAAATCGCCCCGCATCCTCGTGAAATGCACAGTAACCTTTCAGGTAGCAGCACTTCGTGTTCAGTGCCGAACGCCTACGAAAACCTGGTGGAAAGGGACTGCGCGGATGACGAGAACCCTTACGAGCCTTACGTCAACATTTCCCAGGACTGTGACTGACTCTGAGAATAAGCTTACTTTTGTTTTGAACGTCTACACTCTAAACGGAATTGTTCCACTTTTGAACACATTTCTAAACAATTTCGAACGTTTGTAGACATAGTATGTATTATATATATACTATAACAAAAAAACCAGAAATGTTTTTAAAAACAACAACATTATAGAGACACTGTTTTCATAAGTGTGCTGCTTTTTCCAGTAGAACTATGTACTATGTCACAACGTGTTCACAAATTGTTAGACATTTTTGTATACGCATACACTTTACTTGTTATATGATATGTGCTTGAAGGGAGAGAAGTTTGTCATGCACAGGATTCGTCATATTCACAATGAGATTTCTGTTGCAACATCGAATTTCTACAATGTTCAAGGGGGCCCGGTAGCTCAGTTTGTAGAGCACTGGACTTGTGATCCGAGTGCCACGGGTTCGAATCCGGGCCAAGACAGACACGGGTCAACTTAATGAGATGTTCAACCCCCGTGTCACCACTGTGGCACGTTACAAAAAACTTAGTCATTCTGCCATAAGTGCAGGTGGCTGATAACATCTAAAACGCGCGACTCTGTTGCTGCTGGCTTTCCACTGGGTGGAAGTGACCCGAATTTCTCAGAGATGGGACAATACAGTAAATGAAATGAAGTAAAAAAATCGCACCCTTAATTGTGCGTCAGAAATAAACATGAGTATTTTTCAATGAGCGTACTCCACACAGCATTTGAACATCGATGATTTAAACATGTTTCACTCGCATCCGTCGCACCGTTCATTACGTTTACCAATACGTTTAATACAAATGCTTCTTTCAATGTTAGCTGACAAAAATCATGTGTCAAAATACTGCATCGGCTTCGAGATGTGCTTGTAGAGATAAGTAGTCTAGGAATTTTTCTAGTCGTTTTTTTTTTTCTCCACTGACAGTACTGCTCGTGTTCTAGACAATCATGCGTACATAATACGGCGAAGTCGTATGTGTTCCCAGCTCTTGGTAGTCCTTCTCTCTTTAGTTAACCGTCAGGCCAAATTAGAGCGAATAACCTTTGATAGACATTCAGCAAAAATTAAATACAGAGCAATTCCTAGACTACTTTTCTTCACAAGCGCATCACAAAGCTGATCCAGTATTTTGACACATGATTACAGTTTTTGTCTGTACTAACTTCTTGCTGTGGCTGTGAACGTCATGCACCATGTGACTTGGTTGACCAATCAGGACTGATTTAGTGCACCATGTGACTTGTTTGACCAGCCAGGACTGATTTAGTGCGTCATGTGACTTGTTTGACCAACAAGGACTGATTGCATGCATCGTGTGACTTATTTAAACACCCAGGACTGATTTAGCGCACCATGTGACTTGTTTGACCAACGAGGACTGATTTAGTGCACCATGTGACTTGTTTGACCAACCAGGACTGATTTAACGCACCATGTGACTTGTTTGACCAACCAGGACCTACCTAGTGCACCATGTGACTTGTTTGACCAATTATGACTAATTTAGTGCACCTTGTGACTTGTTTGACCAACCACGACTGATTTAGTGCACCATGTGACTTGTTTGATCAACCAGAACTGATTTAGTGCACCATGTGACTTGTTTGACAAACCAGGGCTGATTTAGTGCATCATGTGACTTGTTTGACCAACCAGGACTGATTTGGCACACCATGTGTCTTGTTTGACCAACCAGGACTGATTTAGTGCACCATGTGACTTGTTTGACCAATTATGACTGATTTAGCGCACCATGTGACTTGTTTGACCAACGAGAACTGATTTAGCGCACCATGTGACTTGTTTGACCAACCAGGACTGATTAAATGAACCATGTGACTTGTTTGACCAACCAGGACTGATTTAGCGCGCCATGTGACTTGTTTGACCAACGAGAACCTATTTAGCGCACCGTGTGACTTGTTGACTAACAAGGACTCATTAAATGAACCACGTGACTTGTTTGACCAATTATAATTGATTTAGCGCACCATGTGACTTGTTTGCCCAACCAGGACTGATTTAGCGCACCATGTGACTTGTTTGACCAACCACGACTGATTTAGTGCACCTTGTGACTTGTTTGACCAATTATAACTGATTTAGCGCACCATGTGACTTGTTTGACCAACCAGGACTGAATAAGTGCACCATGTGACTTGTTTGACCAACCAGGACTGATTTAGCACACCATGTGACTTGTTTGACCAACCACGACTGATTTAGTGCACCATGTGACTTGTTTGACCAATTATGACTGATTTAGCGCACCATGTGACTTAGTTGACCAATCAAGACTCATTTCGTGCACCATGTGACTTCTTTGACCAACCAGGACTCATTTTGTGCACCATGTGACTTCTTTGACCAACCAGGACTGATTTAGGGCACCATGTGACTTCTTGGACCAACCAGGACTGCTTTAGTGCACCATGTGATTTGTTTAACCAACCAAGACAGATTTAGTGCACCATGTGACTTGTTTAACCAACCAAGACAGATTTAGTGCACCATGTGACTTATTTGACTAACCAGGACTGCTTTTGTGCATCATGTGACTTGTTTGACCAACAAGACTGATTTAGCGCACCATGTGACTTTTTTGACCAACCAGGACAGATTTAGTGTAGCATGTGACTTCGGTTTGACCAACCAGAACAGATTTAGCGCACCATGTGACTTGTTTAACCAACTAGGACTGATTAAATGCACCATGTGACTTGTTTGACCAATTATGACTAATTTAGTGCACCTTGTGACTTGTTTGACCAACCACGACTGATTTAGTGCACTATGTGACATTTGACCAACCAGGACTGATTTAGGGCAACATGTGACTTCTTTGACAAACCAGGGCTGATTTAGTGCATCATGTGACTTGTTTGACCAACCAGGGCTGATTTAGTGCACCATGTGACTTATATGACCTATCAGGACTGATTTAGTGCATCATGTGACTTGTTTGACCAACCAGGGCTGATTTAGTGCACCATGTGACTTGTTTGACCAACCAGGGCTGATTTAGTGCACCATGTAACTTGTTGGACCAATTATGACTGATTTAGTGCACCATGTGACTTGTTTGACCAATTATGACTGATTTAACGCACCATGTGACTTGTTTGACCAACGAGAACAGATTTAGCGCACCATGTGACTTGTTTGACCAACCAGGACTAATTAAATGAACCATGTGATTTGACTGACAAACGAGAACTGATTTAGCGCACCATGTGACTTGTTTGACAAACAAGGACTGATTGCATGAACCAAGTAACTTGTTTAACTAACGAGGACTGATTTAGTGCACCATGTGACTTGTTGGACCAACCAGGACTCATTTAGTGCACCATGTGACTTGTTTGACCAATTATGACTGATTTCGCGCACCATGTGACTTGTTTGACCAACCAGAACTGATTTACTGCACCATGTGACTTGTTTGACTAACAAGGACTCATTAAATGAACCATGTGACTTGTTTGACCAACCACGACTGGTGTAGTGCACCATGTGACTTATTTGACCAACCAGGACTGATTTAGTACACCATTGGACTTGTTTGACCAACCAGGGACCGATTTAGCGCACCATGTGACTTGTTTGACCAACTAGGACTGATTTAGTGCGCCATGTGACTTATTTGACCAACGAGAACTGATTTAGCGCACCATGTGACTTGTTTAACCAACTAGGACTGATTAAATGCACCATGTGACTTGTTTGACCAACAAGAACTGATTTAGCGCACCATGTGACTTGTTTGACTAACAAGGTTAAATGAACCATGTGACTTGTTTGACCAACCAGGAGAGATTTAGTGGACCGTGTTACTTATTTGACAAACCAGGACTGATTGAGTTCACCACGTAACTTGTTTAACTAACAAGGACTGATTTAGTGCACCATGTAACTTGTTGGACCAACCAGGACTGATTAGTGCACCATGTGACTTGTTTGACCAATTATGACTGATTTCGCGCACCATGTGACTTGTTTGACCAATCAATACTGATTTAGTGCACCATGTGACTTATTTGACCAACCAGGACTGATTTAGTGCACCATGTGACTTGTTTGACCAACCAGGACTGATTTAGTGCACCATGTGACTTGTTTGACCAACGAGAACTGATTTAGCGCACCATGTGACTTGTTTGACCAATTATGACTGATTTAGTGCACCATGTGACTTGTTTGACCAACCACGACTTATTTAGTGCACCATGTGACTTGTTTGACCAACTAGGACTGATCTATTGCACCACGTGACTTGTTTGACCAACCACGACTGATGTGGTGCACCATGTGACTTCCCAGTCAGCACAACAATATTGGTCCAATATTGTTCCAATATTGACTTTTTTATTGGGCAATATTGGATGACATTATTGGACCAATATTGGAAGTGATCGTTGACTGAATATCCCACCAATATTGGATTCCAATGCAAAATCCAATAAAAATCCAATATTGGTCCAATGAGACATTTGTTTTGTGCAAATGTTGGTAAATTATGCTAGTATCTTGATTTGAAGAAGCGTGATCGCTCTGTGTTGCATTTGCTTTGACAGCATTTGATTCGGCAATGCTTGCTGACAAATCATCGCTCGCGATCTTTCGAATTTTTCTTCTCAACGACGAATAAGATCGAGGACATGGTTGCCGAAAATAAAGTTCACAAATGCTAAACCTAACTATCTTGTAATGTATCTGTTTACAAATGATGTTATAAACCTGATAGTTTTACCTACTCGACATGTACTCTTCTCGAAAAGGATGATTAGGATGAAGATTGACAGAAATTAAACAGCCACAAACTTAGAAAACGTGCGTGGAAACGGAAATGTGTCACCGGCGGAAATGGTAAAGGGAGGTCATCACCCCATCATCACTGACAATTTAAAAGTGATTACGTCCCTTACTGTTGGATACCAACAACATTCCAATATTGGGTGACAACACTTGGCTTATTATTGGATACCAACAGCATTCCAATATTGGATTACAACACTGGCCTTCTCGTGATTTGATTATGTCCCTTTATTGCATGTATTATTGGATAGCGACACCGATCCAATATTATATTGTAACTATAGCTCCATCATGACGTGATTATTGTATTTATTATTGGATAGCAACACCATTCCAATATTGGATTCCAAGACTGGTTCGCGCAACTCGTTCAACCTTGGAAAACAATAAAGAGTCGTACGAAATCCAATATCAATCTTGGATTACAATAATAATACAATATTGTATAACTATTGTAACAATATTGTGTGCTATGTGGGTTGTTTGATCAATTATAACTGATTTAGCGAACCATGTGACTTGTTTGACCAACCACGACTGATTTAGTGCACCATGTGACTGGTTTGATCAACCAGAACTGATTTAGCGCACAATGTGACTTGTTTGACCAATCAGGACCTACTTAGTGCACTATGTGACTTGTTTGACTAACCAGGACAGATTTAGTGCGCCATGTGACTTTTTTGACCAAACAGAACAGATTTAGAGCACCATGTGAATTGTTTGACCAACCAGAACAGATTTAGCGCACCATGTGACTTTTTGATTGCTTTAGTGCACCATGTGATTTGTTTAACCAACCAAGACAGATTTAGTGCACCATGTGACTTGTTTAACCAACCAAGACAGATTTAGTGCACCATGTGACTTATTTGACAAACCAGATAGGATTTAGCGCACCATGCGATTTCTTTGACCAACCAGGACTGCTTTTGTGCATCATGTGACTTGTTTGACCAACAAGACTGATTTAGCGCACCATGTGACTTTTTTGACCAACCAGGACAGATTTAGTGTACCATGTGACTTGTTTGACCAACCAGAACAGATTAAATGAACCATGTGACTTGTTTGACCAACCAGGACTGATTTAGCGCGGCATGTGACTTGTTTGACCAACGAGAACTGATTTAGCGCACCATGTGACTTGTTGACTAACAAGGACTCATTAAATGAACCACGTGACTTGTTTGACCAATTATAACTGATTTAGCGCACCGTGTGACTTGTTTGACCAACCAGGACAGATTTAGCGCACCATGTGACTTTTTAACCAACCAACACTGCTTTAGTGCACCTTGTGACTTGTTTGACCAATTATAACTGATTTAGCGCACCATGTGACTTGTTTGACTAACCAGGACTGAATAAGTGCACCATGTGACTTTTTGACCAACCAAGACTGCTTTAGTGCACCATGTGACTCCTCTGACAGACCAGGACTGCTCTAGCGCACCATGTGACTTGTTTGACCAACCAGGACTGATCGATTTAGCGAACCATGTGACTTTTTGACTAACCAAGACTGCTTTAATAGTGCACCATGTGACTTGTTTGACCAACCAGGACCGATGTAGTGTACCATGTAACTTGTTTAACCAACCAGGACAGATTTAGTGCACCATGTGACTTTTTGACCAACCAAGACTGCTTTAGTGCACCATGTGACTTTTTGACCAATCAGG
Source organism: Littorina saxatilis (assembly GCF_037325665.1). NCBI lineage: Eukaryota > Metazoa > Mollusca > Gastropoda > Littorinimorpha > Littorinidae > Littorina > Littorina saxatilis. Next base: position 40,153,627 of record NC_090252.1, read on the forward strand.
ACAGATTTTGTGCAACATGTGACTTGTTTGACCAACCACAACTGCTTTAGTGCACCATGTGACTTCTCTGACCAACCAGGACTGCTTTAGTGCACCATGTGACTTATTTTACCAACCAGAACTGCTTTATCGAATCATGTGATTAGTTTTACCAACCAGAACAGATTTAGTGCACCATGTGACTTTTTGACCAACCAAGACTGCTTTAGCGCACCATGTGACTTGTTTGACCAACCAGGACTGATTAAATGCACCATGTGACTTGTTTGACCAACTACGACCTACCTAGTGCGCCATGTGTCTTGTTTGACCAACCAGGACTGATTTAGTGCATCAGTTTGTTGAATTCTTACATGTGTGCACAAAGGGGTGGACAAAAGTGACGCCCACCTGTATGTCAAAGGAATAATTATTTCCCAAGGCCAGAACCTAGACATTAAACTCTCCATAAGCAAGGACATGTTACAGATTCAAAAAACAATGATCACACACCTGACGCCCGTTTCGCAGACGCAAGAAGCGCTTGCAGCTAGCCTTTTGCTTTGCGAGACAGCAAGGGTGTATGTGAAACGATTTTGAAATGAACGATTCCAGCAAGGAAAACTGATTAAAGAACTTTTGTTTTGCTACATTTGATTCCATTTTACAGTTGCTTTTTTACTGTAGTTTAGTCCGTGGCATGAGTTTGCATTTCAGCTTCGCATCTTAACACTTCATTTATGAAACAAATTTCTCTTTGATCAAAAGATGTTTACATGCATTTCGCAATTATTAAATCCCAAAATACATGTATACAATAATGTTTGCTATGTTTGACTTTGAAAATGTGCTCAAAATACGTGTGTGTGTGTGTGTGTATGTGTGTGTGTGTGTGTGTGTGTGTGCTTGCCGCGCGCATGTGAGTGTGTGTGTGTGTGTGTGTGTGTGTGTGTGTGTGTGTGTGTGTGTGTGTGGGTGGGTGTGTGAACCATTTAAGATCAATATAACTATTCTACATGTAAAACGACAAACAAGCACGGCTTGCTTTGTGCTGCACTGGAATATACACAATGATATGAGTTGGTTTGAACACTTTTATTCACCTTACTGGCACCTTTAACACACACACACACACACACACACACACACACACATTCATTCTCGCTCTCTCTCTCTCATTCTCTCTATCTATCTCTCTAACTCTATCTCTCACTCTATCTCTGTCTCGATATATCTCTCCGTCACTCACTTACTTTGAACACAGACAAAAAGTACAGAAGCATCGTGAGTGATAGAGAACTCAGAGCCTTCTTCTTCTTCATTCAGCGTTCCCGAATTTTCGGGTTACGTGTAAGCTTGTTTGCCCATGTGGGTTCCCCACACTATACTCTGAGAGCATAGCTCACTCCGCACGCTGGGTATTTTCGTGTTTCCATAACCCACCGAACTCCGACTTGGATTACAGGATCTTTTCCGTGCGCACTTTGTCTTGTGCTTGCGTGTACACACGAAGGGGGTTAAGTCACTACCAGGTCTGCACATAAGTTGACCTGGGAGATCGGAAAAATCTCCACTCTTAACCCACCAGGCAGCAGCGACCGGGATTCGAACTCACATCCTCCCGATTAGGAGGCCGACGTCTTACCACCACGCCACTGCGCCCGTCTGAACTCAGAGCCTGAGTGGATAAACAGCCGATAAGACGCTTTGGAAGAGATTCGGGTTCCAGACGACGCTTCTTCAATTTGGACACTCCAAATCTTTCTGAAGTGTGAGGAAGAAGGCACGCAAGTACATATTTTAGGATAAACAGACTACTACATGTCTTGCTGTGTGATACCAGGTTTATACTCACTGCTTTTTCAAATATTGAAAATTAAGCTCGCTTTTGCTCGCATTTCAATATTAATTAACAACTCATGAATTCCTGGTATCACACAGCAAGCCATCTACATTTAGTATTCTCTATTTATCACTTTTCTCCAGTCCACTATATTCTTTCATTATCAAATAAGTCATTTCTGAGTGAGGTTGTCTACAGTACCCATAACAGTTGGAGTCATCGTTAAGTCAACCAGATGCTGTCTTTTGTATTCATAATCATGAAAGGAGATTTATCCACTTCTCTCAAGCACCAATCTGCCAACGCCAGTAAAAACATCGCTGCTTTGTGTGGCACTGTCTAAGATACTCAATATCTTGGGATTATAATCCCACGTCTTTTTTTAAGCACCATCTTCCCTGTGTATGACGCAATCTCAAGTAGGCTTACTCACAACAGTTGAATCAGCCAAACCGACTCGACTCGTTCTTCATGTAACACATTTCTCAAGCACCATTTTGGCAATGTCAGCGAAGACGTTACTCCTGTGTAAGACGCAATCTTAATTAGTAGGCTTTACTTAAAACAGTTGAATTATCAGCCAAGCAGATACTTTCTGTCACTTTTCTCCAGCACCAGTTGGCCAATGTCAACTAAGACGTCATTCGTGTGTGTGACCAATCTCAAGTAGGCTGTGTTCAAAACAGTTGAATCATTAGCCACGCGGATCCCTTCCGCGACTCCAGCACCAGTTTGCCAATGTCAGCTATGACGTCACTCGTGTGTATGACGCAACCTCAAGTAGGCTTTACTCAAAATAGTTGGATCATCAGCCAAACAGACTCTTTCTACATGTATCACTTCTCTTCTAAAAGCACCATCATTCATGTATGCTTACTCAAAACTTTTGACTCATCAGCCAAACAGATCCTTTCTAGCACATTTCGCATGCACTATTCTGTCAATGTCAGCAAAGACATCACTCCTGTGCATGACGCAATCTCAAGCACGTTTGACTAAAAACAGTTGAATCGTCAGCCAAGCAGATTCTTTCTACCACTTTTCTCCAGCACCATTCTTCCAATGTCAGCGAAGGCGTCATGTGTGTGCTTGACGCTGTCGAGTGAAGCCAGAGATGCTTGCGGTCTGGGCCTACCAAGATGGAAGGATCGAGCCTCTTGCCTCAGAGGGAAAGGAGCAGAGAGGGGTAGGACCTTGGTATCGTACGAGACACCCCATGAAGGATGACAGACGGTTTCCCCACACATCACCTGTCAGAAAGAAGAAACAAATGATTATTATAAGGCGATTATTAGTGAAGAAGAAACGTAAAAAGAACGTCTAAAGAACAGGAGAAGGTGTATGGCGTGAGATTTGAGTTACACAAACACGCGAGCGCACGCACACATGCACGCTCTCTGTCTCTCTCTCTGTCTCTCTCTCTCTCGAGCTCTCTCTCTCTCTCTCTCTCTCTCTCTCTCTCTCTCTGTCTCTCTCTCTCTCTCTCTCACTCTTACTTCTCTGATTTTCTTTATACCGTACTCCATTTTATTTTTTCAACGCCTTTTCCCTGGATCTTTGTTGACTTTGTTGCTAAAATTGACATCTGCTGATGAAAACTTGTATTTGCACGAAAGCAGTTGTTTCCCTTGTTCCATAAACTGGACGATTTTTTCAATTAAAATTCATACCTGTACACAGAAAAATAGCTTTTGTACCTCAGTCCAACCAAACATTTTCCTCCAAACATCAGTAAACACCGGTAACTGAATTTCTCTTTAATTTTGTTTTCGTTTGTGTGAGAATAGAATGCCACGATCATTCTATTTCAAACAAAACCTTGCGAAACAAAGCAAAAGGGAATCATGGGACGTACAAAAGTTGAAACTTGGCAAGACGCTGGTAACGTTATTTACTCTTTATACCCCTTTTGCGGTGGGTTTGAATCTGTGCGGTTCCTCGGGTACTGTTGTTGTTGTTGTTGTTGTTGCTGTTGTTGCAAGAAACAGTCAACTTCCTCTGTAACTGTACTGTAGACGATGTTTGGAAATAACTCAGGTTTGTATTGGCTGTGAAAGAGTAAACACTTTTGCTTTTATTGTGTCAAACTTTCCCACGTGACATTACAGGCCGGTCACTAGTGAGGGGGGGGGGGGGGTCAGAAAACACGTGAACAAGGAGCACGTGTAGAAGGTTTGCCTCACTAAAAGCAAGACAATTCACTCTTTCACTACCCATACAAAACCGACAGAGGTATTTCCCAACATCGCCAATTGCCAGTCCGGTAACCTCACCTGTAAGTACTTATCAATGTAAACAGTATCTGGATAGTGCTCAAAAGTTCTGTAAGACATTCTCAGGGAGTTGTACGCCCAGTCATCGTCACGGTAATCCCGCATGCTTTCCAGGAAGTGACGTAACCAGGGCGCGTGACGTCGAGACAGGATGACGCCATTGTTGAAGATGTCGGGCCAATCGCTGCTGGCTTTGTTGTACTCCACCTCCAGGTCGATGACAGTCGGGTAGGCCAGGAGCCAGTCGGGTACCCGTTTAGTCCAGGTCACGTCAAAATCTTGATAGGCGCCTCCATATTTGTAGAGAATCTCAGCCCTGCGACAGTAAAAACTTTAAAAATCATAACTTGCACGGATTCGTGCAGATGCGTATACAAGTAGAATTTCTCGTAGTAAGGGACTTTTTAAGTTTAACATTACCTCAGACCTGTTGGCCTATATTACAGGTAATGGTTATACGTTGAGGATATGGTGTGATATTTCGACTTGAAAAAACCAACTGGCTTATCAGACACGCCAACATTGTGGCAGCTCGCTTTCCCAAGGGAGAAAGCATCCTTTGGCTTTTCTCGTCAAAATATCGAGAGAATGACAAAGTAGACGCACACCACAAGAAGCAAACGCACAGCTGCACATTCGCAACAACAACAACAACAACAACAACAACAACAACAACAACAACAACAACAACAACAACAACAACAACAGCAACTGCTTAACTAAAACACTGGAGCACTCACCTCAACACATCGGAAACGTGCTGTATGACCTTGACCTCCGTCTGGTACACTGACCTTGGCCTATCGGCCTTGACCACAGTGACATTCTCTCCAGCAAGCTCCTCCCACCAATGACCACGTGGGGCAGTTTCCGCGTGCAGGTACACGCGCTCAAACCCGCCGACATACAAAGCGCTGAGGATGTTGAGAAAGTGGGGAAATCTCAGCTCGCTGCTCACGTCTTTACCCCCGTCCAGAATAACGTAATGAGAAATCCTTGGAATAGGATTTCTAAAGTCCTGTTTCGCTACTTGGAGAGCTCGTCTCCCGTAAAAAATCCATTGAGCAAGCTCAGCCGATGGAGTCTTCTCTGCGTAGATGTCACGTGGTAGTACATCTGACGCCATGATGACGCAGTGCGCGTGCGAAACTAAGCGGAGGTCACTGTCGTACGCATCTACATGCACACACTGTTTCTTTGACGCTGATTTCGCCTTGTTCAAGTCTGATGCTGGGAGCTCTTTCAAACTTTTGCTGGCAAACACGATACCCTGTGATGGGTCTGATGCGAAGGTTGCCAAGAAGAGAGAGATGGGAGTAACGGCCGGGTGAGGAGGAGGTCGAGACAAAACGGCGCCATTTCCGATGACGACTCCGCCCTCTGGTGGTAGAATTTCGAAGGCAATATCCATCAAATCGGAAGAACCGAAGTTTGCTTGTTTGAATTCCAGTCCAGGTATCGATGACTTAAGTTCCTGTTGTGTTAAGAAATAAGCATGTACTCATGATCTGTTTCACGAAAATAAAAAGAAAGGTTGCAAACCTAAGCAAATGGAAACAATCAAACTAACTTACAAACACACAAACATACATACATACAAACAACAAACGAACAAACAAACAAACAAACATACAAACTTGCCAACACACAATCGTAGTTATATTCTTTTGAGTACTTTAATTTCTGAGTGAAAGCTAAAATATCAGTTGAAAATGAAACCATCATTTTTTACTTTCGTCACAATCATTACCAAAGTTACCGTTATAGCCATTACTTGCGACACTATACTCACACAATTTCAAGAGAGTAAAACGAATTTATTTCTATCGTCAGTTGGTAATCATATCAGAAATAACATAAAGCCTGTATTGTCCACGCTAACATGAAACGGAAACGGTAGGCCTCAATTGACGATGTCCGGAAATAACTCTGTCGGGTTCGTATGGGTTGGGAAAGAGTGAATACCCTTGCTTTAATTGAGGCAAACTTTCCCACATGACGTTTTTGACCAATCACTAGCGAGAGGCGTGTCTCCACGCATGGTCAGGATCAGGTATGCAAACACACCCCTCGCGAGTGATCGGTCTATGACACATGGGTAAGCTTGCCTCTATATGCTTCCAAGAGAAACAACTTTTACAACACATGCAAACCTGACAGAGTTGTTTCCGAATATTGTCTATTGAGACCTTACCATTTACGTTTCATGTTAGCGAGAACAATACAGGCTTTATTTTATTAATAATGTGACACAAAAAAGGATGATAGAATAAGTTGAAGGGCTGGTAGGTCTCAATAGAAACATTGAGGCAAGCTTTCCCATGTGACTGTATAGGCCAATCACTAGCAAGGGGTGTGTTTGCACATGTGATCCCGACAATGCGTGGAGACACGCCTCTCGCTAGTGATTGAACAATGATATCACAAGGGAAAGCTTGCCTCAATGATTCCAAGAGAAATAACTCTTCCTGAACCCATGCAAACCCGACAGAGTTATTTCCTAGCATTGTCTATCGAGACCTACCATCTACGTTTCATGCTAGCGTGGACAATGCAGGCTTTATTTTATTTCTGATGTGACTAACAAATGACAGCAAACGAGAAGAAGAAGAAAAAGAAGACTAATAAATGACGATAGCAATAAATTCATTCCGGTTATTTTTTCGGCATTCATCTATTAATCTGTACTCACGAGTAACCAGGAGTGGTAGGAGTCTGTCTGAGGCATGGTGGAATAGTGGAAGATGATTTTCAATGGCTGCAGGACACGCACTACGCTCAACAGGCTCAGACAGTCGCGGAAAACGAACTTCCTCTTCCTGCCACTCCACACGTAGTGAACGATGGTCACGCCCTGTATAACAATAAATAATCATGATAACAACAACAATCATCATCATCATCATCATCATCATCATCATCATCATCATCATCATCATCATCATCATCATCGTCATCATCATCATCATCATCATCATCATCATCATCATCATCATCATCATCATCATCATCATCATCATCATCATCATCATCATCATCATCATCATCATCATCATCATCATCATCATCATCATCATCATCATCATCATCATCATCATCATCATCATCATCATCATCATCATCATCATCATCATCATCGTCATCCACCTACGACGCATCGCCTCCATCCGTCGCTACCTCACCCACGACGCCTGTGGCAAGCTGGATGTCTCCCTCATCTTCAGTCGTCTGGACTACTGCAACTCCCTTCTGGCTGGCCTCCCCGCCTCATCCATTCATGGCCTACAACGAGTCCAGAACGCCGCTGCCAGGCTGACGTTGAGGAAGACGAAGCGAGACCACATCACCCCCCTACTTCGCTCCTTGCACTGGCTCCCTGTCAACACCCGAATCTCCTACAAACTGTCCACTCTGGTCTACAAGTGTCTCAACGACTCTGCTCCCGAGTACCTTCAATCCTCCCTGGACCTGTACACCCAGCCCTCCGACCGTCCCCTTCGTTCTGTTGCTGACACTCTCCGCCTCCACATCCCTCGCTCGAAACTCGCATCTGCTGGTCAGCGTGCATTTCCCTCCGCGGGCCCCTCCGTCTGGAACTCCCTGCCGCTTGAGCTTCGCCAGAGCCCCTCTCTTGACGCGTTCAAGTGTAGGTTGAAGACTCAGTTCTTCCCGTAGCTGGCTGCGACTTTCATGCTCGACGTGATGTGTTGTGCCCCAAAAGACATTCTTGTGCTGTGCTCTGTGAGAGGGATTTTCTTTGTGCTTAATATTATTTTGTTTGGACCTAGCTATTGATGTGTACATTGTTGTTAAAAAGTTGTTTGTTGTATGTTTACCAGGGTTTGCTAGTGAGTGATAGGGTTCGTGTCCGTCTGAAGATGTTAGTTTCTTTGTTAGTCCTGTGTTGACAACTCTTCGACAAGCGCTTAGAACTGTACCCACGGAATACGCGCTATATAAGCTTCATATTGATTGATTGATTGATCATCATCGTCATCGTCATCATCATCATCATCATCATTATCAGCATTACCGGCATCATCATCATCATCATGGACTGGGTGGCCGAGTGGTAACGCACTTGCGCTCGGAAGCGAGAGGTTGCGAGTTCGACCCTGGGTCAGGGCGTTAGCAATTTTCTCCCCCCTTTCCTAACCTAGGTGGTGGGTTCAAGTGCTAGTCTTTCGGATGAGACGAAAAACCGAGGTCCCTTCGTGTACACTACATTGGGGTGTGCACGTTAAAGATCCCACGATTGACAAAAGGGTCTTTCCTGGCAAAATTGTATAGGCATAGATAAAAATGTCCACCAAAATACCCGTGTGACTTGGAATAATAGGCCGTGAAAAGTAGGATATGCGCTGAAATGGCTGCGATCTGCTGGCCGATGTGAATGCGTGATGTATTGTGTACAAAAATTTCATCTCACACGGCATAAATAAATCCCTGCGCCTCGAATATGTGCGCGATATAAATTGCATAAAAATTAAAAATAAAAATAAAAATAAAATCCCTGCGCTTAGAATTGTACCCACGGAATACGCGCGATATAAGCCTCATATTGATTGATTGATTGATCATCATCATCATCATCATCGGCATCATCGGCATCATCGGCATCATCACCCTCATCATCAACATCATCATCATCATCATTATCGGCATATCATCATCATCATCATCGTGAACACTTATGATTCGCGCCTTCTCGAAAGAGCTCACGGCGATGTACAATGGAAGAATTACAAAAAAAGTGTATACACCCATGCTTGCTGCATAAAGGTTTCACTATTTGTTAATGGGTTCTAAATTGCAAAACAGTTATTCCGACGTCAAATGTTTGGTTGAGACGCACGTCCTCATAATAAAACCTTAATCGTCCGATTCGTTCCCTCGCTAGCTTTGTTTAGGCGTGTGAGGCTCATATATCCTCTTTTGCCACATTGAGGAACCTAGTTTTTGGTCATGACAGTCTGTAACCCAAGTCCAAGCTGCACACTGAATTTCAGCTCTATTGGCCCATACATAGGCGGACAGACAGACAGACAGACAGACA
>NC_090252.1:40170277-40175277 GCF_037325665.1 Littorina saxatilis
AACTTCATCAATTTGGAACAGCTTACAGGACTATGATCACTTACACTAATATAAGGTCGGATACACAGGCACCTAAGACTGTGTCCGGGTTATTCGTATAAATATGATCGAGCAATGTAGATGTCGTTGAAGTTATCCTTGTGGGTGACCGTTTACACGCTGTTTAAGCCCAAATAACTGAGTAGTTGATTCCCAGCTGGGATGGGACTTTAACATGTCTATGTTAAAATCGCCAAGTAGCATAACGTCAGCATTTGTACAAAATGATCATACCACTCAAAATTTGCTGCAGGATTTCTATAAAGAAAACACACGAATTGAGGGGCCATTGATTTACTGGGTTTGAGTTCTAACCAAATGCATTCTACTGCGCTGGGTTCCAGGTCTATGCGTCTACGCGTAATGTGTTTAATTGAGTCATGAATATATACCGCGATTCCGGTCTGCCCTTGTATTTCTGGGTCTCGCCTTTCAACACAATAATCAACAATCGCGATATCATTATCGGAAACCCTGGAATCTAATCTTGATTCAGTAATACCAAATAAATGATAATTCGGAGACGCTTTTTCAAGGAAGGCACATACATCATGAACCTTATTATAGAGGTGATACACATTTAAATGACCAACACTGAGCATAATAAAACAAGGAATAAGCACACACAATAATAACTAACACATACACAATAACTGTCACGAAAAAAGCAAAACAACAACTGTCATGAAAAGAGCAAAACAACAACTGTCACGAAAAGAGCAAAACAACAACTGTCATGAAAAGAGCAAAACAACAACTGTCACGAAAAGAGCAAAACAACAACTGTCACGAAAAGAGCAAAACAACAACTGTCATGAAAAAAGCAAAACAACAACTGTCACGAAAAGAGCAAAACAACAACTGTCACGAAAAGAGCAAAACAACAACTGTCACGAAAAGAGCAAAACAACAACTGTCACGAAAAGAGCAAAACAACAACTGTCACGAAAAAAGCAAAACAACAACTGTCACGAAAAGAGCAAAACAACAACTGTCACGAAAAGAGCAAAACAACAACTGTCACGAAAAGAGCAAAACAACAACTGTCACGAAAAAAGCAAAACAACAACTGTCACGAAAAAAGCAAAACAACAACTGTCACGAAAAGAGCAAAACAACAACTGTCACGAAAAAAGCAAAACAACAACTGTCACGAAAAGAGCAAAACAACAACTGTCACGAAAAAAGCAAAACGACAGTCAGGTCAAACTATAAACACAAACAACAAATTTATGCCGGCAGTCTTGCAACACTATGGTAAAGTTTCACAATAGCGTCACGCACCTCTGCGCTGACACTCGAGTTGAAACAAACGAGTTCAGTCAGCCTGACACAAACACAACACCGTTCAGGCGAAGCGGGCAGATTACACGGAGTACGTGGCAGTCACCACTCACACACGCTGGAGGGAATAATTATAGTCTTCAATCACGCCCTCGCAGATTTCCACATGAAACTAGAGAGAGAGAGAGAGAGAGAGAGAGAGAGAGAGAGAGAGAGAGAGAGATGTGGATAGAGAGACTGGGTTCACACACACACACACATACACACACACACACACACCCACACACACTCACCTTTTGAAAAGGTGAACAACACAGTTATAGTGTGCAACAATGTAGGGAGAACGACGAGGATGATTCGCAACCTGCAAGCACAGCGCCATTTTGTCCGTTTTCTGCTCGTTGTGTAGATTACTTCCCTTACCCAGCTGTGACATCTCAAATTCGCGGAAGAAAACACAATAAACACAGACACTTTTCGATAAGCTGAACAACACAGCTATAAAAGTCATACAGTGCACCGACAAAGAGAGACAGATCGGCAGCTTGCTTGCAGTAGCGACATTATGTCTGCTATCTGCTCGTTGTCAATGTTGATTGCTCCCAGCCATTCCTATCAGCATGTGAACTGTCGCGGGGGAAAACCACGCGAAGCGCAATAGTCTCCTGTCCGCCCAGCGACCTTCCCCTTGACGTACCCTGCTTGTGACCACGATGTTTTTTGCCCCCGCAAGGGGTGCGGTACTCTCTTAAGCACCCAAAACCTCAAAGAGAGATAACTGGCGGAAACCTTCCTATTGTAGTCTCCTGTATGACGGCTTACTACTACTACTAATAATAATAAATGAGCATTTATATAGCGCAACATCATAACTTTACAATTATGCTCTTTGCGCTTGACACATTTAAAATTAAAACACAGTTATACAAGCATTTACATCTACATTCATAGTCAGCAACGCTTAATTAAAAGCATACACCATCAAACATACATTACAAAAGATTCTTCCACTAACTAAGTAATAAAAACATGAATAAAATAGGTAGTGAAAACAAGGAAATACCAGCTAAATACCCTTAATCAAACAGAACATGTTATCAACAATACTGAAAACAGCCCTAGATATTTATATACATTATCACATTATCACTAAAATAACAAATACACTACATGTAGCCTACTGATGGACTGAGAAAACAAAATCAGGGGTTGTATTTCTTGAAGAGGTGCGTTTTAAGTGCTCGTTTGAATGCTTGGGGTGACTGAGAGTGGCGGATGTGAAAGGGGAGAGAATTCCATTGTGTGGGTGCGCAGAAAGTAAAAGTGCGTTGTCCGTATGTTTTACTAATAGTGCCAAAACCTCATAATTGTAAGTATCAAGGGAAAATTTTCCCTTGGTAATTACCATTTTCACGTGTTAATTGCTAATTTTCCCCGGAAAATTACAAATTTTTCCGGAAAAATTACTAACTTTCACCTGTTAATTACTAATTTTTAGTTTTGGCTCACTTCCTGACGGATTGCTAGTGCCAAAAATAAAAATTAGTAATTTTCCCGTGAAAATTAGTAACTAACAAATGAAAACAGTAACTGACAGCGTTAAGTAGTAATTATCACGTGATAATGGGTAACACCAGGTTTTGGCACAAGTAAGTCGTCATACTCCTGTCCGCCCAGCCGACCTTCTCCTTGGCCCTGCTTGTGACCTCGATGTTTTTTGCCCCCGCAAGGGGCACGCACCCAAAACCTCAGAGAGATAACTGGCGGAAACCTTCCTATTTGGCAGTCGACATTTTTATTGCTGTAATAGAATGTTATTGGAGATTTTCATCGAGTTCTTTAGACTGAATGGTGTCACTGTCTGTGATATAGATACTACTCATACATTTTTTTTTAAGTAGGCAGGTACGTTTTGATTTAGAATTTTACGAAAAGGAGGTTTATGTTAAAGTTAAATATTGTGTTAGAAAGGTCATTCATTTCACTTCAGTAGTCAAGAACAGCTTGATTTTATACAGTGTGGTGTCTGCACCATTTAACACAGATTCCAGTCACACTTGAATTCACTACAGGTTTCCGCCAGTTACCTCTCTCTTTGAGGTTTTGGGTGCTTAGAGAGTACCGTGCCCCTTGCGGGGGCATCAAACATCGAGGTCACAAGCAGGGTCAAGGGGAAGGTCGCTGGGCGGAGGAGACTGGGTAATATCCACTGAGTTAGTGTCCTTGTTTGTGTACCATGATGGACGTTACTGGAAGGCGGCGTCATAGGTGGTGCTCCCGTCTTTCTGTCCGGCGGCCCTTCTTGACTGTATTCTGTTTCCAACACTCGAAAGAAGCAATACTTGTGGTGCGTGTTCGAGTAAATGTGTACTTGTGCGTCTAGATTAAGGTACAGTGGATTCCCCATATTCTTCAGATTAGTTGAATTCGCCAGAAACTTACCTTTGTTCAGATCAATATTATTATCCCGTAAAATTAAAGACAAAACTTCAACTCCCTCAAACTCTTCCTTCTTTTACAACATCTCCCCCTTCACTACTCCCCCTCCCGCTAATTCTCTCCGTCTCCCTCCATCGCCTCATCGGCCACCCCGACCGTTTACACGGCCATGTTAACAGTGGATGAGGGACCTTCCTCGAAGTGTGCAAACACTGGGCTTTTGTGTGCTATTAACCGCTCAGCAAGGCTTTCATTTATAGCACAGAGAGTGGCAGGAATCTCGCCTTTTATCTGACTTGAATAGAAGAGATGACTGGGGGTGGTACAGTGGAAACCCCCTTTTAAGACACCCCCCCCCCCCCCAATTTAAAGCTCCCTCCTTTTTCAGACCTTGTTTTCCCAGACTTTTGTTCATAAGCCTAAAATTACCCCCATTTTAAGACTCCCTACTTTTTATGACCTTAGTTTTTTTCAGACTTTCTGTTCATAAGCTCTGTAAAATTACCCCCATTTTTAAGACTCCTTGCTTTTATATGACCTTGTTTTTTTCAGACTTTCTGTTCATAAGCTCTGTAAAATTACCCCCATTTTCAGACTCCCTACTTTTTATGGCCTAATTTTCTCAGATTTTGGGAGGTCTTAAAAGGGGCGGGGTCCACTGTAGAGGCAGCGAGGGAGGAGGGATGGAGTAAATTCGGGTTGAGAGGGATGGTATTATGGTGGTCGGCGGTCGAAAAAACCCACAGAAACTTATTTCCACTCGCTAAGAACTTTGCCTTCATTTTAGCACATCTGCCGAATTTTGTTTGACGGTTGGAGAATATAAAGGGATAATATCTGAGGGCCTCGATCAGATCGTTATACCATACTATTCTGCGTTACAAATAATGCTTCCACGCAGGAAGACTGCGCCCCTTCCTTGTGCAAAGGTAAGTATATTGGAAGCTGAACAAATTAGATTTTGTAAAATAGTCCAAAGAAAAGGCACTCTTAGTGATGATTGGGTATGGTTTCACTTTCCCTGGTGCAAGATGGCGTTTGTGTACGTGCGACTGTAACTAGGATCGCCGCGTTATAGAGGGTGCTAGTCGTCTTTCCGCCAGGGCGCTACTCGTCTACTTTTTGTTTCCAGCACCGCAGAGAAGCAGCGCCTTGAAGCTCAATCCCTCACTTTGATTTAATGCATTACTATACTTGCAACTATTTCCAGCAAATCGTGCCGTGTCTGTCTAGAGAAA
>NC_090252.1:40180277-40182777 GCF_037325665.1 Littorina saxatilis
AGCACCATTAACCAGAACACCTTTACAAAAGATTAGCAGTAGACTATGCGGCGAAATCATAATTTTAATTTTGTGCCGAGAAGAGAGACGCAAGAAATACTTCAGACACTCCTGTAGAGAGAAATTTGACGAGAAGATCCCTATAAATGTGTAATGTTTTAACTAAGAAAACATCCTGCTTGTGTTCTATATCTATCATAATATTTTTGAGCATGATGGTATCAAACGAATAAATTCTCGCCTAAACACCCTCACTGTCACTATCACGTTCATGCGGTCTTCGTAGAAGTTGACAGTTTTTCAGCCTGCACGAAGTTCAACACAGCGACAGTGTGGTTCTTTTGTCCTTGCACTAGACGTTGAAACGGTTCTTTTCTGCTGGTCGTCGGGTGTTTTTTTTCTCCGTCTGTTTGCTCAAAGCTGATGTTGATACAGTAAATTCCGCTCATTTCGCCATGACAATCACAGGCTTGGGCGACCTGCGGGAAGGCAAACAAAGATGATTCTGACGCATTTCTGTTGGAGTTATCTTTACATGTCTGTTTAATAAACGTGGACTGCATCCGAAAATATGTTTAGTGGTCGCACTAAAACCAGTACAACTGCGGAACCCCCTTTTAATCCCCCCCCCCCCCCCCGGGCCCCCCTCCCAATTTATGACTCTGTTTTCTCAAATTTTTGCTTGTTTGTTTGTTTGCTTAACGCCCAGCCGACCACGAAGGGCCATATCAGGGCGGTGCTGCTTTGACATATAACGTGCGCCACACACAAGACAGAAGTCGCAGCACAGGCTTCATGTCTCACCCAGTCACATTATTCTGACACCGGACCAACCAGTCCAAGCACTAACCCCATAATGCCAGACGCCAGGCGGAGCAGCCACTAGATTGCCAATTTGAAAGTCTTAGGTATGACCCCGGCCGGGGTTCGAACCGACGACCTCCCGATCACGGGGCGGACGCCTTACCACTAGGCCAACCTTTTGTCAAAGATTCTGTGCACAACTTCTGAACTTGTGTAAATGTACCCCCATTTGAAGACACGCTCCCTGTTTAGACTTGATTTTCTCAGATTTGTGGAGGTCTTGAAAGGGGGTTCCACCGTATTGAACATCATTATATTGACTCGATCAAGTTAGTGTTCTCCATTGTTTATAGTAGAATCGTAAAAGTATATAGTATTGTCAGAATATAAGGGCAAACTACCATGCACTAACACTTTGGGCAATGGTCTCCTACTGGTTTTTTATCATCATCATCATCGTCGTCATCGTCGTCAAGTATATAGTATTGTCAGAATATAAGGGCAAACTACCATGCACTAACACTTTGGGCAATGGTCTCCTACTGGGTTTTTTATCATCATCATCATCGTCGTCATCGTCGTCGTCGTCGTCATCATCATCATCATCATCATCATCATCATCATCATCATCATCATCGTCGTCGTCGTCGTCGTAGTCGTTGCGTCATCATCATCATCATCATCATCATCATCATCATCATCATCATCATCATCATCATCATCATCATCATCATCATCATCATCATCATCATCATCATCATCGTAGCATTCTTCCTATACAACTCTGATTAATGAAAGGGAATATTCTAATTCGACAGGGGAGGTATTTTGAGTTCGGCACGCGGGAAAAGGGGTGTCGGTTGTGGCTGGGGAGGGAGAGGGGTGGGGGGGGGGGGGGGTGTTGGACTTTTGACTTGTGGTCGGGGGGGTGGGTGGGAGAAATAGTGATTCCTATATTATTATTGAACAGAGTATCTTTCTTTTATTACTTTTTCTCCCTCCGCCCCCCCCCCTCCCCATGCTCTTTCCCACTAAAACCAAAACGAAAGTTAAGAATACGACAGAATCCATTTTAAACGCCATGCAGATAGAACAAAAGATTTTTATTTTTAAACATTTTAAAAATGAACAAAGTCGGGAGCCGATTAAACTCTTTACGTCAGCCAAACGCATGTAGTGTGTGAAGCAGCCATACAAATCAGTTTGACCTAATGTAGACAAGACAGAATAAGGACATAAACGTATGCCTTAGATGTTTAAACTTTTAGGCAGGATACACTTTGTAGAGGACTTCAAAATGGCACGCACACCTGTTCAATGTCTTCATCCCAATTCTCTCCCTTTGCGCTCGTTCTTTGGACCCTATCAGAAAGCCTTGTCATTTGTTCTCTGTTTGTTCTTTAAAGTCGCATTCCTTCTTGTGACAACAGTTAGGCTCGACGTCTCAGATCTGGCCAAAGTTTTACATGAAATAAGAACATCCTTCCACTTGGATACATACCAAAACACAACACCCTTACTGCTTCTGGTTGAGGAGTTTAGAATTGATCTATTCATTAATTTCTTTAAAAAAAAACACGAAAGTAATCCATCTACGTACTTGGACACATACCAAAAAAACAACACCCTTACTGAGATCAACAACAAAACAACAACAAAAAATAAAATAACACCCTTACTGCTTCTTGTTGAGGAG
>NC_090252.1:40185277-40192777 GCF_037325665.1 Littorina saxatilis
TACACATATTTTAGCTCTGCACTTTGTGGTCTGCTCAACTAAACCATGTGATTTTTATCATGTGACTTCAAATGACTTTACAGTAACTGCTTTCATCAGAATTCAGTTTCTATTCAAATGTAGTCAAACTAAAATATTTATTTAAATTAAAAAAAAACAAAAGTTATTGCATTTAATATATTTTATTAAGAGTATTTTGAAAGAGTTCTGATTATTTGATCACGGTTTTTTTTGTATTAAAACAAAAACAAACACAGAAACATATACATTCCTGTAAGAAAAAAAAAAATGATTACAATTATTTTGTTATGAGATTTATTTTAGGTTAATTCGAAGTGTTGTGTCTCATTATTACATCTTTTTTGTCGTGTTTATTGCAATTTTTATTTATTTTATTCATGTAACCCTATGGTTTTTTTTTAAATAAATAATGACTTGACTTGACTTATTGCGAAGTATGAACCGCGTAGGGGGAGCAAAGGAGGGAGGGAGAGAGAGAGGTACGGAGGAAGGGAGGGAGAGAGAAAGGTACGGAGGAAGGGAGGGAGAGAGAGAGGTACGGATGAAGGGAGGGAGAGAGAGAGGTACGGATGAAGGGAGGGAGAGAGAGAGAGAGGTACGGAGAAAGAGAGTGAGAGAGAGATAGAGGGAGCAAAGGAGGGAGGGAGAGAGAGAGGTATGGCGGAAGGGAGACAGAGATAGGGGGCAAAGATGGGAGGGAGAGAGAGAGGTACGGTTTGTGCAGTGCAGTTGTTTTGTCAGTTATTCTTCTCTTCATTTGTTCTATTGTCTTTCTTCTTCTTTTTTGTGTGTGTATTTTTGTGTTTTTGTGCCTGAAGAAGACCCTTAGGTCGAAACGTCGCTGTTATTCGTTCCGTGTTCGTCATTTTAACGTGAGTACATTGCTTTTTGGTCTCTTTATTGTTCCCTCTCACGTGCAGTCGCCATTGTTTAATACATGTTTTAATGTGTTTTGTATAATCCGGAAGCAGGAGTTTAAAACCTATATATATATTGAGAGAAAAGTCTGGGTTGTGGCACTCGATCACTAGGTGGGGCACTGCCCTTCGCTCCCTGTTACCCGAGTCCCAATCCTCGTGGTAAGGCGTCCGCCCCGTGATCGGGAGGTCGTGGGTTCGAACCCCGGTCGGGTCATACCTAAGACTTTAAAATTGGCAATCTAGTGACTGCTCCGCCTGGCGTCTGGCATTATGGGGTTAGTGCTAGGACTGGTTGGTCAGGTGTCAGAATAATGTGACTGGGTGAGACATGAAGCCTGTGCTGCGACTTCTGTCTTGTGTGTGGCGCACGTTATATGTCAAAAGCAGCACCGCCCTGATATGGCCCTTCGTGGTCGGCTGGGCGTTAAGCAAACAAACAAACAAACCCGAGTGCCAACAACAATAGGATGAGCATCAGAAGTGAAGATAAAGAGGGAATTTTTTTCTCTGCGCGCGCGCCAGCAAGCAGGATGTCTCAGAACTGAAGCGGTAATAGTATGATCTAATTACAGGCGATGGGTTAATGGGTCACGTGATTATATATATGAAGTCTTCTATCGCGCGCGTATCTCCAGACTCGGACTCAAGGCGCAGGGATCTATTTATGCCGTGTGAGATGGAATTTTTTACACAATACATCATGCATTCACATCGATCAGCAGATCGCAGCCATTTCGGCGCATATCCTACTTTTCACGGCCTATTATTCCAAGTCACACGGGTATTTTGGTGGACATTGTTTTATCTATGCCTATACAATTTTGCCAGGAAAGACCCTTTTGTCAATCGTGGGATCTTTAACGTGCACACCCCAATGTAGTGTACACGAAGGGACCTCGGTTTTTCGTCTCATCCGAAAGACTAGCACTTGAACCCACCACCTAGGTTAGGAAAGGGGGGAGAAAATTGCTAACGCCCTGACCCAGGGTCGAACTCGCAACCTCTCGCTTCCGAGCGCAAGTGCGTTACCACTCGGCCACCCAGTCCACGTGATGTGGGGGCGGAGCCAAACATTGGTTGATACTTACTGTGTTGACATTAGTTCATTGGCCCCGCCCCAACATCATATGACTTACTAATCCATGGGCTATCATTGGTTCATGTTTTTGGCGCTAAACTATCTGACAGGTAAAGAACTATTTTGATGTGACACGTTATTACTTGGTGCAAATACGCGCAGTGTTTAAAACCACTTGGCGGACAGAGCTGTGCATTCTCACAATTCGACACTTACTACATCCATAATAACCACACCGTTGATCAATCGCTTAGAAATGGCACAAATGACAGTTGGGGAAAACATTCAGAAGTTGGAATGATCTTACCGAACGGCTGGCAGACTTTTCCAGAAAGAACGATTTGGTGTACGTGGTCAAATACAGTCGTGCTGTTCAACTTGCGAACAAGAATTCAAAACAGCCTTTTCCAGACGAACTGAAGTATGCATACGCAAAACTTGTGTGCAAGTACTCAGGAAAAGGACGACTCACAGGCCGAGGTGCGAAGAGGAGCAATGGGTAAGCGGATTAATATTTAGTTGCTATACTTCTCATGCGTCCTTGTCACAGATAGTAACTCGTATGAATGTTTAATTTTAATATTATTATTATTTTTTTTTTTTAGGTTTACAATGTTTCAACATTCATTCCAGTATCGACTGACATTTTAACGAGTGCGGAAAGTCTGTCTGTCTGTCTGTCTGTCTGTCTGTCTGTCTGTCTGTCTGTCTGTCTGTCTGTCTGTCTGTCTGTCTGTCTGTCTGTCTGTCTGTCTCTCTGTCTCTCTCTCTCTCTCTCTCTCTCTCTCTCTCTCTCTCTCTCTCTGCGCGCACTTCTTCTTCTTCTTTGTCGGACAGATTTTTCACACAAATGACCAGGAAACCAGATTACGTAAGCCGTGTCAACTGTACCCTTTGTTAAAGTCAGCGTAGCTCGAGAACGGCATTGAAGTATTTTCGGTGTTCTTTACCTTGCCCAGGAAGCAGCGCACACTCGAGTCAAGGACGTCGTAAAATGGCCCTCGGTCAAGTTTTCACCGAGAACCATTTTATGATGTCCTTAACAATTATGTGTTAGTCGGCTTAGAATATGCGCGCAGGTTTCAAAGTTTTGATCCATTCGATTATCTCAACAGACATCCTTTGATTGTAAAATTGAATGCGGGCACATGATGGTTGAAAATACTTAACTTGAAAGTTTCCCGCTGTGGTAGATTTTTATGGTGGTTGTCACACAGGCAGCGACGGCTTTACTGGTCGGACCCAGTTGTGCGTTACCTCGCTTTTGCCTTTAATGACTGACTGACTGGCTGACTTTGGGGATTAACGTCCTCTTAGGTAACTAGGATCTATTTGGGAACATTTACTGTGATACTGTAAGAGGAGCAAGAAAAGAAAAGAAAAAAGATTTTTTTTAAAATAGGGGATGAGGGGGGGGGGGTAGATGGGGGGAGGGATGAGACCATGGAACTAGTTTTTAGAAGTTATGCAATAAAACATTTAAACATTGTAGGCTCAGACCACTTCGCCGTATTTAATCTTAGACACCGTACGTTATTAGACGCGAAAGTGCAATACTTAGGCCAAAAAGAATAATAGGTGTGGTTACGGTAACATAGCCAAAAAAAAATAGGGTAGGAAGGTAGGCAATCACTTTTTTTTTTTTAACTTTTTTTTCTAATGTGTACAAATTAAACCTACTTGACAGGGAAATAAGTGTGCGACTCGGGCGCTTTCGCTATCATTGCGTTTTCTGCACTCGTTTTCTTGGTTTTTGTTTTTGTTTTTTTGACAAATGTAATAAAAAGTTATAGGGTCGGCCCCTAAAAATAGGGTAGGTCGGGTTACCGTAACCACACCTATTTTTTTTTTAGGCCTTAATGATCCGCTCGAAGCACTGTTGAAGCAACAACTTGTCTTTTGGTCGCAGATAAGGACATACTCTATCAAAACATGTGAATATACGTCTCAAGCATGACTAAACGCCCCGAAGGGCTCCGTCTAGTAACTCTATTTTTGATATCGTTTTTTAAATGTCAGCAATTTGCAATGAGGTCACCCATCATAAAATAAGGTTATTAATTATTTCCATACGCCATCTAAGTGAAACGGAGGTATTTTGTATCGCTGATTTTATTTACAAACTGCTCTTGCAGCGGATCATTTGATCGGAACTAAATAAGTAAAGTGAAAATAGGTAAATAAATATATAGATGGATAAATCAGAAAACAAGATTGCAAAACATAAACACGTTCATAAAACATGTTAGTTTCCACTATTGCCGTAAACAAGTTCTCTGCAAAAACATTGAAAGTCAAATACTGTTTTCGCCTCTGTTTCTTCTTGTTGATTTTTGAGTCACTTGAGAAAATGTGACTCTATGTAATCGGTCAGTGTTAGTCTGTCCGGCCGGCCGGCCGGCCGTCCGTAGACACCACCTTAACGTTGGACTTTTCTCGGAAACTATCAAAGCGATCGGGCTCATATTTTGTTTAGTCGTGACCTCCAATGACCTCTACACTTTAACGATGGTTTCGTTGACCTTTGATTTTTTTCAAGGTCACAGGTCAGCGTCAAAGGAAAAATTAGACATTTTATATCTTTGACAAAGTTCATCGGATGTGATTGAAACTTTGTAGGATTATTCTTTACATCAAAGTATTTACATCTGTAGCCTTTTACGAACGTTATCAGAAAAACAAGGGAGATAACTAGCCTTTTCTGTTCGGCAACACACAACTTAACGTTGGGCTTTTCTCGGAAACTATAAAAGTGACCGGGCTCAAATTTTATGTGAACGTGACTCCCAGTGACCTCTACACTTTGACGTCTGCTTTGGTGACCTTTGACCTTTTTCAAGGTCACAGGTATGCTTCAGGTATGCATTGTGTTGTGAATAGCAATTTCTTCCTGTCCATCTGATGCCTCATATAATATTCAGAACTGCGAAAGTGACTCGATCGAGCGTTTGCTCTTCTTGTTTACATTAATTTTAGTCAAGTCTTGTAGATTTTATCTTGTGTTTTGTAACAGAATTAACTATGGTATTGTGTTGCTTAGTACTTGATGCATGAATTGGCGTCTCGCAGAATTAAACGCCGCTGAGGAAGGCCTGGCAACAGGTCGAAAATTTGGGCTGCCACTTGAAATTCTTTGTTAGGCTTTTCTTGTCCTTGATTTTGTTGACATCTCTCTCTCTCTCTCTATCTCTCTCTCTGTATGTGTGTGTGTGTCTCTCTCTCTCTTTCTTTCTCTCTCTCTTTCTCTCTCTCTTTCTCTCTCTCTTTCTCTCTCTCTCCCCCTTTCTCTCTCTCCCCCCTCTCTCTCTCTCTCTTTCTCTCTCTCTCCCCCTCTCTCTTTATTTTCTCTCTCTCTCTCTCAGTCACTCTCTCTCTCTCTCTCTCTCTCTCTCTCTCTCTCTCTCTCTCTCTCTCTCTCTCTCTTTCCCTGCCTCACAAACACAAATACACACGCACTAACACACACAAAGCAGCAGGCCGGGATGCGGCAAATTGGGTAAGGCAGACTGGGATACGGCAAGTTGGGAGAGGCAGGATGGGATGCCGCCAACGCATCTAGCAGTGCAAATTCTACAGGGGGGGGGGGGGGGGGGGGGGCGTTCTTTTAAATCAAGTTTTGCCCAGTTTTGATTTTGCCGGTTTTGGTAATCCTACATTCCTCCGTGCGACAGCGGACTAAATGCGCATTTAAAACTATTTAGATGTTTTGCTTAAATTTTGACTTGGAGCGAAATAAATTAAAACATCTTGTTCGTTGTGCTTTTGTTTTAAATTAAAGCGTATTCTATTTCTAAATTAAATATCACTTGCCTGTTAACTCTTTATTGTTGTTGCAATAGTTGTATATACTTGGAAGAAAAAAAAGGCATACAACGAGACAGTTATGGTAGCCTGATTTAGACCACCCAGATACGGTATTTGCAAAATATTTATCTCTTTTATATTATTTTTCAAAATTGTTGTTTATAAAATCGAAAAATCACATCGAAAAATGTCACTATTCGATGTTCCCTCACTTAATCTGGGTGTGAAGGGCTTTCTTGAAGCAGACACCGGCGCTTGCTAAACGATTGCCGCTTAAGCGGAGGGGAGTCAAGCGTGATTAAGTGCCTGGCCTGCCAATTGACACCTACCGGCGAAAACACATAATAGGCCACAGTTTCTCTATTTTTCACATAACGTTTCACTCTTAAAGTTTTTAACAAAAGGTGGTCCTTAGTTTTAACATCTTTTTTGAAATAATATATGAATTAAAGATCATGCTTTTAATGGACACATTTTTCACACACATGACCAGGAAACCGGATTACGTAAGCCGTGTCAGCTGCAACCTTTGTAAAAGTCAACGTAACTCGAGAACGGCATTGAAGTACTTTCGGTGTTCTTTACATTGTCCAAGAAGCAACGCACAAGAGGATACTTGACACACTCGGGTTGTGCTTGGTTTGGCCATAAACACTATCTAGTCAAGGACGTCGTAAAATGGCCCTCCGTCAAGTTTTCACCGAGAACCATTTTATGATGTGTTGGTCGGCTTAGAATATGCGCGCAGGTTTGAAAGTTTTGAACCATTCGATTATCTCAACAGACATCCTTTGATGTAGTGGAGTAGTGGTAGGTGTCACGAAATGGGATATAAGTCTGTGATAAAGGTGATGTTTATTATTATGAACATGTTCGTGCCACCCACGCGCTTTTTCACGCTAGAAGCCAACAAAAAAGTTTATTTCATGTTGATTAATCACATTACTTATGAAAGTCTCATGTTTTCTCGTGCGCACGTGTGCGTGTGTGTGTGTGGGAAAATATTAAACAGCTGTGCTTTCATGTTACCATTCAGAGAGTGCTTTGATCATAATTAAGCTTTAAGCCCGCGTGAGAAACAGACGATACTTCTGCACGTATGGTTTGATATCTGCCGGGAACATTTTTTATGACTTGTATAATTTGACTGATTAGGCAAAGGGATTACACGAAACCGACTCAAGCCTTGTTGAATGTCAAAGAATTCAAGCATGCCGAAGTGTCTGTACGGGCCTTTGGAAAAGCACCTTCGGTAACCGTTTCATGTCCAATCCTAAAACGTGTATGGGAATACTTTAAGCATAACATTCGGGTGGTTTTTTTCCGAATAGAAAATATATGATACATCCATGCGATTTTATGGAATAACTCTGTTAAGTGTTTTTGTTATTGTTGCCAGAACAGCATGGTCATATTCTGTAAGATAAAATCGGTTATTGTCAGTTTGTTTGTTTCCTTTTGTACACAGCGAAAACAAAATCGAATAGAAATTATACATCCATGCATTTTTCATGGAATAACTCCCTGAAGTGGTGTTGTTGTTGTTGGTGTTGTTGTTGTTGTTGTTGTTGTTGTTGTTGTTGTTGTTGTTGTTGATGTTGTTGTTGTTGTTGTTGTTGTTGCGAGAACAGCTTGATAATATTCTGTGAGATAAAATCGGTTTTTGTTAGTTTGTTT
>NC_090252.1:40197777-40204987 GCF_037325665.1 Littorina saxatilis
TTTGAATCTGTCCGCGTTTGTCTATGTTTGAGAAGGAGTACGCACAAGACAGACAGACAAGCAAATAACATATAGACACTAAACAATCTAAGTAGTAAATGGATTTATGCTGATCTGTATGTGAGCAGCACACGTCTTCAGATGTCTATAAAAAAGATGTATGAGCAACTGCAGAACTAAAACATGCAGAATATTATGAAGCATCGATTGGAGATAACTATTGCGAGCATGACCAAAATGTGAAATCATGTTTTTGACAGTTTTGAACTGCCAAAATGAAGTGAGGAAATGGAGTTTATCTTTTTAAGCATTGCAAGGGGTTCTAGAACTGTCCGAGGGGGTATTGGGAGATAAGTGTTACCATACATGGTGTACCTCAATCAACATTAGACATTCAGTGACTTTAAAACAGCCCTTACAGGCATGATCAGCGCGTTTTCCATGGATGATTGCGTTCATGTCTTTGATGAATTTGTCTCGACATTGCGCGTGTGTAACTTCACAACTAAGGGGTTAATTTGTCCAGTACTTTAAGTTTAAGAAATAATTGTTATGGTCATATTTGTTGTGCAAAAAACTTCAGTTCGACCATTTTACACAGTTTTGAATGTTTATTTATTTATTTATTTATTATTATTTATTAAGGAGATTTTTATAGTGCATAACGAAAAGCACTATGCGCTTTACAATATCACTAAGTATAAGCACACGCAAACATACTCTGATTAAATAAAACTTAGTTTAGCAAGACATACTAAGAACACTAAACATTTGAGTTCATACAAAAATTGAGAACTAAATTAAATACTGGACAAGCGATTTAAATAAGCTTAAGGCCTACACAACTGCAATGGGCTAATTCAAATACAAAAGTTTAGTTAACTATAAAAGGCAGTGCATAAAACTCCATAATGCTAAGAGGGTCAAACAAATAAGAAACATAAGACTAGATAGTGTCTGTAAAAGAAGCCGACATTTACCCTTTTCTCCAACATTTGTTCCAAAACACACCTCCGAATGATTGTCGATGACTCGAAAGCTTTCCTATCGTGTGATTGCCTTGGCCTAGCTACAACTGCTTTGTGTTTAATAACTATCATCATGTATTGAATCCCGTGCTCTTTCTTCGGCGGAGGTGGGTGGGGGGGGGGGGCTTAGCTTAGATATTTTGCTGGTAGTATTTTTTTCGACCGAGTTATCTATATTCGTTGGGCAGTTTTCTTTGTCGGACAGATTTTCACACAAATGACCAGGAAACCAGATTACGTAAGCCTTTGTTTAAAAGTCAACGTAGCTCGAGAACGGCATTGCAGTATTGGTGTTCTTTACCTTGCCCAAGAAGCAGCGCATATGAGAATACGTCACACACTCGAGTCAAGGACGTCGTAAAAATGGCCCTCGGTCAAGTTTTCAACGAGAACCATTTTATGATGTCCTTAACAATTATGTGTTAGTCGGCTTAGAATATTTGTATGCGCGCAGGTTTCAAAGTTTGATCCATTCGATTATCTCAACAGACATCCTTTGATTGTAAAATTGAATGCGGCACATGATGGTTGAAAATACTCAACTTGAAAGTTTCCCGCTGTGGTAGATTTTATGGTGGTTGTCACACAGGCAGCGACGGCTTTACTGGTCGGACCCAGTTGTGCGTTTACCTCGTTTTTGCCTTTAATGACTGACTGACTGGCTGACTTGGGGATTAACGTCCTCTGAGGTAACTAGGATCTATTTAGGAACATTTACCGTGATACTGTAAGAGGAGCAAGAAAAGAAAGAAAAAAGATTTAAAATAGGGGATGAGGTAGATGGGGGGAAGGATGAGACCATGGAACTAGTTTTTAGAAGTTATGCAATCAAACATTTCAATCAATCAATGAGTCTTATATCGCGCATATTCCGTGGGTACAGTTCTAGGCGCTCTGCAGTGATGCCGTGTGAGATGAAATTTATACGGCCAGTAGATTGCAGCCATTTCGGCGCATATTTACCTTTCACGGCCTATTATTCCAAGTCACACGGGTATAGGTAGACATTATTAACTGTGCCTAAGCAATTTTGCCAGGAAAGACCCTTTTGTCAATCGTGGGATCTTTAACGTGCACACCGAATGTAGTGTACACATTTAAACATTGTAGGCTCAGACCACTTCGCCGTATTTAATTTTAGACACCGTACGTTATTAGACGCGAAAGTGCAATACTTAATGATCCGCTCAAAGCACTGTTGAAGCAACAATTTGTCTTTTGGTCGCAGATAAGGACATACTCTATCAAAACATGTGAATATATGTCTCGCAAGCATGACTAACGCCCCGAAGGGCTCCGTCTAGTAACTCTATTTTTGATATCGTTTTTTAAATTTCAGCAATTTGCAATGAGGTCACCCATCATAAAATAAGGTTATTAAATTATTTCCATACGCCATCTAAGTGAAAACGGAGGCATTTTGTATCACTGATTTATTTACAAACTGCTCTTGCAGCGGATCATTTGATCGGAACTAAATAAGTAAAGTGAAAATAGGTAAATAAATATATAGATGGATAAATCAGAAAAACAAGATTGCAAAACATAAACACGTTCATAAAACATGTTAGTTTCCACTATTGCCGTAAACAAGTTCTCTGCAAAACATTGAAAGTCAAATACTGTTTTCGCCTCTGTTTCTTCTTGTTGATTTTTTACATTAATTTTAGTCAAGTCTTGTAGATTTTATCTTGTGTTTCGTAACAGAATTAACTATGGTATTGTGTTGCTTAGTACTTGATGCATGATGAATTGGCGTCTCGCAGAAATAAAACGCCGCTGAGGAAGGCCTGGCAACAGGTCGAAAATTTGGGCTGCCACTTGAATTCTTGTTAGGCTTTTCTTGTCCTTGATTTTGTTGACATCTCTCTCTCTCTCTCTCTCTCTCTCTCTCTCTCTCTCTCTCTCTCTCTCTCTCTCTCTCTCTGTATGTGTGTGTGTGTGTGTGTGCTCTCTTTTTTCTTTCTATCTCTCTTTCTCTCTTCTCTTTTTCTCTCTCTCCCCCCCTTTCTCTCTCTCCCCCCCTCTCTCTCTCTCTCTTTCTCTCTCTCTCTCCCCCTCTCGCTCTATCTTTTTTTCTCTCTCTCTCTCTCACCAGTCACTCTCTCTCTCTCTCTCTCTCTCTCTCCTCTCTTCTCTCTTTCCCTGCCTCACAAACACAAATACACAACGCACTAACACCACAAAGCAGCAGGCCGGGATGCAGCAAATTGGGTAAGGCAGACGGATACGGCAAGTTGGGGAGAGGCAGGATGGGATGCCGCGCCAACGCATCTAGCAGTGCAAAATTCTACACGGGGGGGGGGGGGGGGGGGGGGGGGGGGGGGGGGGGGGGGGGGGGGGGCGTTCTTTAAATCAAGTTTTGCCCAGTTTGATTTTGCCGGTTTTGGTAATCCTACATTCCTCCGTGCGACAGCGGACTAAATGCGCATTTAAAACTATTTAGATGTTTTGCTTAAATTTGACTTGGAGCGAAATAAATTAAAACATCTTGTTCGTTGTGCTTTTGTTTTAAATTAAAGCGTATTCCATTTCTAAATTAAATATCACTTGCCTGTTAACTCTTATTGTTGTTGCAATAGTTGTATATACTTGGAAGAAAAAAAAGGCATACAACGAGACAGTTATGGTAGCCTGATTTAGACCACCCAGATACGGTATTTGCAAAATATTTATCTCTTTTATATTATTTTCAAAAATGTTGTTTATAAAAATCGAAAAATCACATCGAAAAATGTCACTATTCGATGCTCCCTCACTTAATCTGGGTGTGAAGGCTTTCTTGAAGCAGACACCGGCGCTTGCTAAACGATTACCGCTTAAGCGGAGGGGAGTTCAAGCGTGATTAAGTGCCTGGCCTGCCAATTGACACCTACCGGCGAAAACACATAATAGGCCACAGTTTCTCTATTTTTCACATAACGTTTCACTCTTAAAGTTTTTAACAAAAGGTGGTCCTTAGTTTTAACATCTTTTTTGAAATAAATATGAATTAAAGATCATGCTTTTAATGGACACATTTTTCACACACATGACCAGGAAACCGGATTACGTAAGCCGTGTCAGCTGCAACCTTTGTAAAAGTCAACGTAACTCGAGAACGGCATTGAAGTACTTTCGGTGTTCTTTACATTGTCCAAGAAGCAACGCACAAGAGGATACTTGACACACTCGGGTTGTGCTTGGTTTGGCCATAAACACTATCTAGTCAAGGACGTCGTAAAATGGCCCTCGGTCAAGTTTTCACCGAGAACCATTTTATGATGTCCTTGACTATTATGTGTTGGTCGGCTTAGAATATGCGCGCAGGTTTGAAAGTTTTGAACCATTCGATTATCTCAACAGACATCCTTGATGTTGATGTAGTGTGAGTAGTGGTAGGTGTCACGAAATGGGATATATAAGTCTGTGATAAAGGTGATGTTTATTATTTGAAAATGTTCGTGCCACCCACGCGCTTTTCACGCTAGAAGAAGCCACAAAAAGTTTATTTCATGTTGATTAATCACATTACTTATGAAAGTCTCATGTTTTCTCGTGCTCTGTGCGCACGTGTGCGTGTGTGTGTGTGTGGGAAAATATTCAACAGCTGTGCTTTCATGTTACCATTCAGAGAGTGCTTTGATCATAATTAAGCTTTAAGCCCGCGTGAGAAACAGACGATACTTCTGCACGTATGGTTTGATATCTGCCGGGAACATTTTTTATGACTTGTATAATTTGACTGATTAGGCAAAGGGATTACACACGAAACCGACTCAAGCCTTGTTGAATGTCAAAGAATTCAAGCATGCCGAAGTGTCTGTACGGGGCCTTTGGAAAGCACCTTCGGTAACCGTTTCATGTCCAATCCTAAAACGTGTATGGGGAATACTTTAAGCATAACATTCGGGTGGTTTTTTTCCGAATAGAATAACTATATGATACATCCCCATGCGATTTTATGGAATAACTCTGTTAAGTGTTTTTGTTATTGTTGCCAGAACAGCATGGTCATATTCTGTAAGATAAATCGGTTATTGTCAGTTTGTTTGTTTCCTTTTGTACACAGCGAAAACAAAATCGAATAGAAATTATACATCCATGCATTTTTCATGGAATAACTCCCTGAAGTGGTGTTGTTGTTGTTGTTGTTGTTTGTTGTTGTTGTTGTTGTGATTGTTGTTGTGGTTGTTGTTGTTGTTGTTGTTGCGAGAACAGCTTGATAATATTCTGTGAGATAAAATCGGTTTTTGTTAGTTTGTTTTATTTTGTACAATAAAGATATTAAACATTTTTCGCCAAGATTCATGGTCTCGCCTAGGTGACAATGGCCGCAAGCATAAACGTTGTTTTTGACCACGAGTTCAATGTATGTAAAATTTCTATTTGTGTCCCCAGAATAAGATTCTATTTGGGACATGAGGTGGTTGTACGCTAAGAAAAAGCTGGTGTGTGGGGGGTGGGGTGGGGCGGGAGGATGCGGGAGGAGTTGGGGCTGTACAAGTTAAAAGTTGCGTTGATAAAAGTTATAAGCGTTTGGTATTGGGCGTTGAGAATCATCCAATACAATTGACACTGACATTTGAAGACGCAACAGTGTGGTCGACACGGGGGAGCATCATAAAACACCGCCCAATTGGATTGCATGACTTGACCGTCTGCAGTGATGTCGTTCTCGTCGGCTATTGGTCAGTGGATTTTGAGAGCGCACGTGCCGGACAATTAGGTGTTCATATGATGGTTGGTTTAATGACACTGACACGGTTCTCACCCTTTGAGAGGTCGTGGCCTACATAAAGTTAGTTCGTTTCGCAAATTAGCAAAAGTCCTCAAAAAAGTCGATAGTCACAGAGACTTTGTGTTCATAACAACCCAAAAACCAGAAGAAAAAAGACCTGAGAGGCTACCTGGAGCTCTGCCTCACCTTATGGTGACTGCTAGGCAGAAGCAGAGCCCCGAGGCTCTCATCAACTTATTAACGGATACCTACTGTTTTGTGACAAAAAATAAAGTGTCCCGTCCCTAAACCAGACACCTATCTCATGGCCCTCAGCGCTCTCGCGGGGGAGCAGAGATCTGTCGTCTGAGGAAATTCTCACAATTAAAAAATCACTGTAAGTCCTTGTAATTCTGGACTCCCAAAATGGGGGCAAAATAAAATAAAGCCAGCATAAATATATGATCGTCATTTGTCAACGGTATTAACTTAAACAAAGGGGACACACAGCTCGCAGGGAGGGAAGGGCATTGCCCCACCTCGCGGGCGTGTGTGCTTGTTTTTTTGTTTTGTTTTTTTTCCTGATGGTTTTAAACTCCTGTTTTCGGATTACACAATAAACATAAAAACATGATTTATAAACGAGAGGATAGCTGTTTCCTCTCTCAGTTAATACTGCTAATGTGACGTCGCCTCCCCTGCGACTATTGTAGTGGCGGGGAGGTCGAACGGACAACGCAGATAGATCTTTTTATCCTATTTAAAATAACAATGCCGCATAGCAACTCATGCGTGCGTCATATGAAATGATGTATCCAAATGTTACTACCCTATAGAAGATCAGTATTACGCTTTGCGCATGTTCTTTATATTTTTCTCACAATGTTGTCACTTTTAAACCTTCTAATAGGTGGTCCTGAGTTTTATCTTTTTCTTAACGAAAACTAAAATTGAATTTAAAAATCCATGTTTTTAATGGTCCTTCCCCTAGGAAGTCAACGCATAAAAAAGGAAAAATTATCCCCGAGTATATTTTCTCATTGCCCCACCCCCCTCCCTTATTCATGGAGAGCGGGGCCGGGGTCCTATCACGGTCGGGATTGCTTGGTCTTGCCCTTTTCTTTCCCTCCTTTTCTTCTTTTAGCGTATCATCAACTCATGTCCCTAAAAGGAACATTTCCTGTGAGGACGTAAAGGACCCCCTTTTTTTTTTACAAATTAGCAATTGTCGGTCAGACATATTATGGTGCGGGTGTTATAAATCTGTCAGTTGCAAGAGAGATAATTCGAGTTTGTGAGACTTGTTGCATACAGTGGTAAATACCTGATTTGATGACTTTTGGTGATCTTTCTCAGACGGGAGGAATAGCAGAAGGCAAGAAAATTAAAGTGAGTGATTTTGATTCTATTGATTGTGCCTATGATAGGTTAGATTGAATAGATTAGATTGTGCAAGCAGGATTCCACCATGGAATACATTTAA
>NC_090252.1:40205187-40270187 GCF_037325665.1 Littorina saxatilis
CTGTCTCTCTGTCTCTCTCTCTCTCTCTCTCTCTCTCTCTCTCTCTCTCTCTCTCATCTTATTTAATAGTTTAACTGTCCTCTTACTCTGAAATAGCTCAGTGCGAAAAAGAGAACTATCTTCACTAAGACAATACAGGAAGTCGAGTCGCGCATGCTCAATGAGGTCTCCCACTTCTGAGAACGGGCAATCCATTCTAGTTTTGTCACACCGGCTTATGAACAAACACAACGTGTACGGTTTGAGTCATCTGATAAATAATGTGCTTTTTAACGTCTTTCATCAGAGGCTTTTCAGTTTGTATGCATACACAAATAGGAATGACGTCACTCATGCTCCTACGTCATTTTTCACTATGAATGCAAACCAGTATGCGCAGTGACAAAAAGATAAGGAGGGCACGAATTGACTCGTTTCATTCTATGCGAAGAAAGCAGCAAACATTGGGCCGCGGGGAGACCTCTAACTTTGGCTGGCTGACCCCGCTGTCTGCCTAACCCAGCGGGCATGTTGCTGAGATAAATTGTCATTGGAATCAATTTGTTGAAATGGCCTAGCAATTTTGGATTTTTTTCTTAAAATCAAAGAGATAGGGCCTACTTTTCGATCTGACCGTTTGGGAGTAGTTTCCGGCGAATTTGACGAACCTGAAGAATCTGGGTAATCCATTGTACCTTTCTCTAGACAGACACGGCACGATTTGCTGGAAATAGTTGCAAGTATAGTAATGCATTACATCAAAGTGAGGGAATGAGCTTCAAGGCGCTGCTTCTCTGCGGTGCTGGAAACAAAAAGTAGACGAGTAGCGCCCTGGCGGAAAGACGACTAGCACCCTCAATAACGCGGCGATCCTAGTTAGTCGAACGTACACAAACGCCATCTTGCACCAGGGAAAGTAAAACCAACCCAATCATCACTAAGAGCGCCTTTTCTTTGGACTATTTTACAAAATCTAATTTGTTCAGCTTCCAATATACTTACCTTTGCACAAGGAAGGGGGCAGTCTTCCTGAGTGGAAGCATTATTTGTAACGCAGAATAGTATGGTATAACGATCTGATCGAGGCCCTCAGATACTATCCCTCTATTTTTCAACCGTCAAACAAAATTCGGCAGATGTGCTAAAATGAAGGCAAAGTTCTTAGCGAGTGGAAAGAAGTTTCTGTGGTTTTTTTCGACCGCCGACCACCATAATACCATCCCTCTCAACCCACATTTACTCCATCCATACCCCCCCCCCCCCCCCCCGCCCTTTTTAAGACCTCCCAAAATCTGAGAAAATTAGGCCATAAAAAGTAGGGAGTCTTAAAATGGGGGTAATTTTATAGATGATGATGATAATTAGTTTTAACGTCCTCTTAGAACCAATTGGCCTATCTTGGGACAGGAAGAGTTGATATGCTTTATGGGGGGGACAGGACACTGGACAGACATGCAAACAGAGAACACATATGATCGTGTTGAAGAGCTTATGAACAGAAAGTCTGAGAAAACAAGGTCTTATAAAAGTAGGGAGTCTTAAAATGGGGGTAATTTTATAGAGCTTATGAACAGAAAGTCTGAAAAAAACCAAGGTCATATAAAAGGAAGGAGTCTTAAAATGGGGGTAATTTTATAGAGCTTATGAACAGAAAGTCTGAAAAAAACCAAGGTCATATAAAAGTAGCGAGTCTTAAAATGGGGGTAATTTTACAGAGCTTATGAACAGAAAGTCTGAAAAAAACAAGGTCATATAAAAGCAAGGAGTCTTAAAAATGGGGGTAATTTTACAGAGCTTATGAACAGAAAGTCTGAAAAAAACTAAGGTCATAAAAAGTAGGGAGTCTTAAAATGGGGGTAATTTTAGGCTTATGAACAAAAGTCTGGGAAAACAAGGTCTGAAAAAGGAGGGAGCTTTAAATTGGGGGGGGGGGGGGTGTCTTAAAAGGGGGTTTCCACTGTACCACCCCCAGTCATCTCTTCTATTCAAGTCAGATAAAAGGCGAGATTCCTGCCACTCTCTGTGCTATAAATGAAAGCCTTGCTGAGCGGTTAATAGCACACAAAAGCCCAGTGTTTGCACACTTCGAGGAAGGTCCCTCATCCACTGTTAACATGGCCGTGTAAACGGTCGGGGTGGCCGATGAGGCGATGGAGGGAGACGGAGAGAATTAGCGGGAGGGGGAGTAGTGAAGGGGTAGATGTTGGATTGGATTGGATTGGATTGGATAAGATTTACAGTCCAGTGAGGTTACCCTCATGGAAATTCGGGCTGCTTTCTCCCCGGGGAAAGCGAGCTGCCATACATACGGCGCTACCCATATTTTTTTTTCCCTGCATGCGTGTATTCATGTTTCCTGAGACTTAATGCCGTGTGAGATGGAATTTTTTTTACTTAATTCCAAGTCCCACGGGTATTTGATGGACATTTTTATCTATGCCTATACAATTTTGCCAGGAAAGACCCTTTTGTCAATCGTGGGATCTTTAACGTGCACACCCCAATGTAGTGTACACGAAGGGACCTCGGTTTTTCGTCTCATCCGAAAGACTAGCACTTGAACCCACCACCTAGGTCAGGAAAAGGGGGGAGAAAATTGCGGCCTGACCCAGGCCTGAACACGCAACCTCTCGCTTCCGAGCGCAAGTGCGTTACCACTCGGCCAGCCAGTCCATGTTGTAAAAGAAGGAAGAGTTTGAGGGAGTTGAAGTTTTGTCTTTAATTTTACGGGATAATAATATTGATCTGAACAAAGGTAAGTTTCTGGCGAATTCAACTAATCTGAAGAATATGGGGAATCCACTGTACCTTAATCTAGACGCACAAGTACACATTTACTCGAACACGCACCACAAGTATTGCTTCTTTCGAGTGTTGGAAACAGAATACAGTCAAGAAGGGCCGCCGGACAGAAAGACGGGAGCACCACCTATGACGCCGCCTTCCAGTAACGTCCATCATGGTACACAAACAAGGACACTAACTCAGTGGATATTACCCAGTCTCCTCCGCCCAGCGACCTTCCCCTTGACCCTGCTTGTGACCTCGATGTTTGATGCCCCCGCAAGGGGCACGGTACTCTCTAAGCACCCAAAACCTCAAAGAGAGAGGTAACTGGCGGAAACCTGTAGTGAATTCAAGTGTGACTGGAATCTGTGTTAAATGGTGCAGACACCACACTGTATAAAATCAAGCTGTTCTTGACTACTGAAGTGAAATGAATGACCTTTCTAACACAATATTTAACTTTAACATAAACCTCCTTTTCGTAAAATTCTAAATCAAAACGTACCTGCCTACTTAAAAAAAAATGTATGAGTAGTATCTATATCACAGACAGTGACACCATTCAGTCTAAAGAACTCGATGAAAATCTCCAATAACATTCTATTACAGCAATAAAAATGTCGACTGCCAAATAGGAAGGTTTCCGCCAGTTATCTCTCTGAGGTTTTGGGTGCGTGCCCCTTGCGGGGGCAAAAAACATCGAGGTCACAAGCAGGGCCAAGGAGAAGGTCGGCTGGGCGGACAGGAGTATGACGACTTACTTGTGCCAAAACCTGGTGTTACCCATTATCACGTGATAATTACTACTTAACGCTGTCAGTTACTGTTTTCATTTGTTAGTTACTAATTTTCACGGGAAAATTACTAATTTTTATTTTTGGCACTAGCAATCCGTCAGGAAGTGAGCCAAAACTAAAAATTAGTAATTAACAGGTGAAAGTTAGTAATTTTTCCGGAAAAATTTGTAATTTTCCGGGGAAAATTAGCAATTAACACGTGAAAATGGTAATTACCAAGGGAAAATTTTCCCTTGATACTTACAATTATGAGGTTTTGGCACTATTAGTAAAACATACGGACAACGCACTTTTACTTTCTGCGCACCCACACAATGGAATTCTCTCCCCTTTCACATCCGCCACTCTCAGTCACCCCAAGCATTCAAACGAGCACTTAAAACGCACCTCTTCAAGAAATACAACCCCTGATTTTGTTTTCTCAGTCCATCAGTAGGCTACATGTAGTGTATTTGTTATTTTAGTGATAATGTGATAATGTATATAAATATCTAGGGCTGTTTTCAGTATTGTTGATAACATGTTCTGTTTGATTAAGGGTATTTAGCTGGTATTTCCTTGTTTTCACTACATATTTTATTCATGTTTTTATTACTTAGTTAGTGGAAGAATCTTTTGTAATGTATGTTTGATGGTGTATGCTTTTAATTAAGCGTTGCTGACTATGAATGTAGATGTAAATGCTTGTATAACTGTGTTTTAATTTTAAATGTGTCAAGCGCAAAGAGCATAATTGTAAAGTTATGATGTTGCGCTATATAAATGCTCATTTATTATTATTAGTAGTAGTAGTAAGCCGTCATACAGGAGACTACAATAGGAAGGTTTCCGCCAGTTATCTCTCTTTGAGGTTTTGGGTGCTTAAGAGAGTACCGCACCCCTTGCGGGGGCAAAAAACATCGTGGTCACAAGCAGGGTACGTCAAGGGGAAGGTCGCTGGGCGGACAGGAGACTCAGACTATTGCGCTTCGCGTGGTTTTCCCCCGCGACAGTTCACATGCTCACACCGGTGACACTGTGACGGTTCCCCTACGCTTTGTGTCCGGTGCACTGACCCTTTGTGTTCGGTTCCCACTCGGTTCCCACACGCCAAAATTCGCGGACAAAACATCCATTTATGGTAGTATTAGGCAATGTTGCTCTCTGAGAATGGTCTTGTTAGATCTGTGAGTGTTTACACTACATGCCTAGGTGCTGTTGGATTGAAGGTTTTTGATATTTTAGCCGTTATTAGGTAGAATGCCTTCCACTTTACTGCAAAACTGCATAATTCGTAGCATCGGCAAGAAATATCCTACCAAAAAATGCCTGCTTGGAACTGTCGTTGGTCC
The DNA here is from genome assembly GCF_037325665.1 of Littorina saxatilis. Lineage (NCBI taxonomy): Eukaryota > Metazoa > Mollusca > Gastropoda > Littorinimorpha > Littorinidae > Littorina > Littorina saxatilis. The sequence continues at coordinate 40,210,082 of NC_090252.1, forward strand.
AGCAAAAAGTTCAACATGTCTGTAGCAGACAGCCCAAGTTTCAAGATTGTAGGGCCATCCAAACAGCCGTAATAATAAAAACAACAAAAGTAGTCAGTGAAATTGGCTGTGTTCGGTCCCCACACACTTTTGTGACGTAGGCGTGACGGTTCCCATAATTCATTGTGTCGGTCCCCACTTTCTGTGTCGGACCCCACTTTCGACCTAATTCTCTGTGACGGACCCCACAACCAGCCTATTTTGTGTCGGTCCCCACACCTTCTTGGATTTATGACTTGCCGGTTACTTGTATCATTGTATTCATTGAATCTAATTGTCTCGGAGTTATTTTTCAGCAAAAACCGGCAAGGCAGCACCTTTTGTGATACCAAGTAAGTCAGATGACATCAGTATGTGTGTGTATGTGTGTGTGAGAGAGAGAGAGAGAGAGAGAGAGAGAGAGAGAGAGAGAGAGAGAGAGAGAGGAGAGAGAGAGAGAGAGAGAGAGAGAGAGAGAGAGAGAGACTAACTTTATTAGTTTATGCCACAAATAATATATAACATTATTTATCTCTGGGACGGTTCCCAGTATACCAGCAAATTATGTGTTGATCCACCCACACCTTCTTGAACTGGCCTTCCCAATATCTACTCTTAGTCTTAAGGCCTTGGAGATATGCAATTTGGCACATTTTTAAAATAAAAGATCCACCTGTCGTATGTGAGATTCAGTTTTCAGAGCAAAATGCTGCCCAGGGACTTCTAGTGGTGATTGGAAAAAAAAAAGAGTACTTGCCTGTGTCAAGTATGTGTCTTTATCCACGCTTGTTGTAAGAGGCAACTTTTCCCAGCTCCTTGTGTTCATGACTGCTTTCTCTTAAAATTAATTACTTTATGACAGTCAGAATACAATGGAACAAGGCTACATAAACCCTGACAGCCTACGACAACGGCCCGACTAAGGCTCAACACCGCGCCAATAAATTCAGCATTGGGCCAATGTTGGGCCATGATTGCTCCGTTTTCGTAGGCTATCAGGGTCAAAGATACATATTGGTAAACTAGTAAAATACATGTTCAGCATCATCAGCAATACCACAAAAGGATTAAAACAAGAAATTCCTCCGATAGGAACTACACCCCCGTCAAAGGGAAATAACCTTCTCAGTTGGTGGCAGTGAGAATGGTTATTTCCCTTTGACCAACGGGGGTGTCCGTCTATACCAGGCCTTGTATAATTTTAATCCACCAATAACTCCCTAACCGTGTGTTTGACTGGTCCCAATTTTTGTAAGGACCGTCTCAGGAATGTATAGAACCTGTTCACCAAGTTTGGTGACGATCGGTCCGTTCATTCTTGAGATCTACTTGCGAACACAAACACATCGAGTGAAACCTATACACACCCATAGGGGGTGTAAAAATCCTATTAGCTGTATGTCAGCGGCACAATGCAACCAGAACCAGCGTTTATGTGGAGTGATCGGGTGCTGGTCACTACCGCGAGCGTCACTACCGCGAGTACCACTACCGCGTCTCACACTAAAGTTGTGTTTCCGTACCCGCGATAGCGTTTTTCCAGCGGTGCGACGAAAATCAAGCACATAGAAAATGACCAGGAGTGTTTCCACACGCGCGACGCGTTAGCGGCGCGACAAGCGGCAAGCGACGCGATTTTTTTGAAAGGGTCCTGGAGCGATTTTTTCGCGTTGTCGCGCGGCAACGCGGGAGTTTACAGATTTTACCGCATGTTTAAAACGCAAGTACGGAAACACGTCACGCGTTTGCGCGCGTTTTCTTTTGTCGCTGCCGCTGTCGCGGGTACGGAAACAGAACTTACCGCGAGTACGACACTACCGCGTGTACGACACTACCGCGAGTATAACACTACCGCGTGTCACACTACCGCGAGTATAACATTACCGCGTGTCATTTTATGACTTCCATGGCTGAAGGCAAAGGTTGAAATGTTTCCTTGAAATATAAAACAACAAGAAGGGCAAAGCCCATACGACTCACATGCTTTACACATTTTTCCTACCAAAATACATGTGACCTTGACCCAAGGTCAAGGTCATCCAAGGTCATGCAACACAAAGCTGTTAATTCAAGACATAGGAAGTACAATGGTGCTTATTGGCTCTTTCTACCATGAGATATGGTCACTTTTAGTGGTTCACTACCTTATTTTGGTCACATTTCATAAGGGTCAAAGTGACCTTGACCTTGATCATATGTGACCGAATGTGTCTCATGATGAAAGCATAACATGTGCCCCACATAATTTTTAAGTTTGAAACAGTTATCTTCCATAGTTCAGGGTCAAGGTCACTTCAAAATATGTATACAATCCAACTTTGAAGAGCTCCTGTGACCTTGACCTTGAAGCAAGGTAAACCAAACTGGTATCAAAAGATGGGGCTTACTTTGCCCTATATATCATATATAGGTGAGGTATTGAATCTCAAAAACTTCAGAGAAAATGGGAAAAATATGAAAAATAGCTGTTTTTTAGGCAACATTTATGGCCCCTGCGACCTTGACCTTGAAGCAAGGTCAAGATGCTATGTATGTTTTTTGGGGCCTTGTCATCATACACCATCTTGCCAAATTTGGTACTGATAGACTGAATAGTGTCCAAGAAATATCCAACGTTAAAGTTTTCCGGACGGACGGACGGACGTCCGGACGTCCGGACGGACGGACGGACGGACGGACGACTCGGGTGAGTACATAGACTCACTTTTGCTTCGCATGTGAGTCAAAAAGGCCTGGTCTGTTCTCTGAACACTAATTCAATGTTTGTCATGCTAACCAAGAACTCAAAACGATCAGAACACACTATCAGAATACATATAGAATGGGTTGCTTCCAATCAAAGCCGTTAGAACACAAACTCACAAGAAGTAAGTTTGCATGCGTTCTCTCTACGGTTATGGTACTCGCGGTTGTGGTACGCGCGGTAGTGTGACACGCGGCAGTGTTATACTCGCGGTAGTGTCGTACTCGTGGTAGTGTGACACGCGGTAGTGTTACACGCGGTAGTGTCGTACTCGCCGTAGTGTGACACGCGGTAGTGACGCTCGCGGTAGTGTCGCATAACCGGAGTGATCTGGAAAGGTGTCAATCTCTCTCTCTCTCTCTCACTCTCTCTCTCTCTCTCTCTCTCTCTCTCTCTCTCTCTCTCTCTCTCTCTCTCTCTCTCTCACACATACACACACACACACACACACACACACACACACACACACATACTGATGTCATCTGACTTACTTGGTATCACAAAAGGTGCTGCCTTGCCGGTTTTTGCTGAAAAATAACTCCGAGACAATTAGATTCAATGAATACAATGATACAAGTAACCGGCAAGTCATAAATCCAAGAAGGTGTGGGGACCGACACAAAATAGGCTGGTTGTGGGGTCCGTCACAGAGAATTAGGTCGAAAGTGGGGTCCGACACAGAAAGTGGGGACCGACACAATGAATTATGGGAACCGTCACGCCTACGTCACAAAAGTGTGTGGGGACCGAACACAGCCAATTTCACTGACTACTTTTGTTGTTTTTATTATTACGGCTGTTTGGATGGCCCTACAATCTTGAAACTTGGGCTGTCTGCTACAGACATGTTGAACTTTTTGCTGGACCAACGACAGTTCCAAGCAGGCATTTTTTGGTAGGATATTTCTTGCCGATGCTACGAATTATGCAGTTTTGCAGTAAAGTGGAAGGCATTCTACCTAATAACGGCTAAAATATCAAAAACCTTCAATCCAACAGCACCTAGGCATGTAGTGTAAACACTCACAGATCTAACAAGACCATTCTCAGAGAGCAACATTGCCTAATACTACCATAAATGGATGTTTTGTCCGCGAATTTTGGCGTGTGGGAACCGAGTGGGAACCGAACACAAAGGGTCAGGGCACCGGACACAAAGCGTAGGGGAACCGTCACAGTGTCACCGGTGTGATGCTGATAGGAATGGCTGGGAGCAATCAACATTGACAACGAGCAGATAGCAGACATAATGTCGCTACTGCAAGCAAGCTGCCGATCTGTCTCTCTTTGTCGGTGCACTGTATGACTTTTATAGCTGTGTTGTTCAGCTTATCGAAAAGTGTCTGTGTTTATTGTGTTTTCTTCCGCGAATTTGAGATGTCACAGCTGGGTAAGGGAAGTAATCTACACAACGAGCAGAAAACGGACAAAATGGCGCTGTGCTTGCAGGTTGCGAATCATCCTCGTCGTTCTCCCTACATTGTTGCACACTATAACTGTGTTGTTCACCTTTTCAAAAGGTGAGTGTGTGTGGGTGTGTGTGTGTGTGTGTGTATGTGTGTGTGTGTGTGTGTGTGAACCCAGTCTCTCTATCCACATCTCTCTCTCTCTCTCTCTCTCTCCCTCCCTCCCTCTCTCTCTCCCTCTCTCTCTCTCTCTCTAGTTTCATGTGGAAATCTGCGAGGGCGTGATTGAAGACTATAATTATTCCCTCCAGCGTGTGTGAGTGGTGACTGCCACGTACTCCGTGTAATCTGCCCGCTTCGCCTGAACGGTGTTGTGTTTGTGTCAGGCTGACTGAACTCGTTTGTTTCAACTCGAGTGTCAGCGCAGAGGTGCGTGACGCTATTGTGAAACTTTACCATAGTGTTGCAAGACTGCCGGCATAAATTTGTTGTTTGTGTTTATAGTTTGACCTGACTCTCGTTTTGCTTTTTTCGTGACAGTTGTTGTTTTGCTTTTTTCGTGACAGTTGTTGTTTTGCTTTTTTCGTGACAGTTGTTGTTTTGCTTTTTTCGTGACAGTTGTTGTTTTGCTTTTTTCGTGACAGTTGTTGTTTTGCTCTTTTCGTGACAGTTGTTGTTTTGCTCTTTTCGTGACAGTTGTTGTTTTGCTCTTTTCGTGACAGTTGTTGTTTTGCTCTTTTCGTGACAGTTGTTGTTTTGCTCTTTTCATGACAGTTGTTGTTTTGCTCTTTTCATGACAGTTGTTGTTTTGCTTTTTTCGTGACAGTTGTTGTTTTGCTCTTTTCGTGACAGTTGTTGTTTTGCTCTTTTCGTGACAGTTGTTGTTTTGCTTTTTTCGTGACAATTGTTGTTTTGCTTTTATCGTGACAGTTGTTGTTTTGCTTTTTTCGTGACAGTTGTTGTTTTGCTTTTTTCGTGACAGTTGTTGTTTTGCTCTTTTCGTGACAGTTGTTGTTTTGCTTTTTTCGTGACAGTTGTTGTTTTGCTTTTTTCGTAACAGTTATTGTGTATGTGTTAGTTATTATTGTGTGTGTTTATTCCTTGTTTTATTATGCTCAGTGTTGGTCATTTAAATGTGTATCACCTCTATAATAAGGTTCATGATGTATGTGCCTTCCTTGAAAAAGCGTCTCCGAATTATCATTTATTTGGTATTACTGAATCAAGATTAGATTCCAGGGTTTCCGATAATGATATCGCGATTGTTGATTATTGTGTTGAAAGGCGAGACCCAGAAATACAAGGGCAGACCGGAATCGCGGTATATATTCATGACTCAATTAAACACATTACGCGTAGACGCATAGACCTGGAACCCAGCGCAGTAGAATTCATTTGGTTAGAACTCAAACCCAGTAAATCAATGGCCCCTCAATTCGTGTGTTTTCTTTATAGAAATCCTGCGGCAAATTTTGAGTGGTATAATCATTTTGTACAAATGTTAGACAATGTTTATAGTAAGAGCAAACACAATGCTGACGTTATGCTACTTGGCGATTTTAACATAGACATGTTAAAGTCCCATCCCAGCTGGGAATCAACTACTCAGTTATTTGGGCTTAAACAGCGTGTAAACGGTCACCCACAAGGATAACTTCAACGACATCTACATTGCTCGATCATATTTATACGAATAACCCGGACACAGTCTTAGGTGCCTGTGTATCCGACCTTAGTGTAAGTGATCATAGTCCTGTAAGCTGTTCCAAATTGATGAAGTTACCCAAGGCAGAATCAAAAGGTCACACATATATTTCATACAGGTCTTTTAAACATTTTAATCAAGGTCTCTTCTTTAATGATTTGAATTGTACACCTTTTGCTTCTGTGCTTAATTATACTGATCCTAACGAGGCACTTGAAGCCTGGTATTCCCTCTTTATCGATGTGGTAAATCGACATGCACCGGTGAGGCGGAAACGAGTAAGACATCCTAAACTTCCTCCCTGGTTAACCATTGATATCATCAAAGCAATGGCGTATCGCGACCAGTTGAAGACAAACAAAATATTTGAAGATTATAAAAAAGCGCGTAACAGAGTAAAGAATCTTGTGAGAAACGCGAAGCGATCATATTTTGATAAACTTGTGGGTAACAGCAAAGATGTTTCAAAAGTCTGGAGCGCCCTGAACACTTTTTTTAAAAGGCAACTCCTCAAAAAATAGTAGTATTCCTCAAAATATAAAGGCCAACGACTTTAACGATTATTTTTTGTCCGTTGCTGAATCACTGGTAGATTCTCACTCAAAATCTCCAGGTACAGAACCACATTCCTGTTGTGAACGCTTGCAGATGCTCTGTGATGAAAAATTAAGAAACACGGATGCGTTTGTTATTCCGATAATGGCCATCCATGAAGTTGGCCAGTACATAGCAAGGTTAGAAAATAAAAAGTCTTCCGGACTTGATGGAATAAGTAATAAATTATTAAAATTGTCTACTCCTTATATAGTAGAGTCTCTGACTTATGTTTATAATTTATGTATTCAACACAATGTTTTTCCAAAAGAATTTAAAAAAGCGAAAGTCATACCTTTGCCAAAGAAAAAAGGTTCTCAAGACTTAAATGATTTTAGACCTATATCTTTGTTATCTGTATTATCTAAGCCTCTTGAAAGGCATGTTCAGAAACATCTGGTTACTTATTTGGAGGACCACAATCTCTTGCATCAACTTCAGTCTGGTTTTCGCTCTCAACATTCATGTAACACTGCCCTTGCCAGATTAACTGATTCATGGTACTCATCCATTAATAGGTTAGACATTTCTGGTGATGTTTTCTTGGACCTAAAAAAAGCTTTTGACCTCGTGGATCACGAGATCCTTCTACAGAAATTAAAATGTTATTTGAACAGTTCAAGCACTGTCCCTTTTTTTTTTTAACTCTTATCTTAGAGAGAGGGTTCAATCTGTATACGTACACGATACGTACTCTTCTCAGGGCACTGTGAAATGTGGAGTGCCACAGGGGTCTGTTTTGGGACCTGTATTATTTTGCATCTATATAAATGATTTGCCCTTGTACCTACAGTCTGAATCTGTTGAGTGTCATATGTTACATGCAACAGGAAAAAGCCCTGCACAAATTCAAGACAAATCACAACAGAGCCTAAACGATGTTTCTGAGTGGTGTTCTGCAAATCGTATGCTTATTAATCCAGTAAAAACAAAGTCTATGATAATCAGCACTCGCCAAAAACATCAACTTTCAGAAATGACTCTGAGTCTGTCCCTAAATGAGCACTCCATTGAGCAAGTAGCTGAGCACCGTTTACTGGGACTTACTGTTGATAATAATCTCAAATGGCAGACTCACATCAATGGAATCTGCAAAAAAATTGCTATAAACCTGGGTTTTTTGTCAAAGTTACAAAGCATTATTAATCTAGACACAAGAAAACTATTTTACAATGCCCACATAAAACCCCATATTGATTATGCTTCCATAGTATGGGACGGGTGTAGTGAAGTTCACTTGAAGAAGCTGAACTCGCTCCAGCGTAGAGCTGCTAAACTAGTTCTGCCCAGTCCATTTCTTTCTACAAAGGAAAAGATGAAAAGTATTGGGATGTTAAGCTTAAAAAAGCAGCTTTTGTATAATAAATGTTCATTTATGTATAAAGTCGTCAAGGACGCCCCAACACACCTTATACAACTCTTCAATTCATCTCCGTCATATTATTCACACACTCGAAATAACCTTGCCTTGTCAAGGCCCCGCATCGATTTGTTTAAAACTAGTTTTTCTTATTCTGGTGCGTTCCTTTGGAATTCACTACCTGTAAATATCAAGTCATGTCTATCATTTTCCTCTTTTAAAAGACAGCTCCGAAAGCACCTCTCTAACGACTAAATCGGTGTACACTTTGTGCGAGTGTGTGTGAGGATGTGTAAAAGAGAAAGTGTATAGTATGCTTCCATTAACAAGCACAATTTTGAATTTTGAATTTTTATTTTGTTATACCTTTCCCTATTTTTTTTAAATTTTTTTATTTATTTATTTTTTTATTTTTTATTTTATTTTTATTTATTTTTTTAATTCTTCATATTTGTTCTTTGTTTCATGTGTGTATTATAGTAGGGACTAGCTGTAAGAAAGGACCATATGGACCTAATGCTATCATCCCTCGGTAATAAAGTTTTCGAGTTCGAGTTCTCTCTCTCTCTCTCTCTCTCTCTCTCTCTCTCTCTCTCTCTCTCTCTCTCTCTCTCTCTCTCTCTCTCTCTCTCTCTCTCTCTCTCTCTCTCTCTCTCTCTCTCTCTCTCTCTCTCTCTCTCTCTCTCTCTCTCTCTTTGCGTGTGTGTGTATGTGTGTGTGAGTATATGTGTGTGTGTGTGTGTGTGTGTGTGTGTGCTTGTGTGTACCAGTGCACTCTCTCTATCTCTCCCTCCATCCCTCTCTCTCTCTCTCTCTCTGCTTCTGTCTCTGTGTGTGTCAGTGTGTGTGTGTGTGTGTGTGTGTGTGTGTGTGTGCGTGTGTGTGTGTATGTATGTGTGTGTGTGTGTGCACACGCGCGCGCGCGTGTGTGTGTGTGTGTGAGTGTGTGTGTGTGTGTCAGTGTGTCATGACAGCCTGTAGTCTTTTTTCTCTCGTTCGCTATGACAGCCAGGAGTCAAATATCTTGTCAGTATAGGAACAAGGGACTGCAGGTGAGAAGAACACAAACAAGATAACAGTACTGGCGAGTACATTTGCACTGTTATCTTGATCTTGACTGTGTTTGTTGATCCGCTATTGATATCGCGAGGTGGGGGTGTGCCACGCGTTATCGCATGTCTCGCCAGTGGGACATAAACCGGATCAAGCTAAGTTATCAAGCAACATATGCAGTGCTATTGTGATTTGTGTCAGTTGAGCACACACACACACACACACACACCCACACCCACACCCACACCCACACATACACCGAAATCGCTTCCTTCAGAGCATTGTGAAAGATTAACAAAAATTAAGTCGAGGAAAAATAATTAGTTTTTTTAAGTGATTTTGAATTTCAAGGAGATGAATAGTGCTTGTATTCTTTATATTTGTACGCACACTGAACCGGAATAAACTTTGCTAAGATGTGTGTGCATTCATGCACGCAGTTACGCATGCATCCATGGTTGAACACACATTACTTTTTACATTTAGTCAAGTTTTGACTAAATGTTTTAACATCGAGGGGGAATCGAAACGAGGGTCGTGGTGTGCGTGTGTGCGTGCGTGCGTGCGTGTAGAGCGATTCAGACCAAACTACTGGACCGATCTTTATGAAATTTGACATGAGAGTTCCTGGGTATGACATCCCCGAACGTTTTTTTCCTTTTTGTGATAAATGTCTTTGATGACGTCATATCCGGCTTTTCGTGAAAGTTGAGGCGGCACTGTCACGCTCTCATTTTTCAACCAAATTGGTTGAAATTTTGATCAAGTAGTCTTCGACGAAGCTCGGACTTCGGTATTGCATTTCAGCTTGGTGGCTTAAAAATTAATTAATGACTTTGGTCATTAAAAATCTGAAAATTGTAAATAAAAATATTTTTTTCTAAAACGATCCAAATTTACGTTCATCTTATTCTCCATCATTTGCTGATTCCAAAAACATATACATATGTTATATTTGGATTAAAAACAAGCTCTGAAAATTAAATATATAAAAATTATTATCAAATTTTTTTTTCGAAATCAATTTAAAAACACTTTCATCTTATTCCTTGTCGGTTCCTGATTCCAAAAACATATAGATATGATATGTTTGGATTCAAAACACGTTCAGAAAGTTAAAACGAAGAGAGGTACAGAAAAGCGTGCTATCCTTCTCAGCGCAACTACTACCCCGCTCTTCTTGTCAATTTCACTGCCTTCGCCATGAGCGGTGGACTGACGATGCTACGGTCTTGCTGAAACATTGCATTGCGTTCAGTTTCATTCTGTGAGTTCGACAGCTACTTGACTAAATATTGTATTTTCGCCTTACGCGACTTGTTCTTCTTCTTCCTCTTTCTTCTTCTTCAGCTACTGACTGATCGATAAACTGATTTCGAGTCCTTCCGCGTGATAAATGTGACACGCCCATAATAATCAGTAGTAGCACAAACCTTTTTCTTACAAGTAAGATGATCCTCGCGTGGTACTTTCCAACCTACCCTAGCGACCACCTCTCGAAAGCGACCACCTGCACTCACAACGACCACTTCCAAGCGTCTCAGACGAGTTTTCCGTCTATGTTATTCACATTTCCATAGCGACCACACCTGCCTATTACGACCACGGTTGGTCGGTCCCTTGGGGTGTCGTTATAGGCAGGTTCGACTGTAGTAGGTATACAGTCTACAGTCATTTAGGTATCTTACGAAGCGCGTGTAGAGTGTGCTGAAGTTCAGTCGCTGGTGTCCAAACGATTTTGCCCACTCTCTGCTCGTAGGACAAACTGGGTATTGATCGACAGTAACATTTTGCTGCTGTCTAGCCTGTCCAAGTTCTTCGCTGTCAGTAAGGGTTTAATAGTAGACCTCACCAACAGCATTAAAAGTCATCACTTATGCAGGTGACTTTCCGCGCAGGGTTGGAGTGGGCAATGCACTCGGTGTGAAGTGAGGAATTGTGATATTTTTTGTTTGGTGGGTAAGTAGTAATCTTAGAGAGAGAGAGAGAGATAGATAAAGAGAGAGAGAGACAGAGAGAGAGAGGGAGTTTGTGTGTGTGCGTGTGTGTGTTTGTGTGTTTGTGTGTGTGTGTGTGTGTGTGTGTGTGTGTGTGTGTGTGTGTGTGTGTGTGTGTGTGACACACAGAGACAGAAAGACAGACAGACAGAGAGAAATACACCCAAAGACAGAGAGAGAGAAACCGAGAGAGAGACATAGATAAAGAGAGAGAGCGAGCGAGAGAGAGAGAGAGAGAGAGAGAGAGAGAGAGAGAGAAAAGAGCGAGAGAGAGGGCGAGAAAGGGGGAGAGAGATATACAGACAGACAGACAGACAGACAGACAGACAGAAACAGAGGTATACCAAAAGTACGAACCAATAAACGAGCGGTTTGACACTCGCGCACGCGGATGCACCCATATTAACATAGCGTAGAGTTATTATATAAGCTTAAATTTCAGACATGTATACGCTTTATAATGCCATTTTATTACTGGCTTTCTATAGATTTTTTGGTACTTAAATCTCCCTATTCCCAACAGTTTCAGTGAATTCTCTTGATAGCATGAGCACAACTTTTTTTGTAATGGCCTTGGCTTAACCCCCGTCAGTGTGTTAGGTGTCTGACAATGTACACCACTGACATGACTTGCACTTAAAGGCCGACTCCACCTCGTGAAAACAATTCCCCTTAGCATCTCAGATCTTGCCAGGCTTTTGCATGGGTTAAGGCCATCCCTCCACTCGGTCAATAAGGCCAACAACAAAAATAGTCTGTTTACGGTAACATAGGCAAAAAAAATAGGGTCGGTAGGTCGGGATTTTTTTTTTATTTAATTTTTTTCCCCAAAAATCATATTTTTAAGTTATATTGCCAAAAAACAAAGATGGTTTTTTTTGGTTTTTTTTCCAAATGCCAAAAAAAAGTCTAGGGTCGCGCGAAAAAAATAGGGTCGGTCGGGATACCGTAAACAGACTATTTTTTTTTTTGGCCTAACCAAAAATGAACAGCCTGGGTGCTCGTTGTGCGCTGTGGTAATTTGTTTAAATGATTAATTTCGTAAAAGGCAGTTTATTGTGCCTTTTTAAAATTAAATACATTCATAAATAATAATAAATAATACATTTATAAAAAAAAAAATCCAACTCACCACAACAACCAGCCGGGGTATTGATTTTTACTATATGACCAAGTGGAGGGATGGTCTTATTCCATGTCAAAGCAAGGCCAGATGTGAGACGGGCCTTTAACTATCAAGCGTTGCATGGTTGAAAAACGACACCATGCAGTGTCATTCACAGCGATAGCAAAGGCATTTTTCACGCTCAGTGATTATCTAGCGCAATCTGACATATAGTGGCTTGGAACATCGACAAAATGATGTGTTTATTTTGTTAATGTTTGTCTTTTCTTTTTCGGACATGTTGTGTATGGCTAAAAAAATAAAGTGCTTAACACGGAAGACATCCGTAGCATAACACGTACGTGTGTGTGCGTGTGTGTGCGTGTTTGTGTGTCTGTCTGTCTGTGTGTATGTGAGTGTGTGTGTGTGTTTGTGTGTGTGTATGTGTGTGTATGTGTGTGTGTGTGTTTGTGTGTGTGTGTGTGTGTGTGTGTGTGTGTGTGTGTGTGTGTGTGAGTGTGAAGAAAATCACGAATAACACTAACAGGCAAAGTTTGACAGTGATATCCTCTACGCTTTTAGAGCGCTTACCAGAGATAATTATAGCGTGACATAGCAAAGTGTGTGGCACGCACTGTGAATTCAGCTCACTGATGACCGAGAATAGTTGACGTTGTAAATCGCAACTAGGGTATTGTTACACTTTACCACTGTCCTTGGACATTGAGGGGTTGTCCAAGTAATCGGCCGGGAGGAAGGAAGCCCGGATAGATGCGACAGGAAAGCACTTAACAGTGCGTCGTATAACCGGTCTGAGAGGGAGATAGTGACCAGATGACAAGTGTGAAGGATCTGAGAAGCCGCCGAAGTATCATAACTCTAGACCAGCATAGCTGAAATTCGACGGGATTTCGCGAAGTTATTGCAAGGTTATGGTTGTCCGTATAGTTGGACCATAGAGGTCACAGGACGAAAGGAACTGAGTAGACCGAGGTCGCCAGTGGAAGGAATTAGTATTCAGATACATTTCCTAGTGAACGGCCATAGACGCTGTGTAATTCTGTGTATGAACAGAGTTAAAATATGTCTATAAGATCTTAATTACATAAGATATAATGAGTGTTTAGTAGGCAGAGCAGACGGTGATTTGAGTCTGCCGGAATATGAACTGTAACTGTTTTTCTGACTACACACGAGCCGTGATTCGATACCAGTAAAGTAGATATCGTGTGCCTGTGAGTTCACGGACTGTTTGTGTATTTCTCTACATAAGTGAAGGGTAGAGGGTTTTGTTAGTGAAATTGTGCACGAGATTGTAATCTCGAGTTGTTTTTGCATCCAAACCTGTGAGTACCCAATTTTTGAATACCTAACATTTATGTTCATGATTGTGTGTATTTGTGTGTATGTTTATTGTAACTGTATAATACAGTGGAGGGAACCTACATTTGGAGTTGTGTTTGTTCCTGTATGATAGCGTACTAGCGCATTTGCATTCATTCACAATGGTGACCCCAAGTTTGTGCCGTAAACGCTAACCTTCTTTTGAAGGAGTCAATAATGAGTTCCTAACTAAAATTGAGTTAAACTTAAAATAGTAACTTAACCAATTTTGCCTTTGTCCATCGTCATATACGTATGTATTGTGTAAGTTATTTTTAGATCAGAAGTAGATAGAATTTTTTTCTCTGTTTTTCTACCTCTCCTTTTCTACCTCTCCTGTGTTCCATATTGGGACGGGTTGAAATGTTGCTGTTGTTGTTGTTTTGATTTACATATTGTTCAGGTTTACATTTCATAGTGTTCATAGTTAAATGAAGAAGTAAAGTTGATAAAGTTGATTAAATAATGTAAAGTTTTGTTGTTCTTTTAAAATTTGTTTTGATTTTTTGACAAGAAATAAGGTTTACTAAGTACCGGGACAGTAATTTATTTTGGAAGATCTAGATAACTTGTGAATGTACTGTAATCGTCTTGAGTGTACCCTTCTCCAGCGTCAAGGGGTGCGGCTATAACTTGTACGTGTATTTCGTGACGCACGCGGGCTCAGTGATCTTTTTCTTTCTGGGAATTTAAAGCGAGTAAATGAGTGCGGTTTGAATGTTATAGCATAGTGCAACTAAGTAGAATAATATTTTAAGGAAGAACTGGTCTGAGTGTGAATAAGCTTCTTTATCTTTAACCTCTTTGCTACCGTTCCTCCTTACACGGGCACTAAGCCATCTTTAGAACCTTTCTGTTCCCGACACTGAACATTGTCTTAAGATAATCTTATAAAAGTTTGGGGGCAGATAGTTGTTGTTGTGCTTATATGTAACCTTGTTTAAGCTTGATTGTTTACATTATAAAATATTGTTATAAATTGTTTGTTTTGGTTTTGACTAATTTTGCTTTTTTGCTTTTGTTTTATTTTGGGCTAAAACCTGAGTAATATAGTAACGTGGTGAGTAGTTACGCAGACTGGTATTTCCTGTGGGACTTAAGTGTTTTGAAGTTTATGAATTTAAGTATTATTATAATCTAGCATACCTACTACTTCCACTTGTGTGGAAATTTTATATTGTATTCATATTATGATTATGTGATGTAATTTTTTTCCCCTCTGAATTGTTCCTCAAGTGTGTAAATCTTAAATAGTTTTTTGGAATTAGAGAATTAAATTTTTTTGGTCATAAAACTTAATTTTTAAAAATTTATTTTGATCATAATTTTTTTTCAATTTCTTTGGTTCATAATTTTTTCTTTTTTTCCAATTTTTTCTATCGGCTGAAGGAAACGTCTTTGCGTTCCCTGATACATCCTTTTTCAATAGCACTTCGCCCATATTATCACCTAACAGTAAATTAAAATGTTACTGTTATTAAAGAACTATGAATCCTTTCCTTAATTTTCTTTTTTCCTTTTTCCCAACTTTCCTGCCTTAGTATTAAGATGTAAAGCTCTTCCCTATTGCTCTTTAGATCATTGTTTGATCCTTGCTACCATCGTACCACTCTATTGGAGTTAAAATGTAACTTGGACATTTTACATGTTTGAATAAACTTGATGTTTTTACTTAGTAGTGTGCCTTGATTTAGTCTACACTATTTGGTCACATTTTTAATTACATTTAACCCCATCCCAATCAGTAGCTCAGTGCCCATTATAGATTGTGTTAGTAGGAATAATAGAACATTTTTGAAATTAATTTTAATGTTTCGAAATTTTTCTTATTATTTTCTTATTCTCCCAATAGTCTTGTTTTCAAGGTTTGTTTGTCATTAATTTTTGTCAAATGTTTTGTGAATACTTGTAAACAGTTATTACACTAGAATAACTTGATATATTGATTGAATTGTTCAAGGAACAACAATCCATATGCTGTCACTGTGAAACAGTGAGTTGGTGTGATAGAATCACAGTGTTGAACAAATATAATTTGTGGAAAGTTTAACTGAAAGACCTCAGTTAAATAGCGGATATTTATTGAAGTCGTGTTCAGATCACGTCGGTTGTGAGTTCAATTTTTGTTTGAGTATTTGTACAGTATTTTTGAAGATGGCGAGCGATTACAAGAATACCAATTTTGATGAATATCTGGCCCAGTCGAAACAACTAGGTATGGCTGGAGAAGCGCAACAGCAATATATTCTGCAGTGCATGGAGAGAGATGAAAGGATCGTGAGTAGGGAAATGGAAAAAATCAAAGCTGAAGCTGAAGCTAAAACGAAGGCAGCTGAAGCTGAAGCTAAAGCTAAGGCAGATGAAGTTGAATTTAAAGCTAAGGCAGCTGAAGCTGAAGCTGATAGAAGGGAAAGAGCTGTAAAAGCTGAAGCTGAAGCTAAATCAAAGGAAGCTGAAGCAAGAGAGAGAGAGAAGACATTAGAAACTTTGAATTACAGAAGTTAGAAATAGAAGCGAGGACTCGTATAGAAGAAAGCAAGAATAAAGAGCAACCTGAACAGCGGGACAGAGAGCAAAAGACCCACCCGAGGAACTATCCTAGGTTACCCATGTTCAAGGAAGCTATAGATTCTATGGACTCGTTTCTTTGTAGATTTGAAGCGCATGCAGAAGCGTTAAGCTGGCCAAAGAAAGATTGGGGAATCCTTCTTAGCGCAGTTCTAGACGGTCAAGCTTTGAATTTGTTTCATACTCTGAATGCAAAGGGAGGACTACAGTACGAGACCTTGAAGGAATGTTTATTGACAAAGTTTCACTGTAACGCAGAAGGTTTTAGACAGAAGTTCAGGTCTGCGAAACCTGAAGTGGAAGAATCCTTTTTGTCATTTGGGACTCGACTGAGACACCTGTTTGATCGTTGGGTACAGCTGAACGCAACGGAGAACACCTTTGAGAGCCTAGCAGAACTAGTGATCCAGGAACAGATGCTGTCTAGTGTAGCGAAAGAGCTAGCCGTGTTCCTACGCGAGAGGAACCCAAAGAAGCTGGCGGAACTTATTGAGTTTGCAGAGAACTATCGCGTGGCACATCCGTCCAAGATACTAGCAGGCAAAGGTGACAACGTAGCTGCATTCAGCGCATCTCAGAACAGAGGAGGTCATACGAACAGAGGCAGTCAGAGGGGTGGCAAAGGCGGTTCTCATTCCAGACAGACTCAAATCGAGAGGACTATCAAGCGGAGATAGACAAGACCAAGAAAGACGCTCACATCACATGTTACAAGTGTGGAATAGTAGGCCACGTCGCAAGAGGATGTAGGTCAGGCTTACAGAGGGGCAAACCAACACTGCTTTGCGCCCGATGAAACAGGAATACACCTGCAGCCAAAAACCGTAGATTTCCAAAGGAACTGTCAACGGCATCCCGGTTAGGGGGAAGAATTTACCCGATGCTCCCCAGCATGTCGTAAGAGGCGACTAACGGATTCTGTTTCTCCTTTTACCCTTGTTAAGTGTTTCTTGTATAGAATATTAGTCAATGTTTGTAAAGATTTTAGTCAAGCAGTATGTAAGAAATGTTAAGTCCTTTGTACTGGAAACTTGCATTCTCCCAGTAAGGTAATATATTGTACTACGTTGTAATCCCCTGGAGCAATTTTTTGATTAGTGCTTTTGTGAACAAGAAACAATTAACAAGTGGCTCTATCCCATCTCCCTCCTTTCCCCGTCGCGATATAACCTTCGTGGTTGAAAACGACGTTAAACACCAAATAAAGAAAGAAAGATTCAGGTGCAGTGACAGCAGGAGTGAGAAGATCGCTGGTTCGCCCAGAGCAGTACACCGGACAGAGCAAGACGACAATCTCCTTCGGAGGAAACAGGGAAACCTTCCCTCTAGCAGTCGTCCCGGTGGAAACAAGTACTTAAACCGGAAACATTTGCTGTTGTGTGATTGACTCACCAGTGATAGACTTAGCCTACTACTAGGAAACCTCGAGAAGATTCATCCTGCACCTGGATTATTTGGAAAAGTGGTGGTCGACGAACCAGAAACACCAGGAGCAGAACAGCTTTCCACAGCTGCTGCAACTACTCGAGCGCAGTCGACACTGGACAAGACAGAAACGAAACCACTCAGAGCTCCAGCAACAAAACTTTCAGTGGACGAAGATGAGTTGAAGAGACTTCAAGGGGCAGATCCAAAACTAAATGCCTACTTCAAGTTTGCTTCCAGCGGGGAATTAAAGAGACAAGGGAAAAATAGTTTCCACTTCGTGTTAGAGAACGGCGTTCTCTACAGAGACTTTGTTACCCCGACCGAGACATATCACCAGATTGCAGTCCCGGAACCACTCGTCGAATCAGTGCTATTTTCCGCCCATGACACTTTAATCTCGGGACACTGTAGCAAGCACTGTAGTGTGTGTGTGTGTGTGTTTGTGTGTGTGTGTGTGTGTGTGTGTGTGTGTGTGTGTGTGTGTGTGTGTGTGTGTGTGTGTGTGTGTGTGTGTGTGTGTGTGTGTGTGTGTGTGTGTGTGTGTATGTGTGTAACGAAATTCACAGAAAACATCTGGAGAGACGTTTGTGAAATGTTACATGTTAATTCTCCTGGATGATATCCGGGGCGCTTTTTTTTCTGTTATGGGTAAAACACATTTTTTAATGACGGATTATCCGCCTTTAAATTATCTTGAGGCGGCACTGTGGCGACCGAATGTTTCAGTTAAATTCATTGACATTTTGTTAAACCATTGTTTAACTCATTCCTGCCCGCTGTGGTTGAATTTCAGCTTCATAGTTTTAAAATGAATTAATTGATTTAAAACATTTCCTCCAATTAAAATGATTGACCCCATAATGTCAGTGTCAATCCTTTAGTTTTAGATCGGCAGATTGACTTAATGTTTTGATATGGCTTGACGCGACTTGTTTATTTACTGTTTTCTCTCCTTCTTTAACAGTCAAGGGTGTCAGAATTGATCAGCCAATGACCTTTTCACGTGAAGCGTGTTGGTTTCCAACTGAAACAATGCGATCTCCATGTCGGAAACAAAAAGGAGTGCTGCTCGCTCTACTGTTTGTTCTGTCGCTCCTCCTGTGGTTTGTCAACATAGGACAGCAAGTGAGACAGTATCTGTTTGTTTTTGTTTGTCTTTAACTCTTCGGCTTCTCTCTATCTCTCTATGAAAGTCTCTGACTTTCTTTCTCTGTCTGTCTGTCTGTCTGTCTGTCTCTCTGTCTGTCTCTCTGTCTGTCTGTCTCTCTCTCTCTCTCTCTCTCTCTCTCTCTCTCTCTCTCTCTCTCTCTCTCTCTCTCTCTCTCTCTCACGGATGTAGTGGTATGATGTTCGCATGCGGAGGGTTATTGGCGAGTTGAGAATAGGCTACATCAGGGTTGTGTCAAAAAAAGTTAGATTTTTACAGAAAAGAGGAGTAAATAGGTTACACACCTCGTGTTATATATTTCCTCGGGAACATTTCCCGGCATTCCCGAGCCTATGGTCCAAGGGTCCCTAGGGAAAATATCTCAGTTATTTTGAACTCTGAAGTGAGTAAGTTGTAATCTCGTTGTATGTATGTGAGAGAAAATAATACGATTATTACATGCATGATGTAATTGGTATAATTAATCAAACACAGGTATGTCAACAATTTCAGCCATTCACAGCGTCGCGTTCGACACGTGACCTTCTATGGCAGGAGCCATGGCCAGAGAGACAGATACACGACACAGACCCTCCGAGTGTAAGCCTGTTTGATTCTTTGATTCACTGAGAGAGAGAGAGAGAGAGAGTGAGAAAGAAAGAGAGAGAGAGAGTGAGAGAGAGAGAGAGAGAGAGAGAGAGAGAGAGAGAGAGAGAGGAAAGAGGGAGAGAGGGAGAGAGAGAGAGGAAAGAGAGAGAGAAGAAAGAGGGAGAGAGAGGAGAGAGGGAGAGAGAGAGAGAGGAAAGAGAGAGAGAGAGGAAAGAGGGAGAGGGAGGAAAGAGGGAGAGGGAGGAAAGAGGGAGAGAGAGAGAGAGAGACAGAGAGACTGCGTTGTGTCGTTATTTCTCATCGTCCATCCTTCACCAAACTCTCATCCCATATCCACCCAAAGACTCAGACCCACCGCAGCAACAACAACAACACACAGTCAGCATATTAGAATAAACGTTTTACAATTTGAAGCGACCCTGCAAAGTAATAGGTTCTATACTGATAACTATGAATGTGCTTTTAAGAACTTTTAAAACAGTAAAGTGTATTTAACAAAAACGACAAGTCTCATATTCCTGCATGTCCATAGTGTTTCATTACTATTTTTTTTCTAACTTCCCCTTTATTACACCCCCGTATATTCGGGGGGGGGGGGGGGGGGTGTGAAGGTTTCACTCTGTCATTCTGTCTGTCTGTCCGCCTATGTATGGGTCAATAGAGCTGAAATTCAGTGTGCAGCTTGGACTTGGGTTACAGACTGTCATGACCAAAAACTAGGTTCCTCAATGTGGCAAAAGAGGATATATGAGCCTCACACGCCTAAACAAAGCTAGCGAGGGAACGAATCGGACGATTAAGGTTTTATTATGAGGACGTGCGTCTCAACCAAACATTTGACGTCGGAATAACTGTTTTGCAATTTAGAACCCATTAACAAATAGTGAAACCTTTATGCAGCAAGCATGGGTGTATACACTTTTTTTGTAATTCTTCCATTGTACATCGCCGTGAGCTCTTTCGAGAAGGCGCGAATCATAAGTGTTCACGATGATGATGATGATGATATGCCGATAATGATGATGATGATGATGTTGATGATGCCGATGATGATGCCGATGATGATGCCGATGATGATGATGATGATGATGATGATGATGATGATGATGATGATGATAATGATGACGGAAATGCCGATGATGATGATGATGATGATGATGATGATGATGATTGTTTAAGTTATTGAGACATCCCAGTGCACTAAGGGATTTATAGAGCAAATCGAGAAAATTCATTATTGAACGAAGCGCATAGCGCTGAGTTCAATACTTATTTTTGAGATGTGCTCTATAAATCCCTTAGTGCACTGGGATTGTTTCAATAACGATATTGTCAGTACCGCCATAGAAAAAAGAAGATTCCAAACGCACATTTTGCAACGCGCATTTGAATAGGCATAACTGTGTGGTCAGGTCGTGTACAGTAAGATCTACTTTTGTGTGGGGTGTCTCAAATGTGTCGGGCTTTCGTCACACGCATTTTAATTTCTGTTGGTAAATTCCAGTGTAGCGTTAATCTGAACAGTGATGATCTTTCAGAGAGACCTCATTTGAACTCGGAGAAAGGACTGTGCTCTTCGTTATTTGCGATTCGAAACCTCCAGTCGAGCTTCGACGGATTGACTGTGCGGAGTGACTCCCCTTGAATTGACTCGAAGCGGGACTCGACGGTTAGCACATTTTCAAAATAAATGTGGCATATTTCTCGTGTTGTATCTTCACTCATCGGGGAGTCTGATACTAAATATGAACGGTAAGAATGCTCTGAACCCTACACGTATTATATCCCCATCGTTTTTTCGTTCACATTTGCCCAACATGTTAATTTGCTGAGCGGGGTTTATGTCGTCTGCTAGGCTAGGGCAATCGAACCACTGCAGTCTGCACTGTGTCTGCACGAATGAGGCAGGCTGGTACTAAGTCTTATATATGGTAAGAACGTTCTGAACCCTACACGTTTTCGATTACGATTGTTCTTGCCTTGAAATAATAATTCGGAAACCATTCATTTACTGAACTGATGTAGTCGTATTTCTGTGTAGTCTGCTACGTATGACAGAGTCGATCGAGTCAGTCTTCCAAACTGGTCTAGCTGGTACGTTATCGGAATAACACTTGTGTTTTCTGTTAGCCGCTGGGAATTGTATACTAACTCATCATTTGGTAATGTGGATGATAAGCTACATGCCACTAACACGGAATATGAGAAGAATCTATGCAAGTCGGCGAAAATTAGATGAAACACAGCGGCTTCTATTTTTAGATCAGTGGCACAGGCACATGCAATCTGCCAGAAAAAAGCCCACTTCTGCTTTAATTGAGAAGCAGGGAATTTATGGTCATTTGGTATTGTGGAGAATATAAGCTACATGTCATTAATTAATTCTGAGGATGAGAGCACAGTCTCGCTTAGGCAAAGGGCGGAAGAATACGCTCTGGAAAAGTTAGCGCACTCCAAGAGTGCGCTAACAGTTTTAGCGCATCGCCATTAGCCAATCAACTGGTTCACATCAGTCATGTGACACCAGTACTTACTGACAATTGTTGTTATCATGATTATTTATTGTTATACAGGGCGTGACCATCGTTCACTACGTGTGGAGTGGCAGGAAGAGGAAGTTCGTTTTCCGCGACTGTCTGAGCCTGTTGAGCGTAGTGCGTGTCCTGCAGCCATTGAAAATCATCTTCCACTATTCCACCATGCCTCAGACAGACTCCTACCACTCCTGGTTACTCGTGAGTACAGATTAATAGATGAATGCCGAAAAAATAACCGGAATGAATTTATTGCTATCGTCATTTATTAGTCTTCTTTTTCTTCTTCTTCTCGTTTGCTGTCATTTGTTAGTCACATCAGAAATAAAATAAAGCCTGCATTGTCCACGCTAGCATGAAACGTAGATGGTAGGTCTCGATAGACAATGCTAGGAAATAACTCTGTCGGGTTTGCATGGGTTCAGGAAGAGTTATTTCTCTTGGAATCATTGAGGCAAGCTTTCCCTTGTGATATCATTGTTCAATCACTAGCGAGAGGCGTGTCTCCACGCATTGTCGGGATCACATGTGCAAACACACCCCTTGCTAGTGATTGGCCTATACAGTCACATGGGAAAGCTTGCCTCAATGTTTCTATTGAGACCTACCAGCCCTTCAACTTATTCTATCATCCTTTTTTGTGTCACATTATTAATAAAATAAAGCCTGTATTGTTCTCGCTAACATGAAACGTAAATGGTAAGGTCTCAATAGACAATATTCGGAAACAACTCTGTCAGGTTTGCATGTGTTGTAAAAGTTGTTTCTCTTGGAAGCATATAGAGGCAAGCTTTCCCATGTGTCATTATAGACCGATCACTCGCGAGGGATGTGTTTGCATACCTGATCCTGACCATGCGTGGAGACACGCCTCTCGCTAGTGATTGGTCAAAAACGTCATGTGGGAAAGTTTGCCTCAATTAAAGCAAGGGTATTCACTCTTTCCCAACCCATACGAACCCGACAGAGTTATTTCCGGACATCGTCAATTGAGGCCTACCGTTTCCGTTTCATGTTAGCGTGGACAATACAGGCTTTATGTTATTTCTGATATGATTACCAACTGACGATAGAAATAAATTCGTTTTACTCTCTTGAAATTGTGTGAGTATAGTGTCGCAAGTAATGGCTATAACGGTAACTTTGGTAATGATTGTGACGAAAGTAAAAAATGATGGTTTCATTTTCAACTGATATTTTAGCTTTCACTCAGAAATTAAAGTACTCAAAAGAATATAACTACGATTGTGTGTTGGCAAGTTTGTATGTTTGTTTGTTTGTTTGTTCGTTTGTTGTTTGTATGTATGTATGTTTGTGTGTTTGTAAGTTAGTTTGATTGTTTCCATTTGCTTAGGTTTGCAACCTTTCTTTTTATTTTCGTGAAACAGATCATGAGTACATGCTTATTTCTTAACACAACAGGAACTTAAGTCATCGATACCTGGACTGGAATTCAAACAAGCAAACTTCGGTTCTTCCGATTTGATGGATATTGCCTTCGAAATTCTACCACCAGAGGGCGGAGTCGTCATCGGAAATGGCGCCGTTTTGTCTCGACCTCCTCCTCACCCCGCCGTTACTCCCATCTCTCTCTTCTCGGCAACCTTCGCATCAGACCCATCACAGGGTATCGTGTTTGCCAGCAAAAGTTTGAAAGAGCTCCCAGCATCAGACTTGAACAAGGCGAAATCAGCGTCAAAGAAACAGTGTGTGCATGTAGATGCGTACGACAGTGACCTCCGCTTAGTTTCGCACGCGCACTGCGTCATCATGGCGTCAGATGTACTACCACGTGACATCTACGCAGAGAAGACTCCATCGGCTGAGCTTGCTCAATGGATTTTTTACGGGAGACGAGCTCTCCAAGTAGCGAAACAGGACTTTAGAAATCCTATTCCAAGGATTTCTCATTACGTTATTCTGGACGGGGGTAAAGACGTGAGCAGCGAGCTGAGATTTCCCCACTTTCTCAACATCCTCAGCGCTTTGTATGTCGGCGGGTTTGAGCGCGTGTACCTGCACGCGGAAACTGCCCCACGTGGTCATTGGTGGGAGGAGCTTGCTGGAGAGAATGTCACTGTGGTCAAGGCCGATAGGCCAAGGTCAGTGTACCAGACGGAGGTCAAGGTCATACAGCACGTTTCCGATGTGTTGAGGTGAGTGCTCCAGTGTTTTAGTTAAGCAGTTGTTGTTGTTGTTGTTGTTGTTGTTGTTGTTGTTGTTGTTGTTGTTGTTGTTGTTGTTGCGAATGTGCAGCTGTGCGTTTGCTTCTTGTGGTGTGCGTCTACTTTGTCATTCTCTCGATATTTTGACGAGAAAAGCCAAAGGATGCTTTCTCCCTTGGGAAAGCGAGCTGCCACAATGTTGGCGTGTCTGATAAGCCAGTTGGTTTTTTCAAGTCGAAATATCACACCATATCCTCAACGTATAACCATTACCTGTAATATCGGCCAACAGGTCTGAGGTAATGTTAAACTTAAAAAGTCCCTTACTACGAGAAATTCTACTTGTATACGCATCTGCACGAATCCGTGCAAGTTATGATTTTTAAAGTTTTTACTGTCGCAGGGCTGAGATTCTCTACAAATATGGAGGCGCCTACCAAGATTTTGACGTGACCTGGACTAAACGGGTACCCGACTGGCTCCTGGCCTACCCGACTGTCATCGACCTGGAGGTGGAGTACAACAAAGCCAGCAGCGATTGGCCCGACATCTTCAACAATGGCGTCATCCTGTCTCGACGTCACGCGCCCTGGTTACGTCACTTCCTGGAAAGCATGCGGGATTACCGTGACGATGACTGGGCGTACAACTCCCTGAGAATGTCTTACAGAACTTTTGAGCACTATCCAGATACTGTTTACATTGATAAGTACTTACAGGTGAGGTTACCGGACTGGCAATTGGCGATGTTGGGAAATACCTCTGTCGGTTTTGTATGGGTAGTGAAAGAGTGAATTGTCTTGCTTTTAGTGAGGCAAACCTTCTACACGTGCTCCTTGTTCACGTGTTTTCTGACCCCCCCCCCCCCTCCCTCACTAGTGACTGGCCTGTAGATGTCACGTGGGAACGTTTGACTCAATAAAAGCAAAAGTGTTTACTCTTTCACAGCCAATACAAACCTGAGTTATTTCCGAACATCGTCTACAGTACAGTTACAGAGGAAGTTGACTGTTTCTTGCAACAACAACAACACAACAACGAAACCCGAGGAACCGCACAGATTCAAACCCACCGCAAAAGGGGTATAACGAGTAAATAACGTTACCAGCGTCTTGCCAAGTTCTGTACGTCCCATGATTCCCTTTTGCTTTGTTTCGCAAGGTTTTGTTTGAAATAGAATGATCGTGGCATTCTATTCTTATACAAACGAAAACAAAATTAAAGAGAAATTCAGTTACCGGTGTTTACTGATGTTTGGAGGAAAATGTTTGGTTGAAGCGAGGTATAAATGCTATTTTTCTTTGCATAGGTAGGAATTTAAATGGGAAAAAATCGTCCAGTTTACGGAACAAGGGAAACAACTGCTTTTGTGCAAATACAAGTTTTCATCAGCAGATGTCAATATTAGCAACAAAGATCCAGGGGAAAGGCGTTGAAAGGATGAAATGGAGTACGGTATAAACAAATCAGAGAAGTGAGAGTGAGATAGATTGATGGAAAGAGAGAGAGAGAGACAGAGAGAGAGACAGAGAGCGTGCATGTGTGCGTGCGCTCGCGTGTTTGTGTAACTCAAATCTCACGCCATACACCTTCTCCTGTTCTTTAGACGTTCTTTTTACGTTTCTTCTTCACTAATAATCGCCTTATAATAATCATTTGTTTCTTCTTTCTGACAGGTGATGTGTGGGGAAACCGTCTGTCATCCTTCATGGGGTGTCTCGTACGATACCAAGGTCCTACCCCTCTCTGCTCCATTCCCTCTGAGGCAAGAGGCTCGATCCTTCCACCTTGGTAGGCCCAGACCGCAAGCATCTCTGGCTTCACTCGACAGCGTCAAACACCCACATGACGTCTTCGCTGACATTGGAAGAATGGTGCTAGAGAAGAGTGGTAGAAAGAATCTGCTTGGCTGACGATTCAACTGTTTTGAGTATGTTAAAGCCTGCTTGAGATTGCGTCATGCACAGCTTAGTGACGTCTTTGCTGACATTGTCATTGACAGAATGGTGCTTGAGAAATGTGATACAAAGGATCTGCTTGGCTGATGATTCAAAACTTTTGAGTAACGCCTGCTTGAGTTTGCGTCATGCACAGCTTAGTGACGTCTTTGCTGACATTGTCATTGACAGAATGGTGCTAGAGAAATATGGTAGAAAGAATCTGCTTGGCTGATGATTCAAAAGTTTTGAGTAAGCATACAGGACTGATGGTGCTTGAGATAAGTGATACATATTAGAAAGAGTCTGTTTGGCTGATGATCCAACTATTTTGAGTAAAGCCCGCTTGAGATTTCGTCATACACAGGAGTGACGTATTTGCTGATGCATGTATTGGAAAACTGGTGCTCGAGAACAGTTATAGAAATAATGTGCTTGGCTGATGATGATTCAACCATTTTGAGTAAAGCCTACTAGAGATTGCGTCACACACGCGAGTGACGTCTTAGCTGACATTGGCAAGCTGGTACTGGAGTCGCGGAAGGGATCCGCGTGGCTAATGATTCAACTGTTTTGAACACAGCCTACTTGAGATCAGGAGTGACGTTCTTGCTAACCTTGGATAAATAAGGAAACATTTACATGTAAAAAGAGTGTTTGGCTGATGATTCAACTATTTTGAGTACAGCCTACTTGAGATTGGTTATACACACGAATGACGTCTTAGCTGACATTGGCCAACTGGTGCTGGAGAAAAATGATATAAAGTATCTGCTTGGCTGATAATTCAACTGTTTTGACGAAAACATGATACTTAAAGGGATCCGACACCGATCAATGCACAGCGTAGTGACGATTGCGAACAAGTTCCGTAACTCATATCTTCCGGGGCTTACCTCCCCCTATTTTCATGATCCCCTAAAACAAATGAGTTTGCTTGCCCTCGTGTCCTTCCTCTTTTTCTTTTGCTCCTGTGTCATTATGACGTCAAACCTACAATAACGTCACGGAACACGTAAAAGAAAGTCCATGTTTCTGGTCCAAGACGTTCCACCTATTACAAGTCTCGGTCACTATGCTTGCCAAGAATCTTTCATTCTTTGTGCGTGGTTGTGAGTGCGTGTTCGTTTCTGTGTTTGCAGGTGTGTGTGTATGTGTGTGTGTGTGTGTGTCTGTGTGTGTGTATGTGTGTGTGTGTGTGTGTCTGTCTGTCTGTTTGTGGCGTGTCTGTCTGTGGCGTGTCTGTATGTGTGTATGTGTGTGTGAGTATGCGTATGTGTGTATATATATGTGTGTGATTGTGTGTGTGGGTGTCTGTATGTGTATAAGTATGTTTGTGTGTGAGTATGTGTATATGTGTGTGTGCGCGCGCGCGTGTGTGTGTGTGTGTGTAATAATTACATGTGATGAGCGTATCTTTTATGATTTTCATCAACAGAATTTCTATATCAAAGTTTTAAAACGAATAACGTTTTTGTTTCGTTGTTCTCATTAGTTTATAGACGTAGCATCGACAACCAATTACAATTTCTGAAACTGTTCTTTACAGTCCAAAGTAATAACAACTGCTCGCAAACATTATGTGCTGATGACATACACGACAGTGAAGATTGATTGTTCATCCTATGTTCGGGCGAATATAGCAAACACAAAAAGAGAATATTTTATGAAGTCGACATTACGCCTGCTACAAGATGTTGCTATGTTGTGATTGAAAAGGCTGTTCTTTGTTATTCGTACACAAATCCAAAACGGGTAAAAATGTATATGAAATAATATGTATTTCATTCTTCTTGGCTTATTATATTATTATTATTATTATTATTATTATGAACATTTGTGCGCCTAATCTAAATATAGCCCTAGGCGCTTACAAAATATAAAATACATAGTGAACATTATACGAAACACAAATCGACAAGGACTCATACACTCACAGACAGGCGCACAGCGAGAACGCGACACACTCACTCATACCAACTACAGGCACATGCATTCTAGACGGAAAAACAGTCGTAAATAAATAAATAAAGTATTGGATACATAAAGTTTGTTGAGAGAAGAAGAATAGAGCTGGAAAGGGAAGAAGAAGGAGAAAGAAAGAGACAGATCAAGGACCAGCAGGAGAGGGTGATGTGTGGTCATTAACGGACTAGTGAGGGAAGAGGTGTGTTTTGAGTGAGGTTTTGAATGATTGCATAGATGTGGAGTGCCTGAGTGAATGCGGGAGTTGGTTCCAGATGGATGGGGCCTGGTAGGAGAAGGTGCGCTGGCCATATGTTTTGGTGCGTGCTGATGGTATCCTAAAAAGGCGGGTGTCTGCGGAGGATCTTAGGGAGCGAGAGGGGGAGTAGACATCAAGAAGGTCAGAAAGATAGCTAGGGGACGATAGATCAAAGTTTCTGAAGCAGAGTGTGGAGATCTTGAACTGAATCCTCTGTTGAACAGGCAGCCAGTGTAGGGTTTGAAGAAGAGGGGTGATGTGGTCATGCTTACATCTCTTCCAAAAATGTTCCCTCACCCGTTAAAATTGTTTTGAAAAGAGAGAGAGAGAGAGAGAGAGAGAGAGAGAGAGAGAGAGAGAGAGAGAGAGAGAGAGAGAGAGAGAGATTTTATCGTTGATGTATTTAGCGATGGATATGGTGCATCATTCGCAATCTCGTTTGTTGTGTTTCTTCTCACATGAAATAACCTCTTTGTGTACTCTTTATGTACGACTTATTATGCAAATTTAAAACGGATACCCAACGATTATTATCAGAAACGTGTGTGTGTGTGTGTGTGTATGTGTGTGGGCGTGTGTGTGTGTGTGTGTTTGTGTATGCGTCAATGCGTGCATGTGTATTTGTGCGTGCGTGTATCTGTGCGTGTGTGTTTGTGCGTGAATGCGTGCGCGCGCGCGCACGTGTGTGTGTGTGTGTGTGTGTGTGTGTGTGTGTGTGTGTGTGTGTGTGTGTGTGTGTGTGTGACGCACGTGCGTGTTTTTCGAAAGGCATGTATATATATCAATGGTTGATATACACAATTGGTTCAACTGCTTTTACCTACCACACAACATATAGATAATTGCATTTTCTTCTTCCACTGCAACAGTGCAATATTGGGGTAGCATCAGTTTTGCCTGGCTAGATTTGTTTTGTTTATTGTATATGCATTGCGGTTGATTCAGTCTGTGTTTTTTCTATCTTGAGCATCTTATCATTACAACTGCTCGATCGATTGATAAAAGTGGACATGCATTTATGAAAATTATGCAACTGATCTCAATTTACCATCACGACCGTCACTTTTTCTGGCTATTATACAATAGCAATGTCAGAAAAGCAGACGGTAAAAACACTTCGCACATAAATACGTGTTAGTGCTCAAAAGACAAACTAACAATTTATCCCAAAACACACAAAGACACACACACACACACACACACACACACACACACACACACACACACACACACACACACACACACACACACACACACACACACACACACACACACTTACGCGTTTCTGATTATAATCAATGGGTGCGAAACCCCATCATTCACGTGATTCATTGCATTTCACATTCGACAAAGTCCTACAGGTATATTGTTTTCGTCATTTGTCACTAGCGTTTGACTAGTCCATAATACATCTGACACAGCTGTTTGTAGTTTGGGTAATAATGCATTCACGGGCTATGGGGAGATCTCCTCTCATGCGCCCGTTTCTTTCACTTTTATAGCGTTTTTATAGATATAAAACATATAAATGAAAACAACATAAAAACAACACGCAATCATTTCTCATGTATAAAAAAACCAAAATAATACAAGCACATTCCAATTACACAGGCAAAAACAACAACAACAACAACAACAACATCAAGTACAACAACAAAAACAACAACAATGATAATAATGGTAATAATGATAATAATATTAATAATAATGTCGCCCCGACTGGCAGCCAAACGCCTTATGCTAGCGTGAGAGGTACTATCCGTACGCTTGGGTCGAACACCCCTAGCTGCGCTCAGCGATTGAGCGGTCGCCCATGCTTTGTTTCAGTTACAACTCCAACGATTATTAAGCAATGTTTTTGAAGTGTTGCGCCAGGTTTAAGCATCAGCATATCCACATCCACACGAAATTTGTGGTGAATCGGTCAAGAAACGCTGGAGGTATAGGCAAAGGAAATGACGTGTGAGCGCTAAACCGTGTGCAACCTCGGTACTCGCGTAGCCATCGGGTAGAAATGTTAACCACATATATACCATAACAATGGTATATGTCATTCCAAATTTCACGATAACGGGCCCACAAACCCAGGAGTTATTAGCGATCAAAAGTGTGACGGACGGACATACGGACGGACGGACGAACGGATGGAAACACGGACAGATGCCTAACAATATCGATTTGATGTAACACACAACGAATATGTAACAACAACAAAATCATTAGATTCAAGCGTATTTTCCGTACGCAACGAGTGTCATAATGTCAACCTTCTTTTGTACTAAAATTATAAATGGGGTTAGGGTTACGTTTTGTAAACTTATGCAAAAATTTAACGATCGATTCTGTGTGTGTGTGTGTGTATCTAATTGTGTAGACCCAGGTGTGCATTATGTCAAACTTTTATGAAAATGTAACGGTTTTATTAGCAGATATATTCAGTTGAAGTGAGCAGGTGGTCTAATTTTAGCACGTAAAACGTCATGTAAATTAACGAATATTAGCTATTTCAGAAAGAATGGAAACACTTATTCGTAACAAAACCGATCATTTTTATGTGCACAAAGTCGGTATTTACGCCACATACAAAAACAAGTATTTATGATGTTAATTAATCAGTTAGATCCCATATCCAATACCCTACCCTGATTTACAAAAAAACGTGAAATGTCAACATATTCATGAGGCTGTATCTTAAAAACGCAACGATCGATTTCTCTGATTTTAACACATTTGTTTTGTCAGACTTTAAACATACATCAGGCAAAATATTGGCGATTTTTAACGGTTGTTTAATCGGTGTCGGATGTCTTTAAGATTGCATCATACACAGGAGTGACGTCTTCGCTGGTATTGCCAAAATGTTACTTGAGAAAAGTGTTAATTGTTGAAAGAGTCTGTTTGGCTGATAATTCAACTGTTTTTAGTAATTTGTTTCATAAGTCAATTGTTAAGATGCGAAGCTGAAATGCAAACTCATGCCACGGACTAAACTACAGTAAAAAAGCAACTGTAAAATGGAATCAAATGTAGCAAAACAAAAAGTTCTTCAATCACTTTTCCTTGCTGGAATCGTTCATTTCAAAATCGTGTCATATATACCCAAGCAAAAGGCTAGCTGCAAGCACTTCTTGCGTCTGCAAAACGGGCGTCAGGTGTGTGATCATCGCTTTTGAATCTAAAACATGTCCTTGTAAGTTTTATGTCTAGGTTCTGGCATTGGGAAATAACTATTCCCTTGACTTGTCACTTTTGTCCAACCCTTTGTGCACACATAAAAGAATTCAACAAATTGATGCACTAAATCAGTCCTGGTTGGTCAAACAAGTCACATGGTGTACTAAATAAATCCTGGCTGGTCAAACAAGTCACATGGTGCACTAAATCAGTCCTGGTTGGTCAAACAAGTTACATGGTGCGCTAAATCAGTCCTGGTTGGTCAAACAAGTCACATGGTGCACTAAATCAGCCCTGGTTGGTCAAACAAGTAACATGGTGCACAAAATCGGTCCTGGTTGGTCAAACCAGTCACATGGCGCACTAGGTAGGTCGTAGTTGGTCAAACAAGTCACATGGTGTACTAAATCAGTCCTGGTTGGTCAAATAAGTCACATGGTGCACTAAATCAGTCCTGGTTGGCCAAAGAAGTCACATGGTGCACTAAATCAGTCCTAATTGGTCAAAGAAGTCACACGGTGCACTAAATCAGTCCTGGTTGGTCAAATAAGTCACATGGTACACTAAATCAGTCTTGGTTGGTCAAACAAGTCACATGGTGCACCAAATCAGTCTTGGTTGGTCAAACAAGTCACATGGTGCACGAAATCAGTCCTGGTTGGCCAAATAAGTCACATGGTGCACTAAATCAGTCGTGGTTGGTCAAGTAAGTCACATTGTGCACTAAATCAGTGGTGGTTGGTCAAATAAGTCACATGGTGCACTAAATCAGTCCTGGTTGGTCAAACAATTAACATGGTTAATTTAATCAGTCCTTGTTGGTCAAACAAGTCACATGGTGCGCTAAATCAGTTCTCGTTGGTCAAACAAGTCACATGGTGCACTAAATGGGTCCTGGTTAGTCAAACAAGTCACATGGTACATTAAATTGGTCCTGGTTGGTCAAATAAGTCACATGGTGCCCTAAATCAGTCCTGGTTGGTCCAAGAAGTCACATGGTGCCCTAAATCAGTCCTGGTTGGTCAAAGAAGTCACATGGTGCACTAAATCAGTTATCGTTGGTCAAACAAGTCACATGGTGCGCTAAATCAGTCCTGGGTGTTCAAACAAGTCACATGATGCATGTAAATCAGTCCTTGTTGGTCAAAGAAGTCACATGACGCACTAAATCAGTCCTGGTTGGTCAAACAAGTCACATGGTGAACTAAATCAGTCCTGGTTGGTCAAACAAGTCACATGGTGCACTAAATCAGTCCTGGTTGGTCAAACAAGTCACATGGTGCACTAAATCAGTCCTGGTTGGTCAAACAAGTCACATGGTGCACTAAATCAGTCCTGATAGGTCAAACAAGTCACAAGGTGCACTAAATTAGTCCTGGTTGGTCAAATAAGTCACACGGTGCACTAAAACAATACTGGTTGGTCAGATAAGTTACGTGGTGAACTCAATCAGTCCTGGTTTGTCAAATAAGTAACACGGTCCACTAAATCTCTCCTGGTTGGTCAAACAAGTCACATGGTGAACTAAATCAGTCCTGGTTGGTCAAACAAGTCACATGGTGCACTATAGGTAGGTCCTGGTTGGTCAAACAAGTCACATGGTACACTAAATCAGTTATTGGGTGTTAAAACAAGTCACATGATGCATGTAATCAGTCCTTGTTGGTCAAATAAGTCACATGGTGCACTAAACCAGTCCTGGTTGGTCAAACAAGTCACATGGTGCACTAAATCAGTCCTGGTTGGTCAAACAAGTCACATGGTGCACGAAATCAGTCCTGGTTGGTCAAACAAGTCAACTGGTGCGCTAAATCAGTCCTGGTTGGTCAAACAAGTCACATGGTGCACTAAATCAGCCCTGGTTGTTCAAACAAGTCACATGGTGCACTTAATCAGTCCTGGTTAGCCAAAGAAGTCACATGGTGCACTAAATCAGTCCTGATTGGTCAAAGAAGTCACATGGTGCACGAAATCAGTCCTGGTTGGTCAAACAAGTCACATGGTGCACTAAATCAGTCCTGGCTGGTCAAACAAGTCACATGGTGCACTAAATCAGTCCTGAGTGGTCAAACAAGTCACATATGGTGCGCTTAATCAGTCCTGGTTGGTCAAACAAGTCACATGGTGCACTAGGTAGGTCCTGGTTGGTTAAACAAGTCACATGGTACACTAAATCAGTTATCGTTGGTCAAACAAGTCACATGGTGCGCTAAATCAGTCCTGGGTGTTCAAACAAGTCACATGATGCATGTAATCAGTCCTTGTTGGTCAAATAAGTCACATGACGCACTTAATCAGTCCTGGTTGGTCAAATAAGTCACATTGTGCACTAAATCAGTCCTGGTTGGTCAAACAAGTCACATGGTGCACTAAATCAGTCCTGGTTGGTCAAACAAGTCACATGGTGCACTAAATCAGTCCTGGTTGGTCAAACAAGTCACATGGTGCACTAAATCAGTCCTGGTTGGTCAAACAAGTCACATGGTGCACTAAATCAGTCCTGGTTGGTCAAACAAGTCACATGGTGCACTAAATCTGTCTTGGTTGGTTAAACAAATCACATGGTGCACTAAAGCAGTCCTGGTTGGTCAAACAAGTCACATGGTGCACTAAATCAGTCCTGGTTGGTCAAACAAGTCACATGGTGCACTAAATCAGTCCTGGTTGGTCAAACAAGTCACATGGTGCACTAAATCAGTCCTGGTTGGTCAAATAAAACACCCAGTACATTAAATCAGTCCTGGTTGGTCAAACAAATTACACGGTGCACTAAATCATTCCTGGTTGGTCAGAGAAGTCACGTGGTGCACTTAATCATTCCTGGTTCTTCAAACAAGTCACATCGTGCACTAAATCATTTCTGGTTGGTCAGAGAAGTCACATCGTGCACTGAATCAGTCTTGATTGGTCAACTAAGTCACATGGTGCACTAAATCAGTCCTGAGTGGTCAAACAAGTCACGTGGTGCACTTAATCAGTCCTGGTTAGCCAAAGAAGTCACATGGTGCACTAAATCAGTCCTGATTGGTCAAAGAAGTCACATGGTTCACGAAATCTGTCCTGGTTGGTCAAAGAAGTCACATGGTGCACTAAATCAGTCTTGGTTAGTCAAACAAGTCACATGGTGCACTAAATCAGTCGTGGTTGGTCAAACAAGTCACATATGGTGCGCTAAATCAGTCCTGGTTGGTCAAACAAGTAACATGGTGCACAAAATCGGTCCTGGTTGGTCAAACCAGTCACATGGCGCACTAGGTAGGTCGTAGTTGGTCAAACAAGTCACATGGTGCATTTAATCAGTCCTGGTTGGTCAAACAAGTCACATGGTGCGCTAAATCAGTCCTGGTTGGTCAAACAAGTCACATGGTGTACTAAATCAGTCCTAATTGGTCAAAGAAGTCACACGGTGCACTAAATCAGTCCTGGTTGGTCAAATAAGTCACATGGTACACTAAATCAGTCTTGGTTGGTCAAACAAGTCACATGGTGCACCAAATCAGTCTTGGTTGGTCAAACAAGTCACATGGTGCACGAAATCAGTCCTGGTTGGTCAACTAAGTCACATGGTGCACGAAATCAGTCCTGGTTGGCCAAATAAGTCACATGGTGCACTAAATCAGTCGTGGTTGGTCAAACGGTGTCACATGGTGCACTAAATCAGTCCTGGTTGGTCAAACAATTAACATGGTTAATTTAATCAGTCCTTGTTGGTCAAACAAGTCACATGGTGCGCTAAATCAGTTCTCGTTGGTCAAACAAGTCACATGGTGCACTAGGTAGGTCCTGGTTGGCCAAACAAGTCACATGGTACACTAAATCAGTCCTGGTTGGTCAAATAAGTCACATTGTGCGCTAAATTAGTCCTGGTTGGTCAAACAAGTCACATGGTGCACTAGGTAGGTCCTGGTTTGTCAATCAAGTCACATGGTACACTAAATCAGTTATCGTTGGTCAAACAAGTCACATGGTGCGCTAAATCAGTCCTGGGTGTTCAAACAAGTCACATGATGCATGTAATCAGTCCTTGTTGGTCAAATAAGTCACATGACGCACTTAATCAGTCTTGGCTGGTCAAACAAGTCACATGGTGCACTAAATCAGTCCTGGTTGGTCAAACAAGTCACATGGTGCACTAAATCAGTCCTGGTTGGTCAAACAAGTCACATGGTGCACTAAATCAGTCCTGGTTGGTCAAACAAGTCACATGGTGCACTAAATCAGTCCTGGTTGGTCAAACAAGTCACATGGTGCACTAAATCAGACCTGGTTGGTCAAACAAGTCACATGGTGCACTATATTAGTCCTGGTTGGTCAAACAAGTCACATGGTGCACTAAATCAGCCCTGGTTGGTCAAAGAAGTCACATGATGCACTAAATCAGTACTGGTTGGTCAAAGAAGTCACATGTGCGCTAAATCAGTCCTGGTTGGTCAAACAAGTCACATGGTGCGCTAAATCAGTCCTGGTTGGTAAAATCCAGTCACATGGTGCACTAAATGGGTCCTGGTTAGTCAAACAAGTCACATGGTACATTAAATCAGTTATTGGGTGTTAAAACAAGTCACATGATGCATGTAATCAGTCCTTGTTGGTCAAATAAGTCACATGACGCACCAAATCAGTCCTGGTTGGTTAAACAAGTCACATGGTGCACTTAATCAGTCCTGGTTGGTCAAACAAGTCACATGGTGCACTTAATCAGTCCTGATTGGTCAAACAAGTCAACTGGTGCGCTAAATCAGTCCTGGTTTGTCAAAGAAGTCACATGGTGCACTTAATCAGTCCTGGTTGGTCAAACAAGTCACATGGTGCACTTAATCAGCCCTGGTTGTTCAAAGAAGTCACATGGTGCACGAAATCAGTCCTGGTTGGTCAAACAAGTCACATGGTGCACTAAATCAGTCTTGGTTAGTCAAACAAGTCACATGGTGCACTAAATCAGTCGTGGTTGGTCAAACAAGTCACATGGTGCACTAAATCAGTCCTCGTTGGTCAAACAAGTCACATGGTGCGCTAAATCAGTCCTGGTTGGTCAAACAAGTCACATGGTGCACTAGGTAGGTCCTGGTTGGTCAAACAAGTCACATGGTACACTAAATCAGTTATCGTTGGTCAAACAAGTCACATGGTGCGCTAAATCAGTCCTGGGTGTTCAAACAAGTCACATGATGCATGTAAATCAGTCCTTGTTGGTCAAAGAAGTCACATGACGCACTTAATCAGTCCTGGGTTGTAAAACAAG
Source organism: Littorina saxatilis (assembly GCF_037325665.1). NCBI lineage: Eukaryota > Metazoa > Mollusca > Gastropoda > Littorinimorpha > Littorinidae > Littorina > Littorina saxatilis. The sequence continues at coordinate 40,246,474 of NC_090252.1, forward strand.
TCACATGGCGTACTAAGTCAGTCTTGGTTGGTCAACTAAGTTACAAGGTGCACTAAATCAGTCCTGATTGGTCAACCAAGTCACATGGTGCATGACGTTCACAGCCACAGCAAGAAGTTAGTACAGACAAAAACTGTAATCATGTGTCAAAATACTGGATCAGCTTTGTGATGCGCTTGTGAAGAAAAGTAGTCTAGGAATTGCTCTGTATTTAATTTTTGCTGAATGTCTATCAAAGGTTATTCGCTCTAATTTGGCCTGACGGTTAACTAAAGAGAGAAGGACTACCAAGAGCTGGGAACACATACGACTTCGCCGTATTATGTACGCATGATTGTCTAGAACACGAGCAGTACTGTCAGTGGAGAAAAAACAAGTCGCGTAAGGCGAAAATACAACATTTAGTCAAGTAGCTGTCGAACTCACAGAATGAAACTGAACGCAATGCCATTTTTCAGCAAGACCGTATACTCGTAGCATCGTCAGTCCACCGCTCACGGCAAAGGCAGTGAAATTGACAAGAAGAGCGGGGTAGTACTTGCGCTGAGAAGGATAGCACGCTTTTCTGTACCTCTCTTCGTTTTAACTTTCTGAGCGTGTTTTTAATCCAAACATATCATATCTATATGTTTTTGGAATCAGGAACCGACAAGGAATAAGATGAAAGTGTTTTTAAATTGATTTGGACAATTTAATTTTGATAATAACTTTTATATTTTTAATTTTCAGAGCTTGTTTTTAATCCAAATATAACATGTTTATATGTTTTTGGAATGAGCAAATGATGGAAAATAAGATGAACGTAAATTTGGATCTTTTATAAAATTTTTGTTTTTTTACAATTTTCAGATTTTTAATGACCAAAGTCGTTAATTAATTTTTAAGCCACCAAGCTGAAATGCAATACCGAAGTCCAGGCTTTGTCGAAAATTACTTGACCAAAATTTGAACCAATTTGGTTGAAAAATGAGAGCGTGACAGTGCCGCCTCAACTTTCACGAAAAGCCGGATATGACGTCATCAAAGACATTTATCAAACAAACGAAAAAAACGTTCGGGGATTTCATACCCAGGAACTCTCATGTCAAATTTCATAAAGATCGGTCCAGTACTTTAGTCTGAATCGCTCTACACACACACACACACACACACACACACACACACACACACATACACCACGACCCTCGTCTCGATTCCGCCCTCTACGTTAAAACATTTAGTCAAAACTTGACTAAATGTAAAAACGACTAGAAAAATTCCTAGACTACTTATCTCTACAAGCACATCTCGAAGCCGATGCAGTATTTTGACACATGATTTTTGTCAGCTAACATTGAAAGAAGCATTTGTATTAAACGTATTGGTAAACGTAATGAACGGTGCGACGGATGCGAGTGAAACATGTTTAAATCATCGATGTTCAAATGCTGTGTGGAGTACGCTCATTGAAAAATACTCATGTTTATTTCTGACGCACAATTAAGGGTGCGATTTTTTTACTTCATTTCATTTACTTTTTTTTTTCCTTTTTTTGCCAAGCACATCATTGTGGGGCTTTTAATCAATAACATGCATCCGTCTACAATTTATCATCATTCATCCATCAACATTTATAATAGATATGTTTGGCAAGTATACACAACACACAGCATTAGGACATAACAGACAGACGGACATATATAGCATTTACTGTATTGTCCCATCTCTGAGAAATTCGGGTCACTTCCACCCAGTGGAAAGCCAGCAGCAACAGAGTCGCGCGTTTTAGGTGTTATCAGCCACCTGCATTTATGGCAGAATGACTAAGTTTTTTGTAACGTGCCACAGTGGTGACACGGGGGTTGAACATCTCATTAAGTTGACCTGTGTCTGTCCCGGTGTAACACGAAATTTTTACTCCACGAAAAATGTACTCCCGAGTAAAAATTTCGTACGAAATTCTTACTCCGAGTACACTTTTCGTTCGAGAAAAGAACTCCCCAAGGCACGAAAAAATTACTCCCTCCACGACATTTTTACTCCCCATTTTTTTTTTACTTCCAGTAAAAATCTCGTACGCAAAAATGGGATGCGGGCGAAGGGATAATGCCAATAGTAAGTGATCTCGCGCAAACGAATGTCGCGCTACCCTCCTTTCACCCCTTCCACCACCAAGACTAACAGGGGACAAGGGAGTAAAAATGTCGTACACCTGGCATGGGAAGTTAAATTCCTCGTGTTGGGGTGAAGTAATTTATTCGTTATTTATTCGTCAGGGGAGTAACATTTTTGTACGAAATGTTTACTCGGAACTCACCTGTCTTGGGGAGTAATTTTTTCGTGCAATGGGGGAGTGCTTTTTTCGTAAAGGGAGTAACTTTTTCGTACGAAATGTTTACTCCGGAGTAAAAATCTCGTGAGAGTAATTTTCTCGTGTTACACCGGCCCGGATTCGAACCCGTGACTCGCAGATCACAAGTCCAGTGATCTACAAACTGAGCTACCGGGCCCCCTTGAACATTGTAGAAATTCGATGTTGCAATATAAATCTCATTGTGAATATGACGAATCCTGTGCATGACAAACTTCTCTCCCTTGAAGCACATATCATATAACAAGTAAAGTGTATGCGTATACACAAACTACACTCTATTCAGAAGTGTTTCACTTTTGAACACATTTCTGCAACAATTTGTGAACACGTTGTGACATAGTACATAGTTCTACTGGAAAAAGCAGCACACATAGTGTTCGAATGCACACTTATGAAAACAATGTCTTTGTAATGTTGTTTTTAAAAACATTTATGTTTTTTTGTTATAGTATAACTATAATACTATGTGTACAAACGTTCAAAATTGTTACAGAAATGTGTTCAAAAGTGGAACACTTCCGTTTAGAGTGTAGACGTTCAAAACAAAGGTAAGCTTATTCTCAGAGTCAGTCACAGTCCTGGGAATTGTTGACGTAAGGCTCGTAAGGGTTCTCGTCATCCTTTTCCGCCAGGTTTTCGTAGGCGTTCGGCACTGAACACAAAGTGCTGCTACCTGAAAGGTTACTGTACATTTCACGAGGATGCGGGGCGATTTCAGGAGATTCAGTGAGTGCAGCATGATCTAGTTCCTCGCTGTTTTCATAGACCTCGACAGCACTGAGTGGCACATTTCTGTTTTGTGAAGACAGAAAATACAGTCTTTGTTCTTTGTATTGTTCTTGTTTGTATTGTTCTTGTTCTTGGTCTTGTTCTTGTTCTTGGTCTTGGTCTTGTTCTTGCTCTTGTTTTTTCCGGCCAGTAGAGAAGGGTGGATACATCATTTGCAAGCACTTATGGCAGGGCGAAGTCACATCTCCCCGTGCGGTCACTTTTCGGATTTCCAGATGTCCTACAGGGCAGAATATGGGTTTGCTTTCTGCTGAGTTGGAGGCCATGTCTGAACAGGATTGCTTGTTCCAGGCATAGAATCCTTGTTGTATTCTAGCGTGAGTCATGCTGCCAATCACACACGCTTGCCCTTGCGACGACGAAGGACGGTCCTCTTCTGAGACATTTTCGTAGTCAGAGTCAGGGGGAGGTGGGAAGAATCGCTTTCCGATTTTGCTGGTAGAATGACCAACCGGCTTCTGAAGAGAATCTTCAGTACAATGGTTTTCGTACGCTTCTTTTTGAGAGGGATTCGAGGGGATGGGACATGAAAAGTATTCTCTCCTGGTTTTGCTGGTAGAACGGGCAACAGGCTTCGGAAGAGAGTATTGATTGGAATGGTTTTCGTACGCTTCTTTTTGGGAGTGATCCGAGGGGATGGGAGGTGGACAGTATCCTCTCCCGGTTTTGCTGGTAGAACGTGCAACAGGCATCTGAAGAGAGTATTCAGTACAATGGTTTTCGTACGCTTCGTTTTGAGAGTGATCCGAGGGAATGGGAGGCAGAGGACCGGATGGCTTCTTCTTTTCGCTTGGAAAACGAGGTACAGTATCCCGAAGAGATGTCTGACCTGTCTGTGTACTTAAGACAGTGTTTGTTGTGCCTGCATTTAGCGGATTATTGTTATTATATCGGTCTTTCTGCGAAGATTCGTCTGCTGCCTCTGCATTCGTTTTGCTCTTCAGCGATTCCAGTCGTTCGGCGCTTATGTAGCCAAGCTCGTAGCAGTTTGCAAGTTCGTGCTCGGACTCTCTCCTGAGTTTAGTGCGAATCTTGTTGACAACGCGTCTTATCCCACCTTTGTTTTTGCCATCTCTGGATCGACAACGTGCTTCTTCTCCATTTGTACTTGGGCTCGTGGCACACTCAGACTCTCTGGAACACAGAGGAGATGCAAACTGGTAATAACGCTAAGACGTAGCCCACTCTCCCCTGGCACACATTCATATTAGGGCTTGACCTTGTGTATAAGAGGGAGGGGCTTCCAAAATGAGGCATGAGTAGATAGGCTGGCCAGGTGGGGGTCTGTCAACATTTAGCATTTTAAGGGGTATTTTGAGTTTGTTTGTTTGTTTGTTTGTTTGCTTAACGCCCAGTCCACCACGAAGGGTGATATCAGGGCGGTGCTGCTTTGACATTTAACGTGCGCCACACACAAGACAGAAGTCGCAGCACAGGCTTCATGTCTCACCCACTCACATTATTCTGACACCGGACCAACCAGACCTAGCACTAACCCCATACTGCCAGACGCCAGGCGGAGCAGCCAGTAGATTGCCAATTTTAAAGTCTTAGGTATGACCCGGCAGGGGTTCGAACCCACGACCTCCCGCTCACTGGGCGTACGTCTTACCACTAGGCCACCGTGTTGCGGTAGGGTATTTTGAGTCTCACGTCGAGAAGAAAGGTACATCTGATAGGGAGGGGGGGGGGGGTCGTTTGGGGAATGCAGTACCTTGGCTAATTGAGGACGGTACCAAAGGCATTGCACTTCTATTCAAATCATTATTGATTTGCTTTTGATGTTATATATATCGTTACTCCAAAGCATGTTTTTAGCATCTACACCTTCTTTGACTGTTTGTCTCATGTTTTCGTAATTGGTGCTTTTAGGGCTGCTTTGCCATAATAGTGTACTCTTCGTTGTCCTCTTTATCAATTTGTTGGCCCGGTCTACCCCCCACCCCCCACCAGATCCAGCCCTGCATGCAACTATTAACTTGTATTTCATACTATCGTGCTCCCTTTGCTTTGGCTATATTGAATCCCACTCGAAATCACGTAAACACGAGTTTGGACTGGATAAGTTCTCACGCAAGGAACTAGCCGGAGTGTAACCAGACATTAGGTATATGTATATATTTTACGCAATTCTGTGCAAGGAATGAAAATATGTTTCATGAGAGAGAGAGAGAGAGAGAGAGAGAGAGAGAGAGAGAGAGAGAGAGAGAGAGAGAGAGAGAGAGAGAGAGAGAGAGAGAGAGAGAGAGAGAGAGAGGAAGGGAGAGAGAGAGAGAAGGGGGAGAGAGATGGGTAGAGAGAGAGAGAGAGAGGGGGAGAGAGAGAGAGGAAGGGAGAGAGAGAGAGAGAAGGAGGAGAGAGAGAGAGAGGGAGAGAGAGAGAGAGAGAGATGAAGGGAGAGAGAGAGAGAGAGAGAGAAGGGAGAGAGAGAGAGACAGAGACAGAGACAGAGACAGAGAGAGAGAGAGTATCGTTGAGTCTTCTTTGTTGTGGCTACTCACTTGACACCAAACGAAGCACACAGCTTCTGCAGTCGGTCAATGACGGCAGCTATGTCCGGTCTGGCCTGACAGTCTGGGTTCCGTCCGTCACTGATGAGATTGTACAGCTCGTCTGGACAGCCACGGGGTTGTGGAAGAAGAACACCTTCTTGGACCAGGTTAGCCACCTTGATGGAAGGACAATAAGTGTGATGTTACTTTTGTGGTTTGCTACTGTTTGTGTGTCATCATCGTCGTATAAGTATTGTGCTTATCGTCGTGGACGTCGTCATCATCATCATCATCATCATCATCATCATCATCATCATCATCGTCATCGTCGTCGTCGTCGTTGTCGTCATCATCGTTGTCGTCATCATCGTTGTCGTCGTCTTAGTCTTCATCATCATCATCAGCAGCAGCAGCAGCAGCAGCATCATCATCGTCATCGTCGTCGTCGTGACGTCAACGATTTCACGAGGCTTTGGAAGGGATTGAGGCTCCACAAGAAGCGTCTTCAATTTGGACGCTTCGCTTTCGCTCGCATGTCAATATTTAAAATAACAACTCGTGTAAATCTGGCATCACACAGCTAGCCATGAAGTATTCTCTATGTATACGTACGCCATCTTTCTCGACGTTGGCCAGTGGAAAGAGACTGAGGGGGTGAGGGTTGAGCAAGGTGCGGCAGCTGTCAGCCACGTGGAACAACTCGAAGAACGTGGTGACCAGCGAAAAGATGTCGCTTTTCTTTGAGTACACTCCGTTGTGAACCACCTCCGGCGCAGCCCTGCAATGCATGGATTATGTCCCCTATACAATGGAAAGGTGTTTTAAGGTACTTTCTTTCATGCGGATCAGCTCTGCATTCTAAATACATGTGTCGAATGAATTGAGCATAGTTCACTATAATCAATAGTTGACCGCGACGAGTACTTTTGTTCATATGCGTTGCGGCGCCACAACTAGAAATTAATTTGATCTCGATTCAAGCAGCTTGTCTGTTAACTCTCTCCCCCCCACCCCCCCCCCTCGAAGTTGCCTTTGTTAATTTTACAAATATACAGTAAATACCTGACATTAATCTAAATTTCTGAGCAACATCGCAGTAACAGCAGAGCATCTTTATCCTTGGCGGATTATGACTTTATTCAGTTATTCTGCAGAAAAGACAAATGCTGGAGAAAAACCGTTCTTTTCTGCAGCATTTCTGCATAATGTCATCTTTCGCCGAAGCAGCTTTTTTTTCTGCAGCAAAACATTTTACTGCAGTAAAATTGAAATCAAGAATGCTGTAGTAAAACGGTGCTGTTGTTTTACTGCAGAAAGCCTGTTTACATTTTTTCTGCAGCATTTCGTACTGGCTCTTGGCGGATTATGACATTATTCAGTTATTCTGGAGAAAAACCGAAATGCTGGAGAAAAACTGTCTTTTCTGCAGCATTTCTGCATAATGTCATCTTTCGCCGAAGCAACGTTTTTTACTGCAGTAAAACAGTTTTTCTGAAGCATAATGTTTACTTGGTTTTCTGCAGCATTATTGCGATTACCTTTAACTTCAGAATAGTCTGTGACAGTTTTCTGGAGAAAAACGAACGACCTTGTAAAGTAGCGTTTATTTTCGTCGCCCCCTGGGATAGTATAATAGTTTGTTCCGCAGTGTACCAATCAGAAGGCGTGTAGCATAAGGGCATTATATTCAACTTCACAATGGCGGCCGAACGTGAACAATTTCTGAAGCAAATCGAACACGAAGTGGACTACTCCGTTCGTCTGGGAAAATGTGACAATGTTGCTGACAGGTGCCATTGTTTAATTTGAAACTTTGAACTTCCGGCGGAAAGGAAGTCAGACAGACAAAATACATTCGTGTCACGCACACCTATTGGTAATTCTGGATGAGTCCATCTCTCGACAGAGGGGGGCTCGCGTGCTCCAACATTATAATGAGCCAGTACAAAATGCTGCAGAAAAAGTGTAAACAGGTTTTCTGCAGTAAAACAACAGCACCGTTTTACTGCAGCATTCTTGATTTCAATTTTACTGCAGTAAAATGTTTTGCTCCAGAAAAAACCCGTTGCTTCGGCGAAAGATGACATTATGCAGAAATGCTGCAGAAAAGACAGTTTTTCTCCAGCATTTCTGTTTTTCTGCAGAATAACTGAATAATGCCAAAATGCTGAAGAAAAAGTGTATAACGTTTTTCTCCTGTAAAACATCACCGTTTTACTGCAGCATTCTTGATTTCAATTTTACTGCAGTAAAACTGTTTTACTGCAGAAAAAAAACGTTGCTCTCGCGAAAGATGACATTATGCAGAAATGCTGCAGAAACAAACAGTTTTTCTCCAGCATTTCTGTTTTTCTGCATAATAACTGAGTAAATTAATTAGACAAAAAAAACAGTAAACACCAAGTTCCAAAGACTTTCGGGCCACGCCCTTCTTCAGTGAAATGAATGTAAGCAAACAAACCGAGTAAATAATAATATCCGCCAAGGATACATCTTACCAGCGGATGCTGTCCTCAAAGACCTCTCCACAAAAGACGGAAGACTTCAGCTCCACCATACGGCTGATTCTTGCAAACAGCATCTGCACACACAAAAACAGGTTTGAAAGAAATGTAATATCATGGGGTTAAAGTTGAAAAACAAAAGAATTCTGTACTCACAGATACAAGGACAGCACAATAATACGAATTTTTGCTTATAAAAGCTTCACCAGGTAACAAAAACAAAAGCAACACTGACGGAACGGATTTTTGTTGTCCTTTGTTTTTGTTACCTGATGAAGCTTTTATAAGCAAAAATTCGTTATATTGTGCTGTCCTTGTATCGTTGAGTACAGAATTATTTTGTTTTTTTTAACTTTGTTCATCTCACCACAGTCACGTTGTTATTTAGTATCATGGGGTTATATAGCAGTGATACCACACTCACAAGTCAATAAACAGTTAAAGGTATCTTCTTTCTCGTGCATACAATCTTGTTATGATAAAAGATAAGACCAACTAACAACAACACAAATGTTGTCCTATGACACGGCTAAAAAAAATAGCAGGTCAGTTACTTTTATCTCTATTTCATTAATTTTCTTGAAGTTTGAATCTTATGTACACAGGCTCAGGATTTCTTTGGGTGTTTCATTGGCCGGAAATCGTTCGAACTCTGTCCGCAAGTTGTCGGAGAAGAACAACTTTTCTTGTATAGTCTGCGAAATCGAGTTTTTGTATTTTTTTTGGTATTCATTTTTCTTCTGAAGGGTCAAACAAATTCTTGTGGTCGGAAAGAAAAAATAGGGTCGGTCAGGAAATTTTCATATAGAACAACAGCCTTGTTCAACTTATATCCAAAGAATTGGTGAGTTAGTTTCGTATTTGACACTAATGTCAATCAGCGAAATTAATTCATTGACACGCAGCACGTAAAGCAGCATGGCTTAATTAATCAGAGATCGCGTTTACGCACGATTTTTGCGTATTTGACGCATTTTAAAAGTCGCTGACGCGTTTCTTTCGCCGCGCCGCGTAAGCCATACGCAAAAATATTGTAACTTTTTCTTGTCTTCACGCAGCGCTTTTGCTCTGACTTAATAATCACCCGATCCTGAAACTGACTATAGGACTCGAGAAGTGACGACACACATGAAATCTGCGCGTCAAAACTAAAGTCCGTTTCTTTTTGCATCGAAGTATCGCAAACGAACGTAACGAGGGTATTACCAGATAATGTCTTGTCGGATAATGAAACAGACATTAGCTGCTCTCCCATCTCGCGCTTCCAAAAGGCGGAAAGTGTGTCTAGTCGTATTAGAGCGGGAAGCAAACTCGCAAGGCCCGAAGGTTGGAGACAGCAGGGGTGTTATTCGACAGGCGTGCGCGGAGTTCGACAGGAAAACTCGCCGTATTTAGGTAAGGAGTGTCTTTAAGTCTTTCGTGCGTGTTTTGTTTGTGTCTGTACGTGTTTTCGTAGTACGCAAAAATATTGGTCCGTGACGCGTTTTTTTCGTTTCGTTGCGTATGACTTACGCGTTTTTTAAAAAGCTAGCGCGATCCCTGTTAATTCCGTAATTTTGAAAATACATTGCAGTCAAAGAGTGTGGTAAAATGGAATACCTGCTTGCTTTTGTGAGTGATGAGCACGTTTTTGCAACGCAAGTCGCGATGAATCCAGTTGAGGCCATGGAGAGAGCGAACTTCAATGGCGAGTTGGAGGCAAAGCTTGCACAGTTCCTCGCTCGTAAGGTCCACTCGGTCAGTCATGGATTGAACGCTACAGTAGGCGCGGTCTGTTTTTTGCTTCACATACTTTGCAGCGTCCAATAGGGTCTCTGAGCTTGGATACTTTCTCACCTTTAAGCAGCAATAGCAACAGTGGTACCATCATCATCATCATCATCATCATCATCATCATCATCATCATCATCATCATCAACATCAACATCAACATCGTCGTCGTCGTCGTCGTCGTCGTTGTCGTCGAAACAATCACAAGTAATACAAACGATAATGAGACAATGATAAGAACTAAGTTTAATAGGCGTTGGCATATTTGTGCTCCAAGATGGCTAGGACCGAACGTTATATTTCTGACGCCTAACACCCTCCGCCAAACATCTCTACCATTCGCAGTGCGAGGGTTTTGATTTCAAGGAGCAAGGATATACATGTATACAAATATACCATTACTTACATTTTCAATTAAAAACATAATTAAAAGTATCAATCAACAGCGCTCCATATGTCCCGAGACCTCCCCGCCGCCGATACTTTGTAGAAGAGGATTACCTTATGCTCAAAAGCTGTGAATGGCCCTGAAACTGACACTAGCTCGTCAAAAGGCCAACAGTTGTAAGGATTTGCAAGCACAATTCTTTCATTAATATAGGCCGATTCCTTGGTTACTTTTGTTCAGCATTAAAATGACGCTGACTGAACCAAACTTTCACATTTTACGATCAAGCCACCTTATCTGTCAAGTCATTCAATATCCTTCAGCCGGATATTAAATGGGCGAAGTGGACTTGGCGACTTCACGAAGCTCGCTGCACGAAGCTTTGGCACTGAATTTTCGATGAAAATTTTTTAATAAGTGTTCGCGAAGTCTTTACCTGCAGTCGATTTCCTGCTTGTCCGTCAGTGGCCATTGGTAGGCATGTCAACCATTGCACGCTGGGAAGCCTGGTGATCTGAAGGTCGTCAACATGCAACTCTGGCGTTAAACGTTCGTTGACGGTTGTTGGCTCCGCCTAGAACACACATGTACGATATGGCAATATGTTCAGATCTCGCCGAAAGATATTATCCTTTGTGTATTTCTTTGTTTTGTTTTTTTCTTTTAGGAATATCACTTTAAGATACAGCTGTAATAACTGTTTTGTTGATTTTAGATATGTACATTTTGTACCAGTTATTCGATAATAAAATACTGCTCAAACAACATGTACGGCATTGTTTGGAGTAATATGTTTTGTAGATACCTTACATTTATCACTTACAATATCTACTTAATAAAGAAGAAAGATACGTTTAAAAGCAACCGGTAAGCCTTTTTATGTCATTTTTTGCCAACAACGTACACATTGCATTTCCACTTAATTACTCATAACCCCATAGTGAGTAAGCAAAACACTGGACAAAACTGACGACACTACTTGTCTCGGGATCGCTACCACAACCAAATCCTTTTTTTTTTGGTTTACATTGTAAGACCCACATCAACTCTTACATTGAATAGTACTACCGTTTGCAGGGTATGGCTCATTTATTTTTCTGGTTTATTAACATGATGCTTTGTTCACTATTGTGAAAGGGGAGGCTACCGCTCCTTTCACAGCAGACTCTGCACCCGAGTTGTTGGCCTTTAAGTCAACACCGGTGGATTGTGGAATTCTGTTTGTGATGGGGTCTGGTGGTTTCCGATTGTCTGTATGTTCATGGAAACCTTCGGGTTTGCATAACAGTTTTTAAAGGGCTAAGAAATTAGCCCTAACATTTTCAATCCTGTTTGATTGCACTTCGCCTCCCGAGGTGATCGTAGTGTTTCGGCACTCGGTTACATCTGGCGCTTGCGAGCAGGGATGGGACTCGGCATGATATGTTCAGGTTCATTCAAACGGGGGCGATTGTGACAGGGGAGGCTACCGCTCCTTTCACAGCAGACTCTGCACCCGAGTTGTTGGCCTTTAAGTCAACACCGGTGGATTGTGGAATTCTGTTTGTGATGGGGTCTGGTGGTTTCCGATTGTCTGTATGTTCATGGAAACCTTCGGGTTTGCATAACAGTTTTTATAGGGCTAAGAAATTAGCCCTAACATTTTCAATCCTGTTTGATTGCACTTCGCCTCCCGAGGTGATCGTAGTGTTTCGGCACTCGGTTACACTATCATGAACATTTGTGTAATTTAGTCTTAATATACCTTTTTTGCTTGATTTGTGCCCTAATTGTTTACTTATTACTATTACGAGTTTCACAATGTATTTTGAATAACATTTTGTTTAAACCAGCTTTCCTACGGGATTGTATGGTCTTTTCTGTTACACTCTGGCAGACCTCAAAGTTAGAAGGGCCCGTTACCTTTCCAGCTAACACGACAGAAAAGGAGTCTGAAGCATGCGTCTCCAGTTCGGTGACCTTGGCAGCAGAAGACTTTGGCCAGCTCGATTGCATCAGATTGGTGTACTTGTTTGGGTCTAGAAACAAATAATAATAGTGACAACAACAAAAACACAAAAACAACATAAAAAAACACAAAAACACTTTAATTTCAAAAATAAGAAAAGTCATTTAAACAAAGATTCATGAAAGTGCAAGCGTAAGTCTTTATGAAGCATTGGGCATACAGCTTAAATACGATTTGGAAACAAAATTGTATTCAAACATGTTTTAGGTTCTAAGTCTCAGATGCAAATGACCGTGTTTGAAACATAGTTTTGACTTGAGCCGCCTTATATCTATACGAATCCTAGCAAATAAGATAGGTGAAAAATGGAGAGAGAAAAAACAGCACTTACTCCCAATCATAGACTGGACGATTCGTGGAATTCCCTGTAAATTAAAAATCAGATATATTCTCCATCAACACAACAAACTTCAAATAACTAACCAAGACTAATCTGAATTGAATTCAGTGTTTTTTTTAAATCAAAACCAAACCGAAAGAAAACACACACAAAATAGAAGTACACTGAAACATAAAGCATAAAGCATGAAAAAAACCACCACTATTGGAACGTTTAATTCACAACAAACCAAACTATGCACAGGTACCTCGACCTAACGGCCTAAATTGTGACCTTCCACCACGAAATGAGTCGCATGTCACCTTTGCATGATTTTCATATTTTTACATTTTCCTAACGAATTTTTTATGCTCTATCCAGTGGTGAAAACCGTTTTAGAAAAGAGCGAAAACTGTTTGAGTTATAAGCCTGTGACTAAGGTGACCCTCACGCTGTTACCATACACTCTCCGGACTTATATTAAGCCTAGCGCAAAACCGCGCGAGGTGACATGCGACTCATTTCGTGGTGGAGGGTCACAATTGTAAGCGGACAAACAAGAAAAAAACAGACATTGGATTAAAACGATCGATCGATGCTGCGACATATCTTACACAGCACTGCACTGAACAGGCACACCACTAGAGAAGAAAGTATATAAATTCATTCACACAAACGAATACTTTGATGCAAAGTAAAATGACAAATGAATGTCTGGGTGTCAGTTTCGCGTATACAGTAACATCTTCTTTTGCAGAAATATGTTATCGAAGCAAATACAAAAAGATACAAACCTTCTCTGGAAGATATTTGCGAACTTCCTGATCGATGTTGATTTGAGGAAACTTCATGAACTCTGTTAACACGAACACAAATAATTGACTTAAATCAATAACACAAGTTGCGTTGCAGGCAAAATAACAAGACCTACATTTCTGGTTTCCTATTTGTAGGCCAGGCTAAGAACATTGTCAATACCTGCAATGTGTGACTTTGATAGAGGATAATACCTACACCGTTGACGGACTATTTTCGATAGAACATTGATAGTTTAATCTGTTTCAATGGTTTTGTCAAATTCAGAGGGCATAATTGCAACTTTTGGGACTGTATGATGCACGTGGGCCACTGTATAGACGCTGTCTTGTATAAAATCGTGCTGGGGTTGTTGATTTTGTATACAGAGGTCAAATGAGTGCCTTTTGAGCTGCCTAATCTATTTCAACATGAACAGCGTCCCAACACAAAGTACTGCAAACAAAAGAAAATGTGGCTATCTGTAAACAATTAGCATCAATAATCCACAGCAAACCAACTTGAACAATGTGAGAAGTTGCCTGTCAAACCTACATATCTTGAAACATAATGTGTACCTTGAAACTTCGATGCCGGATTTGAATCTGTCAGTTTTTCAATCATTTCTTTGGCCTGCTCCAGCGACCACCTCTTCTTTGTTCTGAACTCAGTACAGCCTCGAATGATGGCGAACACCTCGTCAGGTATACACGGCCACTGGAAGGGTCGAACGCTCGGCGAGTGGAGGAACAGCTGTGCAATAACAACAAGGTTGCCGAATAAAGAGTCATACGTTTTATTTATAAAATGTATTATGGTATTAATAGCTACAGATGTATTGCTATACTGCATTTGCAATTGAAGTTGCTTGTAAATAATGCAAGCACGAGACAATATCTGAATGATCGAGTTTATTTTAGAATTATATCCCTCCTTCTTCCGAAACCAAATTTGGAAAAAAATCTTTTTAACAAAGCCGCTTTGACGCTCGCCAGTAGTATGCACTTATAATACCCTCTTATGAACAGATATGAACAGTACAAAACAGGCGTTGAATGTGTTAGGAACACCCACTGTCCAAAGTTCAATTTTTCACAAACACAGACTTATTACGTGACAATCTTATTTTTCAAATAGTTAAATAGTTTCACGCATACAGATTTATACAGTGACAGCCATCCTATTGTAAAAAAAAAAGACAGAAAACAGCATATTACCAGGCGGAGAATGTCATCCGTGTCTCGATGTGTCTCTGAGAAGGGCTGACAACCCCGAGTGAAGAGCTCGTACAGGAGATAGCCAAAGGAGTAGACCATGGACGCTGCAGAGAACCGTCCTTCAAACAAAGACTCTGGTGACATCCACCGCACGGGGCAAGGACCAGGGTTCCGTACTACACACACACACACACACACACACACACACACACACACACACACACACACACATGCACACACACACACACACACACACACACACACACACACACACACACACACACACACACACACACAAATTAAATATGTTTTTGTCATTATGACCAGGCCAAAGCCTCTAATTAATTGGGCAAAGTTTACTTCGTAAGCCTACTTCGCGAAGCTGGATGCGCGACGCTTTTGCACTGACCTTTAGGTAAAAAGACCTAGCTAAGTCTTTGACTTCGGGCTCAATTAGGGATCGCCTTAAAGGATATAAGTAGAACACTCTCAGGCGTGCTTTATGCTCCAAACATAGTACTCACACATCTTGTATTTGGTAAGAAAGGACTATACGTTAACAAACAAGTTGTCAAATGATCTAGTGCTTTCAAGTCCAGGCAGAGAATGTCTAAGACCTGCGGTTAACACATGAGCATCATCCCCACCATAAATAACCACAGCAGCAACATTGCATGATGGCAGCACACTGAATATAAATTGATAAAGGTGCATATCGCAAAGAGAAACCAAACCAACACCAATTCAAGCTAAACTATACGACAGAAAGCTTTAACAGAAGAACAGTTTACACAAAAACTCACACGGTCGCACTGATGACGCAGCGCCAGCTCTCTGGGCAGTAAAAACGTGAGACATGCCCAAGTCAGCGATCTTAATCCTGATTTCTTTCCTTCCAGTCACAGCCTCGAACTGGCAGACCAAGTTGCTGCTAGTGACGTCACGAAGGGCGATGTCACGTGACGCCAGAAAGCCAATGGCAGACAGGACCTGGGCGGCCGCAGAGAGGAGTGAGTTGCGTTCAAGACGGGGACAAGGGAGACGATCGTTTACCAAGACGTCCAGAAGAAGCTTGTCCTGAGTACAGTCTGTGATGTAGAACTGAGGCAAAGGGTGGGTCTGGAAAGCCCACAGCTGCACAAAGCAAGGACGCTGACCCAGCTGCTGCAAGAGATGTAGGTTCTGCACGTGCTGCTCACTGCGTTGTCTGGAGCTTCCTGAGGCCTTTGGGCACTGAGCGGAGCTTCCAGACTCCAGGCAAGCCCTGCAGTAAGTGCGCATAGCACCACGAAGAAGCTGTTTGTCAGGTCCACGCCAAAACGTTGTGTTCCAGGCGCAGTGACGCTTCTTGTTTGCTCCCACTGCGGGTTGGCTGTCATCGTCAACACAGAACCCAGCCATCCTCAGCTGTTTTTCTGTGTTTGAGAGCAGGAACTGGGCCAAGGACTGGCCTTGATCCTCGACGGCCTCAATCACCATCTTGCGAACTTCGGTTGATGGGTGGGAGAGGAGGACGTGGAGTTCTTCCAGTATGATGTGCCTGTGTTTGTTCTTTGCCGACTGGAATACTGCTCGCAGTAAGTCAGCGATGAGCTTGAGTGGGTTACACAAGTGCCGATAAGTGACTTTGGGATCTGCAAATATGAGACAGTATTTAGGTAGAAGAATAAAGAAAAGCCTTCATTTTGTCGAACGTGAAGGTACGAAGGAACAGCAACCAGAGCAACAACAACAACAACAACGACAACAACAACATCAATAATAACAACAACAACAACAGCAACAACAACAACAGCAATGACAGCAACAGCATTAAAAACAGCAACAACAACAACAACAACAACAGCAACAACAGCACTACCACCACCACCAACAAAAACAACAACGACAACAACAACGACAGGAACAACAACAACAACAACAACAACAACAGCGGCGACAGCAAAAGCAGCAGCAACAACAACAACAACAACAACAACAAACGACCAAGCAAAACAATACTACTCAAAAAATCAACCCAATTTAAATAAAGAAACAAGCATAACAGACAAAGCAAACAGAATGGCAACATAAACATCCCAGTTTGCTATTATACCTTCATTGAAACAGGTCCAGAGCAACACTGCCAGGCCACGGACCAGGAAAGCATCAAAGACAGTCCGTGAACTGATCTTTTTCCCACGCTTGGACACCACTTCTATGACGGTGAGTATTTCACCTTTCAGTTTCTTTGAAAGTGGATCCCACCCAGCTTTCGCAATCTGAAAAAGGAGATATCAAAAGGTACGTTTTTTTCTGGTTAAGCGATGATGTACACCAACACTGATTTGTTCGGATTTTACAGAGGAAAGAAGCATTCGTCGACTTGGACACATTCCGAACATCAAACCTGTGGCTGCGTCGTGTGCAGAGTAGACATTGCTTTTATGAACACAGTTCGTGGATTGACATTTAATTTAGATGCCCCTTATGAAATCAATTCGGACAAATAAAAAAATAAATACATTAATTAATTAATTAATTAATTAATAGATTAGAAATAGTGTAACCGAGTGCCGAAACACTACTATCACCTCGGGAGGCGAAGTGCAATCAAACAGGATTGAAAATGTTAGGGCTAATTTCTTAGCCCTATAAAAACTGATATTGCTATTTCATATGTTACGTGGATTTCCATTGGTCAATTGGGCAAAACTGAGCTCAGTGCAAAAGTGATATCGACGACATTTCCGTCGATATCAGTTTTGATATCGACGACCTCTTTATTGCTTCCCCACTTCAAAAACAAAAACACCTAAATTTAAAAACAAACAAATATATATGAAAATGTAATTATCCCAGAATTTAGTTGAGCAAGTGACTAAAGACTTTTTGAAAGAAAAGACATTTTGAAATACTGAAAAGTACAAGAAAAGAGTGAACAAAAAGAAATAATAATCAGAGGGAGGGATATGGAACAGCCAAAACTGAGACAAATACTTTTGTAATTTATTTACAGTAAATACAAAATGTCCAGAGAATTAGCAATATATCTAACATTGACTGACTGTGTGATGATATCTTCTGCTATTGGTCTGTTTCGACAGTGATATCAAAATCTCGACCTCCGGTCTCGATTTTGATATCACTGTCTCAACAGACCATAGCAGAAGATATCATCACACAGTCCGTCAATATTGGGTATTATGCAAACCCGAAGGTTTCCATGAACATACAGACAATCAGAAACCACCAGACCCCATCACAAACAGAATTCTACAATGCACCGGTGTTGACTTAAAGGCCAACAACTCGGGTGCAGAGTCTGCTGTGAAAGGAGCGGAAGCCTCCCCTGTCACAATAGAAATAGAAATAAAATGGCCATTCTGCATAGAAAGGAATTGAAGCACAATCTTCACTTTTGGTTTTGGTCTAATATAGAAGGATATGCTTTTATTACTCGTAAAAGCTGTACAGGTTTGTGGCAAGGTTCATGATAGCAAAACACATTTTCAAACAATCTGCATTGACGACACAAGGAACTTATACAACAGAAGACTGTTTGCAAGATGTGCAAAAGACAGACGAAGTCAACTTAGTCAGTGACAAATTAAGCAACAATCACAGTAATAAAAGAAGAGCAGAACAACAGAACATAAAGGAATGATGAGAAGAATTAGAAACTAACTGATGAAGGCATGGTCTCTGCCGTGTTCTAAGTGGCTGCTTTTTACATTTAGTCAAGTTTTGACTAAATGTTTTAACATAGAGGGGGAATCGAGATGGTGTATGTGTGGGTGTGTGTATGTGTGTGTGTGTGTGTGTGTGTGTATAAAGTGATTCCGAGAAAACTACTGGACCGATCTTCATGAAACTTCACATGAGAGTTCCTGAGTATAATATCCCCAGACGTATTTTTCATTTTTTGGATAAATGTCTTTGATGACGTCATATCGGGCTTTTTGTGAAAGTTGAGGCAGCACTGTCACGCTCTCATTTTTCAATCAAAATGATTGAAATTTTGGTCAAGTAATCTTCGACGAAGCCCGGACTTTGGTATTGCATTTCAGCTTGGAGGCTTAAAAATTAATTAATGATTTTGCTCATTAAAGTTGTCAATAAAATCGATTTTTCGCAAACAGATTTAAAATTGATTGCATTGTATTTCTCATCTTTTCCTGGGGTCCTGATTTGGCCTATATGGTCCGCTGGACCCAAAAAGCAACAGTTAACTAACTAACTCATGTTCTCATAAATTCAAAAGTATATAGATATGTCATGTTTACTCTAAAAATGTGCTCAGAATGAAAGAAACTAGGTTCAGTACTACGGACGCGTGCTTCGCGGCGGTGAGCGTGACCCGTCTCGGTCTTCGGTATGGTTAGCCGAGACTATCTGAATGTAGTCTCGGCGATGATTGGTTTGTGGTGTTGATCTTGACTAAATGTTTTTATATCGCTTCACGCGACTTGTTTGTTATGTCCTTGCAGCCTAATTAGCTGTTCGGGACCAATTCAAAGTGTTTTCTTTTTCAGTTGACACAGTTGTCTCTGTATTTGTAACTATTTACATTTAGGTGATACAGTGAAGAAGGTTCTAAAAAGTCATATCTTTTCTAACCTGTTGCTTTAAATCGTGTTTAACGTATGTGTGCGTGTAGATGTGTGAGTGGGTGTGTGTCTGTCTGTCCGTGTGTCATGCTTGCGTGAGTTCTCGCACTGAGACGTGTGTGAACATGCATGTTTGTGTGTGCGTGCATGGTCAAGTGTGTGTGTGTGTGTGTGTGTGTGTGTGTGCGTGCGTGTGTGTGTGTGTGTGTGTGTGTGTGTGTGTGCGTGTGTGTGTGTGTGTGTGTGTGTGTGTGTGCGTGTGTGTGTGTGTGTGCGTGTGTGTGTGCGTGTGTGTGTGTGTGCGTGCGTGTGTGTGTGTGTGTGTGCGTGTGTGTGTGTGTGTGTGTGTGTGTGTGCGTGTGTGTGTGTGTGTGTGCGTGCGTGTGTGTGCGCGCGTGTGTGTGCGTGCGTGTGTGTGCGTGTGTGTGCGTGTGTCTGTGTGTGTGTGTGTGTGTGTGCGTGTGTGTGTGTGTGTGTGTGTGTGTGTGTGTGTGTGTGTGTGTGTGTGTGTGTGTCGTACTGTGCATTCTTACTTCCTTATTTCACAGTCTTACTTTGTTCATCAAGGAATAACAACGCTGAGCAAGTTGCACCATACTGGCCGCTTTTAGCCAAGTGCGCTTTTTCTTCCGCATTTCCTTGATCTTTCGGCAAGTGCGTTTCACACCCAGTTCACAAGTTTCATCAGATTCGGTGACTGTTGACTTGGCAGCACTGATGAATTCGTCAAAAAGTGACCGCAAAGCCAACGAACATCTACGGTTGTTTCCTGAAATAATTAAGGTCATTAACATAAAAACAAGATAAATGATAAATCATTGTGATATAATAATGAAGCCCATATCTATGCTTGTTATAGCCGTAGAATCGGTACGCGTGCACACACACGCGCACACACAGGCACGTACGTACACCCACACACACACACACACACACACACACACACACACACACACACACACACACACACACACACACACACACACACACACAGAAAGAGTCTATTTCAAACAAGTTCACCACAATAATAAAGACAGTTGCCAACAATCTTACTACCTGAATGGCAACGAATGCTCTTGTCAAGTTGACTCTTCCTAGCCTCCGTGAGTGGTTCTTGATGCGAGAGAAAAGCACAGCACGCGAAGAGCTGCAAGATGCATTGTCTTCTGAAGTTTTCGCTTTCCAAGTCGTGATCATCGCTGACGATTTTCCGAAGAATTACCAGGATTATACCAAAAAGGTCCTGGCCTATTTTTGGAACACTGCAAGCACGGGAAGAACCCATGATAATGGATACATATTGAAAAAAGACATCGTTTACGTCCAAGGACCATACTGAGAGGATTATATCAACATTAAAGATTCTGCTTTGGACTTCATAGTAAGGATGATACGGGTCGTGTTCGACCCACACTTTTAAAGAAGAATTTAACGTGAAAAGTATGGGTCGTACACGACCAACCCCATCCGAATAGGGATAAAGAAAAAGTCCCGTGTGTATTCAGAGTATGGGTCGAACACGAACCACACCATCCGAATAAGGATAATAAACATCGCGGCATTCTTTCCTTGATTCGATAATGGTCGCCTACGACCAACAACATCCGGACTGTGTAGTTCAAACTACGTCATCATGTATTTGGTTGTTCAGGGCCGGACCAAATGAGTTGTAAGGGGGGGGGGGTTCCTCCTTTTTGGGGGGGGCAAATCAGCGAAGTGGCGAAGCCACAAGCGCGCGCCTGCTAAGCAGGCGCGCGAACTAGGGGGGTCCGGGGGCATGCTCCCCCGGAAAATTTTTGAAAAACGGTTAAAATCTGTGCAATCTGGTGCATTCTGGGCCTTGTTTTGAGGGTTAAGAGCAGCATTGTTTTGGTGCTAAAACTAGTAAAAGTCAAAGCAAGGTACATGCTTTTTCCAGGGGTGGGGTTCCGGAACCCCTGGAACCCCCCCTGGGTCCGGCCCTGTTGTTTACAAAGATCATCGTCCTAAAAGTGGTCGATGGGAAGGCTCAATGGTGTTTGCGGATTACATGAAGTCTCAATCAAATACTTCAAAACGTTTCTAGGATACAGACACTTTTGTGAGGCTCTTGGTTGTCAACGACCTAGGACACACGGTGAAAGTAACTTAAATAAATTAGTTAAAACAAATAATAATCTCACTTTTTTGCCATTTCGCCTGTTGCGGGTTGGTTGTCAGTGATGAACCTTTTCTCCAGACAGTGAGCAGCTCTCTCGCTGACGAGGTGACAGGGCGAAAGAATGTCTTCAGCAACTCGCATAATCTCCGATGGTTGTTCACATGTTGCTGTTGGCAGTTCTCTTTCAGGGAAGACATGAAGACTCGGTGACGACAGGGCCTTAGACTCCGGTTGCTTGTTCTTGCTTGTGTTTTGTTTGTCTTGGGGATTGTCTGCCATGCCGAGCACACCCAAATAAATGTATACACTCAAAATAGAACTGTTTTTCAAAGCACTTTCTGTAACCAGTTCCTGGCACAGTGTTAAATAGTACATATTTGCACTGGCAAAAAATCCACACATGGTAAAATCTAGTGTTCATTTCGAAAAAAAAAAGATTGAAAGGAACTCCATTTTTTCTGTATTTGTTTCCCTTGTTTTGTTGGTTTGATTTTTTTCTTTTTTTTTCTTGTCAGTTACAGCGTCAGCCTATAACCTGAATATGTCAATTAAGCGGGAGGTTCGGGGAGTCTAGTGCTATTGTTAGCGTCCTCGATATGTTTATTCTTAGAAATTCTCTGTATTGGAAACATAGAAAGTAGTTCATGAACACGGTGCATAAAAAGACCAGTACATGTTACATGTAATTCATATCCCTCCCAACATCATTATTTTACTCTCATTATTAACTGGCCATAATTTTAAACACTTTTAATTCTTGATAAATGTGTAAAAGAATATTCTTTTAGAAATATATAAATGCGAGACAGTATTATACAGGATCCTTGAAATCTCGGTTAGCCTCTCTGTGTGTCTGTCCATTTGTTTATCTGTGTGTGTGTGTGTGTGTGTGTGTGTGTGTGTGTGTGTGTGTCTCTCTCTCTTTGTGTGTGTGTGTGTGTGTGGGTGTCTCTCTCTCACACACACACACACATACCCACACACACACACACACACACACACACACACTCCCACACTCCTTACTCGCGATAACATCCCCCTCCCCTCGTCCTTCACCCACCTCCCCACCCCCCGTTGCCATTCTTACTAATTGTTCTATTACTCCACCCTTGACTCTCACCTGCACACACTGCGAAGCAGTCCAGCACGAAGATGCCTTGGGGATTTTCTTCACTAGCATCCCGTAAACTGGGAATGCTGACAAATGATTTCGCCAGATCCGCAGCATGTCTGCCTCCCTCTTTGTAATTCTTGCCATTGGAATGCTCGTTTTCGCTTGAAGATTTGTTGTCAGAACTAGTGTGATTGGAATATTCAGATGTGGCGTAGTCTGACTCTTGGTTGTTTGGATACTGTTTCTTTTCTTTGTTTCTTTTGGATTTGTGTTTGTTTGGTTTGGGTTCCTTGGTTGGTTTCGATTTGTTGGAGGTCTTTTTTCGCACTTCCTCACCGGTAGTATCAGTATCTACGATTCTTACCTGTTGGACAACACCATCGTTAGTACTTTCACGTCCCGGACCTGTTGCCTGCACGATATTTTCTGTGGACGGCCTCTCGCCTGTGGCTTCTATTTGTTTATTCGGGGTGGTATCTTCATTTTTGTTTAGACAAGCCCTTATCATATCTGAATGAACCTCGGAATTATCTGGAAGACTCTTGGCGGCGGACTTTAAAGGCTGTGTTTTTGTTGGAATACCACAGTAGTTATGTGAAATACTGTTGCTGATTGTGGCAATGCCAATGGCGTTTGTACCTATTGAGGCATCTGGCTGTTTATCGTCGCCTTTGTCCTCTTCTGCATCTTCGGAAGTACTTTCTGAACTTGGATTGCAAAAGTTTAGATGATCATCACCTACATCATCAGAGTCAGGGCATATGACTTCTTGAGCATTGTCCTTGTGGATCGGAAAAGCATCGCAATCTTCCGACTCTGTTTCGGTGTAGGTATCGCTAGGGTTTGCCACAGTCACGGTTTCGTTTGGATCCTTTCCGTCGGGCTTGCCGTCCGTCGCATCACTTTCGTTGGAGGGCCTTCTTGATATCTGGTGTCTGTCACCGGGGCAAACGTTGGTGGCATGTACTTTATATTTGGGTGGAAGCGCAGGCGAGTTACACTCAGTCTCTGACAGTTCTGCTGGTGTGCTTGGCGCTGTATCAAAAGCTTCGTCATCGCTGTCACTTCCATCCATTTCAGCAGCGTGTTTTTTTTTCTAAACACAGCGTTGATTTTGGGCGTTGGGAGAGTCTTTATACAGTCAACAGAATACCATCTGTTTTCTGGAGAAAAAAAATACAAATCAATTATAGAAACAAACAAGCAACACAACAGTAACATGTCGTTTTTTTGTGA
>NC_090252.1:40275187-40470187 GCF_037325665.1 Littorina saxatilis
GTTACCTCCCTTAGCTTCTAGAAATTTCTCGAACTGTCCAGTTAATTTTCTTTCTTCATTTCTTCTCCTTATAGGAGCCATACAGAGTCTCTAATATGCCTGGCATAGTGTGCTTACTACATGTGAACACCAGGCACTGAACTGGCCTTGCATTATATAGGCTGTATTCAATAAATGGGAGGTCCATAATCTGAGAAAGGAAACAATAAATCAAGAAACTAAAACCCAGGTGCACATCTGCGGCTCCTAGGGAGTGTGTATGCACAACATCTTGTTCCTGCCTCTTGACATCTCAGAGGTATGGCGACCACAGACAGACGGACACACACACACACACACACACACACACACACACACACACACACACAGACAGACAGTCTCTTTTATTTATATGTATAGATTATTATTATTATATTCATCTATTGAGCACGTCAACGCGTGCAATGGCTTCACAGACTTTCTCGCACACATTCATCCATTCAACACTCGCGTCCGCCCACATGATTATTCACCTCGTAAAACACACTGGCCTTCCTGAGTTGTTACGCTTGCATAGTGTAACAAAAATGCAAGAGAGTAAATACCATCTCCATATCGCTCTTCAAGTTCCATGTAAATACCGACCCCTTTAAACAAGTAAAATATGAAACTCGTCCTTGAAGGAATGCGTGTTCCCAGGTAAGAATGGCGAATAAACTCTTCAAGAGTGTGTGATACTCTCGGCGTCTACACACATTCAGCATTAATTAGATTGTTTGCAGCAGCCATTCATCACGTAATAAGTATGTATACAAGGAATCATCAAAGCATCACACGTCTGTGCCGTTTTGCCACATGTAACAATAAACGTTTCCAAACGCAATTTCAACTTTCTAACATCCAGTCACACAGCGCACAGGGACTGAGCCAGGCACACAATTTAATTGTCCACACGCCTATCCAAAGACAATTGCAGATCAAAGTCAGTCGTGTGTTGGACTCCGCTTTCAATCCTGAGGAGAAAAAATATAATTATATATAATAGGTCTTTTGACTTCCGCGTATCTCTGAACACCACTTATCTGTTCATGCATTTACATAGGATACGAGCTTCATTCACCTCGAACACATTCCAAAAACAAGTCGCGTAAGGCGAAAATACAATATTTAGTCAAGTAGCTGTCGAACTCACAGAATGAAACTGAACGCAATGCCATTTTTCAGCAAGACCGTATACTCGTAGCATCGTCAGTCCACCGCTCATGGCAAAGGCAGTGAAATTGACAAGAAGAGCGGGGTAGTAGTTGCGCTAAGAAGGATAGCACGCGTTTCTGTACCTCTCTTTGTTTTAACTTTCTGAGCGTGTTTTTAATCCAAACATATCATATCTATATGTTTTTGGAATCAGGAACCCACAAGGAATAAGATGAAAGGGTTTTAAAATTGATTTCGAAAATTTAATTTTGATAATAATTTGTATATATTTAATTTTCAGAGCTTGTTTTTAATCCGAATATAACATATTTGTATGTTTTTGGAATCAGCAAATGATGGAGAATAAGATAAACGTAAATTTGGATCGTTTTATAAATTTTTATTTTTTTTTACAATTTTCAGATTTTTAATGACCAAAGTCATTAATTAATTTTTAAGCCACCACGCTGAAATGCAATACCGAAGTCCGGGCTTCGTCGAAGATTACTTGACCAAAATTTCAACCAATTTGGTTGAAAAATGAGGGCGTGACAGTGCCGCCTCAACTTTCACGAAAAGCCGGATATGACGTCATCAAAGACATTTATCCAAAAAATGAAAAAAACGTTCGGGGATTTCATACCCAGGAACTCTCATGTCAAATTTCATAAAGATCGGTCCAGTAGTTTAGTCTGAATCGCTCTACACACACACACACACACACACACGCACACACGCACATACACCACGACCCTCGTTTCGATTCCCCCTCGATGTTAAAATATTTAGTCAAAACTTGACTAAATATAAAAAGTCGCGTAAGGCGAAAATACAATATTTAGTCAAGTAGCTGTCGAACTCACAGAATGAAACTGAACGCAATGCCATTTTACTCGTAGCATCGTCAGGCCACCGCTCATGGCAAAGGCAGTGAAATTGACAAGAAGAGCGGGGTAGTAGTTGCGCTAAGAAAGATAGCACGCTTTTCTGTACCTCTCTTTGTTTTAACTTTCTGAGCGTGTTTTTAATCCAAACATATCATATCTATTGATTTCGACAATTTAATTTTGATAATAATTTTTATATATTTAATTTTCAGAGCTTGTTTTTAATCCAAATATAACATATTTATATGTTTTTGGAATCAGCAAATGATGGAGAATAAGATAAACGTAAATTTGGATCGTTTTATAAATTTTTATTTTTTTTTACAATTTTCAGATTTTTAATGACCAAAGTCATTAATTAATTTTTAAGCCACCAAGCTGAAATGCAATACCGAACCCCGGGCTTCGTCGAAGATTACTTGACCAAAATTTGAACCAATTTGGTTGAAAAATGAGGGCGTGACAGTGCCGCCTCAACTTTCACGAAAAGCCGGATATGACGTCATCAAAGACATTTATCAAAAAAATGAAAAAAACGTTCGGGGATTTCATACCCAGGAACTCTCATGTCAAATTTCATAAAGATCGGTCCAGTAGTTTAGTCTGAATCGCTCTACACACACACACACACACACACACACACACACACACACACACGCACATACACCACGACCCTCGTTTCGATTCCCCCTCGATGTTAAAATATTTAGTCAAAACTTGACTAAATATAATGAACAGCCTGGCTGCTTTCTCAGTTATTGTGATCAGCGGGAATGTGTGTGGAATTGATTTCGTCAGTGACTATCATATCAAATCTGCTGAAAAAATAAAGCGAGTTTTTGTATGACACAACAGGAGAGGAATTCAACGGTCATGAAATTAAATTCTTTTGATTTTGATTTATTGTTTGTTTGTTCGTTTGTTTATTTGCTTGTTTGTTCGTTTATATGTTTGCACTTTGTTGCTTTCTTGGATACCGGCACGGTTGGCCTAGTGGTAAGGCGTTCGACCCGTGATCGGGAGGTCGTGGGTTCGAACCCCGGCCGGGTCATACCCAAGACTTTAAATTTGGCAATCTAGTGGCTGCTCCGCCTGGCGTCTGGCATTATGGGGTTAGTGCTAGGACTGGTTGGTCCGGTGTCAGAATAATGTGACTGGGTGAGACATGAAGCCTGTGCTGCGACTTCTGTCTTGTGTGTGGCGCACGTTATATGTCAAAGCAGCACCGCCCTGATATGGCCCTTCGTGGTCGGCTGGGCGTTAAGCAAACAAACAAACAAAAGCTTTCTTGTATTTGTTATCTTCATTTTCTGTTGCGATTGTAATGTCCGAATAAGTCCCGATTAAATGATCACTAGAGTGAAGACCCTCTTCGCGGGTTTGTGTCACTATCATACACTGTAAACCAATTTGTTTTCTCTTGTGAACATACTGTCTGTGATCAGTTTTGAACAGTGTGACTCAGTAGTGTTACGTATGTGCGGTACTTTTGCAAGAATAACTATGTACGGTGTCACACTTCGTTCAAAACTGGTTTCAGAAAGTGTGTTCAAAGACTGGAACGCTTCTTCTTCTTCAGCGTTCCAGAATTGTCTGGTTACGTGTGAGCTCGTTTGCCCATTTGGGTTCCCCAAACTATACTCTGAGAGCATAGTCAGCTTCACTCCGCTTTCGTTGAGTAGGCATACTGGGTATTTTTGTGTTTCCATAACCCACCGGATAACAGGATCTGTTCCGTGCGTACTTGGTCTTGTGCTTGCGTGTACTCACGAAGGGGGTTAAGTCACTAGCAGGTCTGCACATAAGTTGACCTGGGAGATCGGAAAAATCTCCACTCTTAACCCACCAGGCGGCAGCGACCAGGATTCGAACTCACGACCTCCCGATTAGGAGGCCGACGTCTTACCACCACGCCACTGCGCCCGTCTGGAACGCTTCAATTTAGAGTGTAGAACATGTTCATTCGGTTTCATTTTGACATTGAGGTGTTTGCCCGTGTAAACGTCTACTTTAGGTAGATACAAGCGTTTGCTTAAAGTACACATGTGGACGATGCTGATTCAGGAAGTAGAATACATAAGTTTAAAAGAAGTGTATGCACAGTCACACACCATAGAGCTTGACATGTAATCTGACCTGAACAAAATGAAGATAAACAGTTTACTCGTTATGCATGTGCCGCCTTGTGAATATGGTGCTCGGTAGCTCAGTTGGTAGAGCACTGGTCTTGTGATCCGCGGGTCACGGGTTCGAAACCGGACCGGTACGGACACTGGTCAACCTTTTTGCAGACTCAGAGACGGTATCCATGTTCCACCCCCGTGTCACCACTGAGTCGCGCTACCAACGTGTGTGCGTGTTTAGATGGCTGAGCAAGGGCAGAATATACCTGCCTAGTTTCAGCCAGGGCCGGATTAGGCTAAGAGGAGGGGGGGGGGGGGGGTTGCCAGTGGTGGTCCAGGGGGATGTTCCCCCTGGCGGCAGGGGCGGATCAGTTCATTTTATGGGGGGGGGGGGGGGGGGGTTCAAAAATATATTGTGAAGATATGGGTGTGAAGGCGCGAAGCGCCAATCCGACGGCGCAAAGTGCCTAGCTTGCTAGGGGGGTCCGGGGGCATGATCCCCCGAAAAATTTTGAAAAAAAGGATGCAAAATGGTGCAATCTGGTGCATTCTGAGGATGATCATTACCAGTTTCAGGCAGCAGATTTTGTCACTGATTAATACCCCAAAAATTGAAACTCAATGTAAAATAAAGAAATGCATACCTCATTCAATATTTTTATTTTTTGGCTGGGGGGGGGGGGGGGGTCCGGAAACCCTAGAAACACCCCCCCCCCCCCCCCCCGTCGTCCGCCCCTGGGCGGGGTCAAGGGGCAGAGCCCCTTGTGGGGGTCAGGGGGATAAGTAAGGTACATGTTTAGGCTAGGGGGGGGGGTTGCGCAACCCCCATAACCCCCCCGGTAGTCCGGCCCTGTCAGCGACACAGACGACGCACTGCATATTATTGATGCTGCGATAGGGATTATGACGACTACTTGGCCTGTTTTCCTTCAACGCAACGTGTAGCGGGCTGTGATAATCTGCAGTGCGTCGTCTGTCCTGCTGAAGTTACGTGGGTGACCGCTGACAGGCCTTACAGCTAAACACGTACACACGTTGGTAGTGCGACTGACTTGCTGGTAGCTTTCCACCGGGAGGAAGTGACCCGAATTTCCCAGCGATCGGACAATAAAGTAGTGAAAATGAAAGAAAAGAAATGGTGAGGAAATGTCCTAGGTCAAGTTAGACCTGCTAGTGCCTTATCCCCCTTCGTGTATACACGCAAGCACAAGACCAAATGCGCACGGAAAATCCATGCCAGAGATCGGTGGGTTATATAAAAACGCAACTACCCAGCTTGCTTCCCCCGAAAGCGGCGTATGGCTGCCTAAGTGGCGGGGTAAAAACGGTCATACCCTTAAAAACCCTCTCGTGCAAAAAGCCCATGAACGCAGAAGAAAAAGAAGAAGAAGTTTCGCGAATGTCAAACCTTGTCACGCATTTTTAGTGAAGCATTGAAAATTAAGCAAATTTTTATAAACTCTGCAACAAAATTATTGCACCCATTTTCTTACCCTAA
Organism: Littorina saxatilis; assembly: GCF_037325665.1. Lineage (NCBI taxonomy): Eukaryota > Metazoa > Mollusca > Gastropoda > Littorinimorpha > Littorinidae > Littorina > Littorina saxatilis. The sequence goes on from NC_090252.1 coordinate 40,280,869, forward strand.
CTAAAACAGCCATTTCACTGTCATTTCATTTAAATTTGATATGCCATTAAAGGCCCCCCCCCCCCCCCCCCACTTGGCTATCTGGTCGATTTTGAAGGTACCCTTACTTCGGCGGCGGTCACGTGATACCTATAACAGAAATCTTTGATCAGAAAAGTGTGCCTGATAGCCAAGTGGAGGGCCTTTAATGGCATATAAAGTTTCAATGAAATGACACGAGAATGAATGTTTTAGTTGGGGTACGAAAATAAGTGCAATACTTTTTGTGCATTGTAATGTACTTACAGTTTGCCTGTCTTTGTAGGTAAAGCCGTCGTGATTTTGCAAAGTCCGTTCCGCAGCTAATTCTAGGCAAAGGTTTGTATCCACATCTCCAGTGCTCGGTTCCTTTGACATACAAATCTCCAAACTAATTTTCCGGTTATGCAGAATACACCCGTGTGCAAACACTGTTCACAAGGGTTGCTCTGCAACAGGCAAAGCCGAACGTTTTTTCATGCATTGATTCACCCATCTCTCTGTTGAAATGCATGTCGCCAAACCACTTATCCGGGTAGGCAGCTAGAATACAAACTTTTGAAATCACTGTCCACCCGGCTCGAACTTCACTAAGCCAAGCAGGAAGTGTTTTTTTCGGAATGATTCGCCCACCCGTCGAGAAGGGCCAAAACCACAACCACAACCCATTCTTATAAATGTTGTCAAGTACCTCGTCTAAGGAAAGAAACTGACAGTTTCCACATCATTGAGTACTGAGATCAGTAACTTGATCGGTGTATGAGGAAAACCTAACAACAAGGGTTGTAACATTCGTGAACACGGTCAACAAAGGATTCGTTGACGGATTGAATAACACAACCCTCGATACGCTTTCATTAATGTTGAAGCTTCTGGCTTTGATCGAGTGTCGTTGTTCCATTAACATTAATGACCTCGAAGTTTGGAAGTTGAAGCGTGTGAGCCGGGCGGACAGTGTTTTCAAAAGTTTGTATTCTAGCTGCCTACCCGGATAAGTGGTTCGGCGACATGCATTTCAACAGAGAGATGGGCGAATCAATGCATGAAAAAACGTTCGGCTTTGCCTGTTGCAGAGAAACCCTTGTGAACAGTGTGAAATGGAATTAAAGGGTAAAGGCAAACATGCGAACTATCTTGTCTGATTGCCTTAATTTCATGCGCTTCGTTGATGACAAGTTTCGACCTTGTGTGCATGCTTTTCAGACACATTGTACTCTTAACTACAATTTGTATTTGTTTCAATTCATTTCATTTACTCTATTATTCATTTGCTGGGAAACTGATTCGGGTCGCTTCCTCAAAGTGGAAAGCTAGCAGCAACAAAGTCGCGCTACCCAGATGTGTAAGTGTTTAGGTGTAATCAGCTACTTACGGAAGAGGTCTTTTGCGTGCCACTGTTATGACACGGGCGTAGGACATGGATTCGGTATCTGAATCTGCATACAAAGTTGACCCATTTCCGTCCCTACCGGGATTCGAACTTGTGACCTTAGGATCACAAGTCCAGTGCTCTACCAACTTAGCTACCCGGCCCCCGTACAAGGCTGAGTTACAAATGAGGTGGTTCTTTCTTGAGTACAAACCAAATCATGGTCCTAAATTTACACCCTTTTACGCACGATTGGGAAAACCCCGCTGGGCTGGGAGGGGCTGGGAGGCGCCCATGGAAGGGTAGGGTAGAGGGTGCCATGTTCCTGCTCTGAGCCACACCCTCTTTTATTTTTCAAACATAATTATATTACTGTAATAATAATATCTGGGACAGGCTGATCTTTCTTAACCCAGTGTGGGATTTTCAGTGGGGCGACCACCCCCAACCCAGCGCGTCCCCGGGTGGCGGATAGGGGAACGGTCTTCAGATATGGAGATCAGCCGCTTGCGGCCGCGGACCAAACTGGCTCCGGGTGGGATCCCGGAAAATCCTCCCCCCTGTGCTCTCAGGGTAGGACGTACGGGCCATGAGCTAAGGGTGAGGTAACCCCGACAGAAAACCCCGAATGCTGAAGACGGAGGACCCGGGCCGCACGGCGCATTCTAACAAACCATGGGTACACGCACTTACGCAAATGATGACACAATCAACCAGCACAGATGGAAATGGCGCTCGCCCATTGAGGACCCCCCAGGGTGGAGCAGCGTCGGGTCCCATGCCTCAAAGGGACCCAGCCCCAACTACTGGAGGTCCCTCCCGTCCGTCTTGTCACGCCAGGGGACGCGGGAGGAAAGTGACTGGCACCACCACAACCAGGAAGAAACCCAGTCAGCAGCGACCTTTTCAGGTCATGCACTGGAACGCAGAAAGTATCCTGAACAAGAAGACAGAGTTGGAGCATATCCTGCATGAGAAGAACATCAACATCTGCTGTATTCAGGAGACGCACCTGACACCCCAAAAGTCCTTCAAAGTGAGAGGCTACCAATGCCTTAGGTCCGACAGAACAGACCGAAGCAAAGGAGGAATCCTGACCCTCATCAGGAACAACATCAATGCCTGTTTGATAGAAACGCACATGGAGGACTCCGAATATCAGGTGATTCGAATCCAGACGAAGACATCAGAATTCCATCTTGTCAACTTCTACTGCCCCAATGATAGACACCTCGCCCTTGACACGATCCCCGCAAAGGCCTCCAACTTCATCGTGGTGGGTGACTTCAACAGTCATTCACAGAGTTGGGGATATGACCACCTGGATCGGAGAGGAGAAGAGGTGGAGAACTGGCAGGACGACAAAGGTCTCATCCTTTTGAACAGTCCCTTTGACTGCCCTACATTCTACTCCAGAAGATGGCACACTACATCAACTCCTGACCTAGCCTTCTGCACGGAAGACATGCACCAGCTAACCAGCAGAGAGGTCGGAGAACAGCTAGGTGGAAGTGACCATCGGCCAGTCTTTTTGACCCTGGGCATGGAGTCCTGCACTGAAGCTTCCTTCCCACGGTGGAACTACAAAAGAGCGAACTGGTTCCTCTTTAGACACCGCACCAGCGAACTCACCAAAGACATCAGAGTCGAGGGTCGAGACATCAACATGGTGGCGAAGGACTTCAACATGAGCATCCTCAGAGCAGCGCGTGAGTCCATTCCCAGGGGTGCCAGGAGAGACTATAAGCCCTACTGGAGCAATGAATTGCAGGAACTGGATGATGATCTGGCAGACGCCAGAAGGGAAGCAGAAGTCAACCCGTCACAAAACAACAACATCCGCCTCCAGGAAGCCAAAGCCAAATTTCTCAAAAAGAAGCTACAGGCAAGACGGAGAAGCTGGCAAGAGAAAACAAGCTCTCTGAACCTTGAGAAGGATGGCAGAAAGCTCTGGAGGCTCACCAAGCAGTTGAATGATGAGAACACCAGCAGAGGAAAGATCACATTAGAAGAGAACGGGAAGGTGCTAACTGGAAAGCATGCTGCCAACCAATTTGCTGAAAGCTATGCAGCTGAGAGCAACCTCCATGTTAGCCCCGAGAAACAGAGAGAAGCAAGAAGAGAGAAAAGAGAGAGACCTGCCAGACAGTCGACAGTGGACGCCATGAGTCAACCACTCACACTCCACGAGCTGCACTCAGCTCTGAAAAAGTCAAAGGGGAAGAAGTCCCCTGGCCCAGACGGCATCACCAACGAGATGCTAACCCACCTTGGTAGTGCAGCAGAGAACAAGCTACTCGAGGTCTTCAACAGCAGCTGGCAAGAAGGATCGCTACCACAACTCTGGCGAGAAGCGATCATGATCCCCATCTTAAAAAAAGGGAAGGATCCAAAGAAGGCCACCAGCTATCGCCCAATCAGCCTCACCAGCTGTGTTGTGAAGATCCTGGAGAGAATTGTGAACGAGCGCCTCAGGTGGTACCTGGAATCCAGGAACCTCCTCGCCCCTGAACAAGCTGGATTCCGACAGTTCCGCAGCACTGAAGATCAGGTCACTTACCTGGCGCAAGAAGTTGAAGATGCCTTTCAGGAACAGAAGCTGGTCTTCGTCACCTGGATAGATCTTCAGAAGGCCTTTGACAAGGTCTGGAAAGATGGACTCCTTGTAAAACTGCTGAGGAAAGGCGTGTCCAGCAACATGTACCAGTGGATTCGCTCTTACCTCTATAACCGCAGGGCAAGAGTTAACGTCGACCAGACCAAAAGCAAGAAGTTCCTCCTTCGTCATGGCGTCCCTCAGGGCAAAGTCCTCTCCCCTACACTCTTCCTTCTCTTCATCGACGACCTGGTGTCTGAGATGCCCAAGGGGATCAAAGCTGCTCTCTACGCAGACGACCTTGTGATCTGGTGCAAGGAGGAGCACGCAAGTACTGCCACCTACAGAATGCAGCAAGCGGCAGATAGGCTGAACGCATGGGCAGAAGATTGGTGCGTCTCCATCAACAAGGAGAAATCCTCCACCACCCTATTCACACTGTCGCCAAAGCAGAAAGCCGGAACCATTAGGCTTGGTGGAACTCCTCTGAGAGAGGATGAAGAAGCAACGTACCTTGGTGTCACCTTTGATAGACGGCAGACCTGGAAACCACACATTGCACAGGCAGAGACGAAGGCCCGGCGCAAGCTAGCCATACTCAGGAAGCTGGCAGGTACCACCTGGGGAGCGAACGAGAAGATACTGAAGACAGTATACCAGGGAACAATCAGACCCCACCTCGAGTACGGCTCCACAGCGTGGTCAACCTCAGCCAAGACAAACCTGCAGAGCCTTGACCGTGTGCAAAACCAGGCCCTCCGACTCATCACCGGTGCAATGAAATCCACGCCCATCAAGGAAATGGAGAAGCTTACCACCATCCAACCCCTCTGTCAGAGAAGAGAAGCCAAGACTATGGTACAGGCCGAGAAGCTCAAGTGCCTACCCGACCACCCCATGAAGCACAGACTGAGCAACCTCACCAAGAACCGGCTTAAACGGAGCAGTTTTGTACACGAGAGCAAGAGACTTTCTCGACAGTACAGGGAAGTCCTTCCACAGAACACTCTACCTCTGACTCAAGAAGAAGAGGAAACCCCCAAGGCAACAGAGAAACCAGGCATCCAGATCTGCACCAGTGTTCCACATGTTACCTCAGGAGAAGATCAGAATGACACAGCTCGACAGGCACTCACCTTAGCCCTGATCGACGAACAGTACCCAAAAGAGGCGTGGATCCATGTATACACCGATGGATCAGCAACTAACGCCGTGCTCAATGGAGGTGCAGGCATTCTCATCCAGTTCCCTGGGGGACATACAGCTACATCCAGCGTTGCCACTGGCAAACACTGCACAAACTATAAAGCAGAAGCAGAAGCTCTCATGCAGGCCGCCTCCTTCGTTCAGGACTCCGCAGACCCTTGCTACCAAGTTGTCTTCCTCTCGGACGCCCTTTCAGTCCTTCAGGCCCTAGAGAACGACAAACTCCCACAGCTGGCCAAAGCATTACAGATGGTCAGACAAACCAGAAGAGTTGTCCTCCAGTGGATACCAGCACACTGTGGGATACCAGGAAATGAAAGGGCAGATGAGCTGGCAAAAGAAGGAGCCGTGGAAGACCAACCTGAAAACAGTGTCAGCTTTAGTGAGCAGAAGAGAATCATCAAGGCATTGATGAGGCCAAGGACAAACAGAGATGACTACCACACAATGTCCAGAGAGCAGCAAGTCAACCTCATCAGGCTGCGTACTGGCCACAACAGGCTCAATGCTCACATGAACCGAAAGTTCAAGCTGGCGCCATCACCAACCTGTGCCTGCGGTCAAGAGGACCAAACAGCGGAACACATCTTACAGCGATGTCCCTTACTAGATGAGGAACGAAAAGAAGTGTGGCCGTCACCAACTCCCTTGCAGACCAAACTATACGGCAGTCGACAGGAGTTGGAGAAAACGACAACATTTATCACCAGTGCTGGACTGATTGTGTAACCTCTGCGAACGCCAAGAAGAAGAAGAAGTAATAATAATATTTATTTTTTGACAGTATGCGTGATACTCTGACAAATATTACATCTCTGGCATGATGTATGAGCAAAGATGTTTTCCAAAATTGTGCTGCATTTTGACATCGAGTTATTTTGTAGTTGCTGCACACCAGAGCTTCAGAGTAGACAATATCAAGTAGTACAAAACTGGTGTTTGTGTCCTTAAACCAGTCAGTTAATACTGCGGTATATGTGACCCTCCACCACGGAATGAGTCGCATGTCACCTCGCGCGGTTCTGCGCTAGGCTTAATATAAGTCCGGGGAGTGTCAGGTAACAGTGTGACGGTCACCTTAGTCACAGGCTTATAACTCAAAAAGTGTTCGCTCTTTTCTAAAACGGTTTTCACCACTAGATAGAGCATTAAACACTCTTTAGGAAAATTTAAAAAAATTTATATGGAAATCATGCAAAGGTGACATGCGACTCTTTCCGTGGTGGAGGGTCACATATGTTTTGTATCACTTACTTTTAGTCATGGTATGATAGAGGAAGGTTTATTAGTTGTTCGTGTTGTTGTTTTACTTCTTCTTGTGCAGAGGCTGGAGAAGGAAAGGGGGGGGGGGGGGGTTGTGCGTTTATGTGCGTGCTTGCATGTGTACTTGCCTGCGTGAATGTACGTACTTGTGCACGTGAATATAATTATGCGTGCACGCACGCGCGCGCGTGTGTGTGTGTGTGGGTGGGTGTGTGTGTGTCAGGGGCGGATCACACCCTTTTCAAGTTCCAAACTTCTTTTAGGGAAAGTTTTGATGAAAATTAAGGAAAATGGATCAATCTGGTGCAATCTGAGCATCAGTGTTTCTTTATTTTCAACTTTTTCAATATTTTTTAGGCTGGGGGGGGGGGGGGTGTTCCGGAAACCCCGGACCCCCCCCCCCCCCCCCCTGGATCCGCCCCTGTGTGTACTAGCAGTAGCCGAACATGACAAAGTGACACATTCTTTAGAAAATAAAAAGTAATAGTCTTGAGAGTGTTTACATTAATTTTTCTCCTTGCAAAGAGTGTCTGCGTACGATTTGGGGATGCGGGGGAGGGGGGGGATGTGTCAGCTGTGACGTGTCAATTCAAACATATAACATGCTTGGCATCGTTTTACAAGAAAAGAACAAGTCGCGTAAGGCGAAAATACAATATTTAGTCAAGTAGCTGTCGAACTCACAGAATGAAACTGAACGCAATGCCATTTTTCAGCAAGACCGTATACTCGTAGCATCGTCAGTCCACCGCTCATGGCAAGAAGAGCGGGGTAGTAGTTGCGCTAAGAAGGATAGCACGCTTTTCTGTGCCTTTCTTTGTTTTAACTTTCTGAGCGTGTTTTTAATCCAAACATATCATATCTATATGTTTTTGGAATCAGGAACCGACAAGGAATAAGATGAAAGTGTTTTTAAATTGATTTGGACTATTTAATTTTGATAATAATTTTTATATATTTAATTTTCAGAGCTTGTTTTTAATCCGAATATAACATATTTATATGTTTTTGGAATCAGCAAATGATGGAAAATAAGATAAACGTAAATTTGGATCGTTTTATAAATTTTTATTTTTTTTTACAATTTTCAGATTTTTAATGACCAAAGTCATTAATTAATTTTTAAGCCACCAAGCAGAAATGCAATACCGAAGTTCGGGCTTCGTCGAAGATTACTTGACCAAAATTTCAACCAATTTGGTTGAAAAATGAGGGCGTGACAGTGCCGCCTCAACTTTCACGAAAAGCCGGATATGACGTCATCAAAGACATTTATCAAAAAAATGAAAAAAATGTTCGGGGATTTCATACCCAGGAACTCTCATGTCAAATTTCATAAAGATCGGTCCAGTAGTTTAGTCTGAATCGCTCTACACACACACACACACACACACGCACACACGCACGCACATACACCACGACCCTCGTTTTGATTCCCCCTCGATGTTAAAATATTTAGTCAAAACTTGACTAAATATAAAAATGAGTAGACAGGAAAATCTGTTGAGAAAAGATCCATTCAATGAACAAAACAATGCCATTTAAAAAAAAATGTTCCTCTTCTTTTTTTGGAGATCAGAGCCTTTTCATTCACGTCTTGCCTTATCTACAACCAGGGAAAGAAGACTTGATTAGTCAAATGTACCCATGTGTAGAGCAGGAACGTGAAGGGATCTTAGGTTGCTCATCTCGCATTACAAACACTTTAAAAGCTGAATTGCACAGTTGGTGGGATTTTCCGACAATGCCCTTTTAGTCAGTATGACGCCAAAAGAGATTGTAAAGATACCTCGCTTTTCATGTACCGTATTTTATGGTCTACAGGGCGCATTTTACCCCATTTGAACTCTTGCGTCGTCTCTGCGTACTGTGCCCACTATCTTGAAGCTGTATACCAGACATATATTGAGGGGATCCTGCCACGCCCTAAACGTGAAAAAATCAGTGTCCGATGTCTGTAAGCTTTACTTAAATTGCTGAATGATTTTCTTACATTGACATGTTAGGTGTCAGTTACATTGGTTTAGGATAACGGAACCAAAAAGATACGGTGGCTTTTCTTTTTTTTTGTAATTAATTTTTTTTAAATCTATTTTTAAGGAGGTTACTTCCCTTAGCCCCGCTTTTGTCCGCAAAATGTGGCAAAAGTTGGGTGTTGTTTTTAGAAAGGAAAAAGAAGTTTTAGAGTTGGCGGGCAAAAATACGGTCGGTCGGGATACCCTAAACCAACATAGGCCCTATACTGATTCATCAACACAAGTTCCCCTCAGCACAGACAGTAAATAGGCGATAGATTGTTCGTGTACTAGTGGAATCTAGACACTCTTAAAATGGACATAAATGTTGCCTTTTTTTTTAAATGAAAGTTCACACGGAAGGAAGGGACCATAGCAATCTTTGTATCTATGCATCATGACAGATAACTGCAGAGGACACTGCTTATTTCTAACATCTTGCAAGATAATTGCAATGTCGAATTTTGCATTGATGTCTCAACTGATGTGTGAGCCAAAATAGCATGCAGAAAACGGTCATTAATCGGCAATTCGAGAATGCTTCGTGACAATGTGTAACACCGACACTTGCCAAAATCACTCCATTATATAAGTCAGCCTCGGCAAACCCACACTTTCGGAGATGGATGGCCGAGACTGCATTTTCGTTCTAAATCTGACGTCACAGAAAGAAACGTCACACTCCGCACGATAATACGTCAAATCTACACTTCTTACAAGGCGCCATCTTTTGTTCAGTCGGGAAGACAGAACAATCTCTTTCGCACGAATCTTCATTTTCGACGTGTTATCGCTTAAGTTGTACGAACAATTCGGTTGTTTTTGTAGATATAGGACGCGCCTATTACAGTAAACCACTGCTGGATTAGAACGAAAGATTGTGGTTCCATTCTTTCAAGATGTTTGCAGATACCGCAGTAATGATTCATCTCTTTCTTGTAACAGCAACAGTCACTTCAGGTAAATACTAACGCCTTTGTTTACTTGGTTATTGAATATGGATTCCGTTCTATCTATCTAGCTATTTAGCTATCTAGCTAGCTATAGATCTAGCTATCTATTTAGCTAGCTAGCTAACTATCTAGCTATATAGCCGTAGATCTAGCTATCTATCTATAGAATCTATAGATCTAATAATGATAATAGATCTAGCTATAGTTCTTGCTATCTAGCTATTTGTTTGTCTGTCTGTCTGCCTGTCTCTGTCTCTGTCTCTGTCTCTGTCTCTGTCTCTCTCTCTCTCTCTCTGTCTCTCTCTCTATGTCAATGTAATTTTGTAATTTTTGAGTTCTCCTTATGTAATTCCCTAAATGCACATTGTGTTGCATTCCATACAATGTAGGCCCCTATTTCTCATCTGTATTTTATATGATTGAATTTGTATTGTTTATGTGCGTCTGTCTCTATTACTATTAGGTGTTGTATGAAGGACAGGTTGGAAGAATAGGCTTTGCCTAAAACCTTTATCCTTTTGTAATAAAGTTCTGAGTCTGAGTCTGAGTCTCTCTCTCTCTCTCTCTCTCTCTCTCTCTCTCTCTCTCTCTCTCTCTCTCTCTCTCTCTCTCTCTCTCTCTCTCTCTCTCTCTCTCTCTCTCTCTCTGTAAATCTATGAATTCTTGTGGCTACTAGTACTATAGTCATCTTCTAATCTACTTACCAATCTCCTTACCTCCTTGGGACGGGCTACCTGTATGACTTGATCTTTTTCATTAGTTACTGATAAAGTGGATCGTACGTGTACTTGAAAAAAGTCCCTGTAGCTGGGGATGATTGTTGGTATCAGCAATCGGCAGAAAGCTCCATCTTCCTTCAAGTCCCCTTATACATTTTTCAGGGCTCCCACAGATGCTCTACCTAGAGGATCCTAGCAGTAGGTCAATTGAAACTATATAATATGCATGCAAATGCACGGTTATGGCTACACATACATTGCTTGTCAGAAGATCTAGCTCTTAGTCTTACGTGTCAAAACGATTGTATAGTGTCGACTGCTGCACATGGGTGGTCAGAAACAAAGCGTCATATCAAGCCCCTTCAAAGTTTAAAACTATTCGTCAGTGACAGAAGAGCAAAGGCCTGAGAAGAACATAATACAGTGGAACCCCCTTTTGGGCGGGGATGTAGCTCAGTCGGTAGCGCGCTGGATTTGTATCCAAGTTGGCCGCTGTCAGCGTGAGTTCGTCCCCACGTTCGGCGAGAGATTTATTTCTCAGAGTCAACTTTGTGTGCAGACTCTCCTCGGTGTCCGAACACCCCCCGTGTGTACACGCAAGCACAAGACCAAGTGCGCACGAAAAAAATCCTGTAATCCATGTCAGAGTTCGGTGGGTTATAGAAACACTAAAATACCCAGCGTGCTTCCTCCGAAAACGGCGTATGGCTGCCTAAATGGCGGGGTAAAAAAACGGTCATACTCGTAAAATTCCACTCGTGCAAAAACCACGAGTGTACGTGGGAGTTTCAGCCCACGAACGCAGAAGAAGAAGAAGAAGAAGAAGAACCCCCTTTTAAGCCCCCCCACCCCCCACCCCCCTCAATTTAAGTCTTTTTCTTTTTTAAGGCCTCAAATGTTCAAATTTTCTGTTCACAACATGTGTAAATGTACCCCGATTTTAAGACTCCCTCACTTTCAAATTCAAGACCTGATTTTTTCATTTTATTGAAGGTCTTAAAATGGGGTTCCACTGTAGTAACACCCCCGGGGGGTCTGTCTTCTCAGCTGTGCAGGTGGAGGAGGTCCGGCTTGCGGGGGGCGGGATGGCGGACCGGGGGAGACTGGAGGTGAAGATGGGGGGACAGTGGGGGACAGTGTGTGACGACAAGTGGGATCACCAAGACGCTAGGGTGGTGTGCAGGATGCTGGGACAGTCGTAAGTTGTACAGAGTGTGCGTGTGTGTGTGTGTGTGTGTGTCACAGTGTGTGTGTGTGCGTGTGTGTCACAGTGTGTGTGTGTGTGTGTGTGTGTGTGTGTGTGTGTGTGTGTGTGTGTGTGTGTGTTGAGAGATGGGGGAGAGAGAGAGAGAGAGAGAGAGAGAGAGAGAGAGAGAGAGAGAGAGAGAGAGAGAGAGATGCATATACAGATAGAGAGACAGACAGACAGTGGGGGCTGGCTAAGACAAAAAGGGAGACACAGAGACAGACAGACAGTGGGGGCTGGCTAAGACAGAAAGGGAGACACAGAGACAGACCGACAGTGGGGGCTGGCTAGAACAGAAAGGGAGACACAGAGACAGACCGACAGTGGGGGCTGGCTAAGAAAGAAAGGGAGACACAGAGACAGACAGACAGTAGGGGCTGGCTAAGAAAGAAAGGGAGACACAGAGACAGACAGACAGTGGGGGCTGGCTAAGACAGAAAGGGAGACACAGAGACAGACCGACAGTGGGGGCTGGCTAGAACAGAAAGGGAGACACAGAGACAGACCGACAGTGGGGGCTGGCTAAGAAAGAAAGGGAGACACAGAAACAGACCGACAGTGGGGGCTGGCTAAGAAAGAAAGGGAGACACAGAGACAGACAGACAGTGGGGGCTGGCTAAGAAAGAAAGGGAGACACAGAGACAGACCGACAGTGGGGGCTGGCTAAGAAAGAAAGGGAGACACAGAGACAGACAGACAGTGGGGGCTGGCTAAGAAAGAAAGGGAGACACAGAGACAGACCGATAGTGGGGGCTGGCTAGAACAGAAAGGGAGACACAGAGACAGACAGACACAGAAACAGACAGACACAGCCAAACGGAGAGACAGACAGAGGGCAAGAAAGAAATGAAGAAGAAAGAGTGAGTAGAAAGAAGAAAGACAAAATAAACAGATAGACAGACAGCGATTTTAAGTAGGTGAGAATGGGTGAGACGCAAAGAAATTTTGTTTTTTGTTTGTTTGTTTGCTTAACGCCCAGCCGACCACGAAGAGCCATATCAGGGCGGTGCTGCTTTGACATATAACGTGCGCCACACACAAGACAGAAGTCGCAGCACAGGCTTCATGTCTCACCCAGTCACAATATTCTGACACCGGACCAACCAGTCCTAGCACTAACCCCATAATGCCAGACGCCAGGCGGAGCAGCCACTAGATTGCCAATTTTAAAGTCTTGGGTATGACCCGGCCGGGGTTTGAACTCACGACCTCCCGATCACGGGGCGGACGCCTTACCACTAGGCCAACCGTGCCGGTACGCAAAGAAAGAGAGAGAGGGAGGGCACAGGAGGGAAGAGAAAGGGAGAGTATGTCTATGTGTGTGCTTGTGTATGTACGTGTTCGCAGAATCTATGCCTCATGATTCTCTGCTTCCTGTATACAGCGGAGGTGTAGCCTACGCCAACGCTTACTTCGGTGCTGGGTCGGGTGCCATTTTGCTGGACGTAGTGGGGTGCAGTGGAGATGAGGGTAACCTCAACATGTGTACCCTGGCGCTCAATGACCTCGCCTTTTCCTCCTGTGGTCACTACGAGGACGCTGGGGTGCGGTGCGGGATGGATCCACCCAATCATGCCGCCTCCTTCTTACAGGCCACTGATACCTCGCCTCTGCGCTCCAACTGTCCAAACGGTGTGTGTGTGTGTGTGTTCCTGTGAGAGTGCGTGCGTGCATACGTGTGAGTGTGTGTGTGCGTGTATGTGTGTGTGTGTGTGTGTGAGAGTTCCTGTGAGAGTGCGTGCGTGCATACGTATACGTGTGTGTGTATGTATGTGTGTGAGTGTGTGTGTGTGTGTGTGTGAGTTCCTGTGTGTGTGTGTGTGTGTGTGTGTGTGAGTGAGAGTTCCTTCGAGAGAGCGTGCGTGCATACATGCGCGTGTGTGTGCATTTTAGCCATTTACGGTCTGAAGCTCCTTTTTACCCTTGTCGACTTTTCCGATGGTTCGCTTTTGCTTCCGGGGTTCGATGCCCCCGAGACTTGATCAACGTATGGTTGTTTCTTGTTCTAATTCTAAGGTCACACCAGGGTTTACGAGTAAGGACAAATAACGTAGGCTTAGACATTTAAAAGGGATATTTTGCTTTTGCCCTGAAACTCGTGGCTTAATTTGACTCGTATCTATAGTCTGCTTTTGCTATCAAAGATGTGACTTTATACTTCTTCTTTCTTCGTTTGAGTTAATACACCATACGCCGATTCTGGGGGATGCATGCTTGGTGTTTTCGTGTTTCTATATCACACCGAGCTCTGACATGGATTACAGGATCTTTTCCGAGAACACTTGGTCTTGTGCTTGCGCTGCATGTACACTCGAAGGCACATAACGCACTAGCAAGTCTGCATACAAGTTGACCTTGGAGATCGGAGAAAATCTCCACCCTTAACCCACCAGGTGCGGCCGGGATTCGAACACTCAACCTATCGAATGGGGGTATTATCCACGAGACCATTGCGCCCGTCATACTTTAAATTTTTATTTTTTTTAACATGGTTTTATTTCTTTTTGGTACATATAATCGACTTAATCTTACCCACCCTTTACCATCTACTCCCAGGCACTGGACGCAGCCCCAACGTCCGCCTGGTAGGGAGCGGCCAGACAACATCATCGGGGCTGGTACAGGTACGGAACCCACAGCAGGGCGTAAACCAGTTCGGCTATGTCTGTGATGACAACTGGAACATCAACAATGCCAAGGTCGTCTGCAGGGAGCTCTGCTATGAGTGAGTTTCACAAGTGTTAGTATCACTATCAGGAATTGACGGGGTATAAATGTGCGCTTGTGACGAGAGATTCGGGATGCACGTGAATTAGTTTATACATGTACATGTAGTACTAGTAGTGATTGAAATGGTTTTCGAATGATGTGCATGTGAGCTCTGTGTGAATCAGTGCAGGCTAGGCCAGCGTACGGTGTGGATGTGCGATAAGGGTATGTGATGGAATACGTCAGTTAGATTCACATTCCTTTTTGTTTGTCTTCTTTGCTCAATTCTTTCAGTAGGCTTTTCTCTCTAATGTTTTAGACAGGCTTGTTTTCTATTTGTAATTGTAAATATATACAGTTTAGGCAGGCTTGTTTTCTATTTGTAATCCATATCTATATACGGCTTGTGTGTGTCTGTCTGTCTGTCTGTGTGTTCACGATTCACGGCCAAAGTTCTCGATGGATCTGCTTCAAATTTGGTGGGCATATTCAGGTAGACCCCGGACACAATCGTGGAAAATTTTGAACACGTGCGTGCTCTCAGCGCGCAGCGCTGAACCGATTTTGGTTTTTCTGTACATCCATTCCCAGTAACTCTTCCTTATCTTCTCCAGTGTTTTGCGCGTTTATCTCCCTTCCTTCGTACGGTGCGCCGGCGAAACAGTCGAAAGCCGGGTCCCCGGCATTCGGCTCTACTTCTTCCCGGCGAAGCCGTACCCGGCGAAGCGGGTATTCATCTAGTTGTAAATATATACAGTCTGGTTAAGTGTATTCTGTCTCGTTTGTGTTTTTAGCCCAAAAGAAGCTTACTTTCAACATCTTTGCTCTCTGATAAAGCCCGAAAGAAGCCCAGCCCGGGTGGCACAAACCAGCGGGCACCCATATGCCCAGCAGCCCTCAGATCGTGCTGGACATGGTGCAGTGTGAGGGCACGGAGCGTGCCCTGGCCGACTGTCTGCACCAGCCGTGGTACGTGCACGACTGCTCGCCTTCCGAGCTGGCGGCCGTCACGTGCGGTATCACACCATCTCAGGGTAATGTAGGTGAGTGTGTGAGACAAGGACAAAGACACAAACATATACGAGCGAATGCACCCACACAGAAACGCACACATAATTATAAATTTATACACTAACGCACACGCGAACACACATACAGTAAACGCAGTCACGCGCCCACCCCTCCACCCCCCCCCCCCCCCCCACGCACACAGATATATATACACACACACCCGGCCACACGCACAAACACACACGCCCACACACACACACACACCGCGATGCCATCTTTAGCAGCAGCAACAACACCACGACTATAATGAACAGCATCAACAAGAAAATCAGCCTCATTATCACCACAACTACCTGAAGCCTCAGATCTAAACATTTATCTCTCCCCGAGTACCCAAGGCCTAAGTGGATTGCCAGGCCGACCAGATGGTGGTACACACAAACAGACACACACAGACACGCACAGACACAGACACACACATGCACCGCAAAGCCTCAGGTCTATACATGTATGTGTCCCCAGTGCCCCAGGCAGAGGTAGACTGCCAGGCCGACCAGATGGTGGTCACCTTCAACAAGGCAGACAACCCCAGCCTGAAGACAGCCTTCATCGTGACAGTGCCGCCCACCCCTAGCACGTGCATACTAGACAAGAAGGAAGACACGCTGCAGATCCAGGTCACACTGACCTACTATGACTGTGCTCTACTCTCTGTGAGTGGCATGTTTGTTGTTGTTTTTGTTGTTGTTGTTGTTGTTGTTGTACTAGCACTTGCATCCTTCGGAAGACGGAGAACACGCTGCAGATACAGATCAAGTTGCTCTCTGTGAGTGTCATGTCCGCCTATGATATCCCAACAATGTTGAGCCACTGCATGCAAAAATAATAATTGTGTCTTTACTCTTCTCATTTGTTTATTTCTTTGGATGTCGTGAAAAGTTGACTTTTACCCAGTTAAAGCATCGAGCTGACTGTGAAGGCTTCAAAAGGACTTTGAGCAGGCAGGGGAAAATGTGTTGCGACAACATTTTGAATAAAATTCCTCCACAAATGCTGTTGCATAAATAGTGCTAACAACAGAAGTTCAAATGTAAAACGGGCGATATGTGAAGAAAGAAACAAGATGATGATGATGATGATGATGATGATGGTGATGCTGCTGATGATGGTGATGATGATGATGGTGATGATGATGGTGATGGTGATGATGCTGATGCTGATGATGATGCTGATGCTGATGATGATGATGGTGATGGTGATGATATAAGAGGAAGCAGATAAGGCCAAGACAATTTTGATGTTTGTTCATTGTTTATTTATTTATCAATTTAGTTGATTGATTTATTAAAAAAAAATCACATTTTTACTGGTTTTAAGGTGTACACTCTTGTTTTCTTGCCTGTGGTTTCAGCAAAGCCAGCAGGGTTTTAAACTGAACCTGACCTTCGTGTCAGCACTGCTCATCCCGCTGGTCCGTAGCTCCTCGCCCACCAACGGCATGTCGCGCATTATTGAGTACAGGGTGGGTGTTGCTATATCTCCTTTTCAACTAAAGCACACGCAAAAAACACACATGCAATTGCTGGTGTCCATACACACACTGACAAGGGTTCGTTCTGCAGAAACGCTGACATCTCAAAGTTCGTAATGGCCGCGTAGCAAATATTAATCCTAAACCCTTCGCAGACTTGGGAACCCATACGATTTTGCCGTATTGTGTACGCATGTTTGTCTAGAATACGATAAGTACGGTACCAGTGGAAACAAAAATACGACGAGAAAAATTCCAAGTGCAACACAGGGGTTCCAAGGTCTGCCTTCAGAGGTAAATGACACAATGATATAGCTCCGAGACGATATGCAGCTTCTTAACTTACAGTTGTTGAGCAGTGTCTCTGTTGATTGCAAAAAAGAAAAAAAAAAAACCACACATTGGAAGAGGTTCAATCAGAATCACACCGCATTTACACGGCTTTGAAAAACTTGCCCCTGGACTGTAACTACATATCAACAGAGTTGTTACAATACTTGATAAGTCGAGAATGTTGCAGAGTCACCAGATAACTCTTTGTTATGAAACAGCTATGGGGACGTTCGTTTTAATTTATGCATCACCGGTATTTGCCTAACCCAATACTATGTCCCGGGGGCCGGGTAGCTCAGTTGGTAGAGCACTGGATTTGTGATACCAAGGTCAGAGGTTCGTATCCCGGCAGGGACGGACACGGGCCAAGGTTATGTGCAGACTCAGAAATGGTATCCATGTCCCACCCCCGTGTCTTTTCACCTATACACGCACACACCTGGGTAGCGCGTCTCTTGTTGCTGCGAGTTTTCCACTGGGAGGAAACCACCCACATTTCCTAGCCTTGCGATAATAGAGTAATGTCTGTGTTAGGTGGACGTGAAGTGCAACATGCCGGGAGAATACAGCGCCTCCAGACGTCTGCCCAACGTGGACCAGCCCACCCTGCCCGCCTCTGGGGACATGTCTCTGCAGATAGAGATGATGATGTACCTGGATGACACCTTTAGCACACCTGTCAATGGACAGGTAAGTCACGAGGAATGTTTTTGCCAGAAACAATATAATGATGAAAATGATGGACCAGCCTATTATAATATAGATGATGTACCTGGATGACACCTTTACCACACCTGTCCAGGGCCAGGTGAGTCATGTGACATGTCTCAACAGATAGAGATGATGTACCTGGATGACATCTTTACCACACCTGTCCAGGGCCAGGTGAGTCATGTGACATGTCTCAACAGATAGAGATGATGTACCTGGATGACATCTTTACCACACCTGTCCAGGGCCAGGTGAGTCACGTGACATGTCTCAACAGATAGAGATGATGATGTACCTGGATGACACCTTTACCACACCTGTCCAGGGCCAGGTGAGTCATGTCTCAACAGATAGAGATGATTTACCTGGATGACACCTTTACCACACCTGTCCAGGGCCAGGTGAGTCACGTGACATGTCTCAACAGATAAAGATGATGATGTACCTGGATGACGCCTTTAGCACACCTGTCCAGGGCCAGGTGAGTCGTGTGACATGTCTCAACAGATAGAGATGATGATGTACCTGGATGACATCTTTATACACCACACCTGTCCAAGGCCAGGTGACTCATGTGACATGTCTCAACAGATAGAGATGATGATGTACCTGGATGACATCTTTATACACCACACCTGTCCAAGGCCAGGTGAGTCATGTGACATGTCTCAACAGATAAAGATGATGATGTACCTGGATGACACCTTTACCACACCTGTCCAGGGCCAGGTGAGTCATGTGACATGTCTCAACAGATAAAGATGATGATGTACCTGGATGACACCTTTACCACACCTGTCCAGGGCCAGGTGAGTCATGTGACATGTCTCAACAGATAGAGATGATGATGTACCTGGATGACGCCTTTACCACACATTTTTCCATGGACAGGTAAGTAATGTGAGATAATGGTAAAAACGAATGACAACATCACCAAGAGTGAGGTAAGTCAAGAGATACAGATGATGAGGGCCAGGTAAGGCATGTGACGTGTCCCTCCATGCAGATAGAGATGATGATCAACAAGGATAACCCCATGATTAGGAAGAGTTTGTGTTCAAGTAAATTTCGTACAAAGATGAGTTTCAAATTATTCACCAACACTGCTATATATAGTTATCAAGCTTTGGTGCTGGTCGTTCGGTATTTTTCATTTTCATTACTTTATACATGTATATGACTTTGTATGAATAACGGTGTCTACGCATCTATGATCTGCAGAAATTGGTGCTGACGCAAGGCGGGTGGGTCAACCTGGGCGTGAGACTGAACACGCTTGACCAGAGGGTGAAGCTGGTGGTCACCTCGTGTTACGCTGGACCTGACCTTTCTGACCCCACCAAGCCCAGGCAGGCTCTGCTTCTAAACAAGTGAGTCGTGTTTGTCTGTCCCTGTAGATTTAAGAAACAACACGATTCTAAGCACTGTAAATATAGTAATAGATTAGACGATGTTCAGAAATAACTGTCGAGTTGCTTTCCTTGTTTTCAGAGAGAGAGAGAGAGAGAGAGAGAGAGAGAGAGAGAGAGAGAGAGAGAGAGAGAGAGAGAGAGAGAGAGAGAGAGAGAGAGAGAGAGAGAGAGAGAGAGAGAGAGCGTTGTGTCGTTATTTCTCATCGTCCATCCTTCACCAAACTCTCATCCCATATCCTCCCAAAGACTCAGACCCACCGCAGCAACAACAACAACAACAACACACACACATCGAGCAGCCAACACAAACAGGGTATTCTAGCAAAGACAATGATTTGCACAAATTATTTTATTTTTCCCAGATACATGTTGCAACATATCCAGACCAATGTCACGAACATGTCAATAGATGAATTTCTCCTAAGATATTAAAAAAATAACACGTTAATATTATTTTCCAGGTGTATTCAGGAGGATTCTGTGTCCATCTACCCAATAAATAACAAATTCTGGGGTCTGCGATTCCAGCCGTTTTCTTTTGACAACTTCACTGACGTCACAATCGAGTGCGATGCTTACGCCTGCAAGACTGGCCAGGTAACAATTGTGTTATGATAATATATTATAATAATAACATAACATAATAACAATACATTATTGTCCATACCAGAGATCCTATCGTTCCAAGGCTTACGCGCATAGCCCTTGCCGTACACATACTTCTGGTAACGCTCTAAGATCTTGTCTGGATTTTACATGGGTAAGACCACACCTCCACTTGATCACAAATGTGACCCTCCACCACGGAATGAGTCGCATATCACCATTGCATGATTTTCATATTTGTACATTTTCCTAAAGAGTTTTTTATGCTCTATCCAGTGGTAAAAAACGTTTTAGAAAAGAGCGAAAACTGTTCGAGTTATAAGCCTGTGACTAAGGTGACCCTCACACTGTTACCAGACACTCCCCGGACTTATATTAACCCTAGCGCAGAGCCGAGCGAGGTGGCATGCGACTCATTTGGTGTTGGAGGGTCACATATCACAAATCAACTGCTTTGCTGCTTCCAGCTAAAGGGAATTTTTTTTAATATATCAACTTTGTTGATCAACAATAGTGTCAGTTAAGACATTAATTCATGAAAGAATCCCGAGTCTGTCACGAAAGCAATGAGGTGGTCGACATTCGGTATCTGATCAAGTGGTGAGATGTCCTTATCCCATGCACAATTCACAACAGATCTTAGATGGCGAACCCAATCGTTTTCAAACTATATCTGTTCTTTTGTTAGTTTCTTTTTCCCCCCAAAATTGGTTCATGGTTGCCTAAATGGCTTTGTCAAATCGGCCATACTCATTAAAAGCCACGCATGAAAAACACACACGAGTCTTCTTCTTCTTCTTCTCGTTCGCTCGTTCTAGACGTCCACTCCTGTGGCATGCACGAACGTCGCCGTCTTCTTAAGGGCTATCATGTCGCTAAACAGCTTCTCCTGCTGGGGGGGGGGGGGGGGGGGGGGGGGAGGGGTCTCATCCGGACACCATCGTACGTGGGAGTCTCATCCACGAACGAAAAAGACATTATTTGTTTGCTTGTACAGATGCATTCGATGTGTTTACTGCATGGAGGCAATGTTGGTCATTTTTTCTCACTATGATATTATTTCTCTTTAACAGGCCACTGGGTCGTGTGACCGGAGCTGTAACCCTTCAATCAACAAAGACAAGAATTTGCCAGTAAAACGACGACGACGACGAGGACGAGGAATAAGGAATCTACAAGATAAGATCACCCGTTCATCACAAGATACTCTTTCTCCACATTCTGATCAGTCAGCAAAAAGCTCACACGGCAAAACTCCCGAAACAACCACGGACGCCACAACGAAGCCTAGTTTCAGCGATGGTCGGAAGTTATCCTTCTCTGAAATCAGCGTCACTAAGGTTGAAGAGAGGATCGTGAAACACGGTACACGTGGTAACTTCCGCCAATCAGGAGCCTCGACACAACGTAAGACTGAACTTGACCAACCAAAAGATGAGAACCAAAATGAGCAAGGAGGTATACAGTTGAAGTTCGTCGCTTCCGGCAGCGACAACATTGGACCCCAACCGCTTCGTGAAGCAGCGAGCGAAGCCAAACAGAAATGGAAGAAAGGATTTCTTTTCGCCAGGCTCACTGTAGCCGTTTCAAAGCGGAAAAACAAAACGAGAATATAAACGAGAACCGTGCTTAAAAATGTTAAAACATGTTTAATCAGTTTCACCAGTTTGCTTTTCGCTTTTTCAGATATAATCATATGAACCTGGTATCCCAACAGTGGTAATGTATAGATCAAACATCGCAGGTGGATTGTAGCGAGTTCCCTTTTAACTTTCTTTAACTTTATTTGGTGTTTAACGTCGTTCAAGGTTATTTCGCGACGGGGAAAGGGGGGGGGGGGGGATGGGATAGAGCCACTTGTTAATTGTTTCTTGTTCACAAAAGCACCAATCAAAAAATTGCTCCAGGGGCTTGCAACGTAGTACAATATATGACCTTACTGGGAGAATGCAAGTTTCCAGTACAAAGGACTTAACACTTCTTACACACTGCCTGACCAAAATCTTCACAAACATTGACCACATTCCATACAAGAAACACTTAACAAGGGTAAAAGGAGAAACAGAATCCGTCAGCCGCCTCCCACGACATGCTGGGGAGCATCGGGTACATTCTTCCCCCTAACCCGCGGGGGGAAGCGAGTGTAATGTCTTGGGGTTGTTATGCGGACAAAACCAACGGACACAAGCGGGGTGAGGTGCAACGGTTTATTCGGTGACCACATGGCAGGCTCCCTGTACGGAAGTATCAGTGCGCATGACTGAACCAAACATTGAACCCCGATAGTACATAGGTACCGTAGATACAATGAACTGGTCAAAGGGAGACAACAGCATGCTAGCCATTATATCTTTCCCCTCTTTGAATGAAAAACACTCTTTTAAATTTACTGTTACCATTGACTGCTGGAAAAATCAAATTATTCAAAATAGTTTTAAACTTCAGAACCAAAATAAAATCCTCAGCTAATTACAGTTCAATATACTTTTTGAAAACAAATTTGGTCTTTACTATTCATCATTTGACTAATAATACCTGAAAACTGAAAAGAAACACATCTGTCTTGATATCACTTTAAACCGAACTAAGAAACAACTTAATTGCACGCATGATTACTGTCTGTCTCTTGTTTGTTGTTCGTTTTGTTGATAAGAGAATATTAACACACTAAAACTTGGATTTCTAGATTGTTATCTGGAAATGTTTTCACATCTTGCACTTCAGTCTTTAAACACACATATATAGTCTTTCATGTGTTGTGGAAAAGTGCGATTTCTTTTAGACCGACGTGGGCTAATACTGGCAGGCGGAACTGAACCGTGTGAAGAAGGTGTAGTGCTTGGCGGAACATCGTCATCAGTTTCACCAGCAGTTGGGGCTTCTTCGTGGTCAGTCCTGGTTGTCTCTTCAGCTTCTGTAACTGGTGCGACCTCTTTGTTGGAGACCAGTTGTGGTGTGACAGATGGCGGCAGTCGACGGAAAAGGGAAGAGTTTCTCGTGACGGTCGACCCATCAGGCTTCTGTGCGGTGATCATGGAACCTTTGGTATCAGTCACAAGAAGAGGTGTTGGATTGAAATTAGTGGATAGTTTGTTCTGCTTCATCTGCTTCACCAAAACACTGTCACCAGGCTCAATGTTGTAGTCTTTGGCATGATGTCGCTTGTCGGCAGCACACTTCATTTTCTGCTTTGCAAATGTGTCTCTCAGACGCACTTCTGCATCAGCAGGATGTTGTAAACTGTTAGACTGGACTTCTGGCAGCTTCGTTCTCGGTTCCCGACCAAACATGAGGAAGTAAGGAGTGAACGACGTGGTGCAGTGTGGTGTTGCTCTGTAGACTCTGCAGAATTTGTGGAGCTCTTGTCGCCAGCTTCTTCTCTCAACGTGGGCTGAGCGAACAGCTTTCATCATGGGCTTGTTGAATGTTTCTGCTTGAGCGTTTGCTTTCGGCCACAGAGGAGTAATGCGTCGGTGTTTCACTCCACATGCCTGCATGAACTGTTTCCACAGCTTACTGATGAACTGTGGGCCGTTGTCAGTTTTCACCTGTGCAGGGTAGCCAAACAGAGAAAACACTTTGTCGACAACAGGAATCACAGTTTCAACTGTAGTGTTCTGGAGAACTTCAACTACTGGGTACCTGGAGTACTCATCTGTGATGACCAGAAGTGATGCACCAGATGGTAGAGGACCACAAAAGTCGATGCTGAGTTCTTGCCATGGACCGCATGGTAGGTTGGACATGAGCAGTGGTTGATGACAATGATGTTCACGACGGTTGTTGTTTGCTTGACATGGGATGCAACTGCGCACAGCTGACTCAACCGCGGCGTTGATTCCCGGAAACCAGACTTTGCTTCTGAGAAGGGCCTTGGTTTTATTCATTCCCTGATGTCCTTCGTGTGCTAGATCAACGACACGAGCTTGAAGAGAAGAGGGTATTACAAGCTGTGAGCCCTTGAGAAGAATGTTTTGCTGAGCGTTTACACACAGTGAGTCCTTGATGTTGCGAAAACATGTGAATGTTTCTTTGGCAATACCATGAGTGTTTTCATGCCAGCGACCACTGTTCACACATTTCATGATGGCTTGAAGGACTGGATCGTTTGCGGTTGCTGTTTGCACGTCTTCAAGCGTGATGGCGTCAGGAGTGGATGACATAGCAGTGAAGTTGACAAACTCTTCTGCTATCTTTTCTTCATGAGATGACGCTGTGGCGTGACCAGGGTGACGAGACAGATAGTCTGCAGGGTTGTCTTTTCCTGGCCTGTACTCCATATGTACGTCATAGGGTTGGAGACGTAGAGACCATCTGGCAATGCGTGCAGGTGGAAATGGTTTTTCCCAGATGTTAAGCAGCGGTCGGTGATCGGTGATCATTTTGAAGCTTGTTCCTCGAATGTATATGTCAAAATGTTCGCATGCCCAGACTACTGCGAGCGCCTCTCTTTCCGTCTGAGAGTAGCGCTGTTCTACATCAGATAGGGCGCGACTTGCGTAACATACAGGTCTACCGTCTTGTGACAACAATCCGGCGATCCCTACAGGGCTTGCGTCTACCAGGATCTCTGTTTGCTTCTTGATGTCAAAGTAGGCAAGAGTTGCAGACTTGCATAGAGCGGCTTTGACAGTCTTGAAAGCAGTTTCTTGCGATTCTTCCCATGACCAAGCAGCGTCCTGCTTCGTCAGTTGACGAAGAGGTTCTGTGATGGTGGCGAAGTTCTCGATAAAGCGTGCTGAGTACTGAGCCATGCCTAGGAAAGAACGTAGTTCTGTGGCGTTGCTGGGCGTGGCTGCTTCGCGAAGAGCGCGAACTTTCGCTGGATCTGGTTTCAGTCCTTCACCACTGAAGATGAAGCCGTAGAACTCGACTTGTGGTTGACTGAAAACACATTTCTTCTGATTGAGTGTCAGACCTGAATCATGGATGCGTCTCAGCGTTTCATGCAGCATACGATCATGGTCTCTTTGATCACGGCCGAAGATGATGATGTCGTCGCTGACGTTGCGAGCACCTGTGATGCCTTCGATGACAGTTTGTATGGTGTGCTGAAAAACTTCTGCGGCAGAGTTCACACCAAAACTCAAACGTTTGTAGCGATACAGTCCGCAATGAGTTGAAAAGGTAGTGATGTAGCGGCACTCTGGTCTGAGAACGAGTTGATGGTACCCTGATCTCAGGTCAAGTTTGCTGAAGACAGTGGCGTTGTTCATGTCAGAGGCGAGTTCTTCAAGAGTGGGTGTGACATGACGTGTTCTGAGAATTGTTTGTTGACTTCCCTCATGTCTACACAAATTCTGATGTCGTTCGGATTTTTGGGTTTCGGAGCAGCTACTATTCTTGACATCCACTCTGTAGGTCCTGAAACTTTCCCGATCACATCTTCTGTTTCGAGTTTCTTGAGTTCTGCTGCAACTTTGTCTCGCAAATGAAACGGAATTCGGCTGTGCTTTCTGGCTACTGGTGGCACCGTCTTGTCGATATGGAGGGCTACTTCAAAGTGTTTCAGTTTCCCTATGCCGTCACAGATACCTGGGTACTGACTGAGAGGGTCTTGATCTTGACGAACGTGGTTTACGCCAATGTGAAGAACGCCTAGCGCTTCAGACGTCGATCTTCCAAGTAGAGGAGGTGAAGATCCAGGAATGACCAGGAACTCAGCAGTAACTGGTGTACGACCAGCAATCTGGACATCAGCGGTGGTGCACCTGCGTGCGATGATAGGCGGTGAACCATACGGATGAATGGTTCTGTGGCAGGACTCGAATTCAAGGCCTCGGCGCTTCAGCTTGGCTGCTACGGCAGAGTTGATGATGTTGCAGGAGGCTCCCGAGTCAACGATCATCTCGACTGGTTCTTCTTCGATGAGAAGTTTCACTGTACCGTCTGCTGGTGCGATCGTGAAAACATAGTCCTCGTCTTCCTCTTCTGATGTCGTGCCGACGTTGTCTGTAGTCTGGTCACCATCATTGAGAAAGTGGACAGGTCTGCGGGTACGGCGATTCTGCGGAGATTTGTTCGCTGGTTTCGATTTACACATCGAAGCGAAATGTCCAAGTTTACGACACTTGTAGCAGGTTATTTGACGCGAACACCTGCATTCGGAACCTGAATGTGTCTTTGAACCACACCGATCACACTGGACTGCTGGATTCTGACTGCGATGTTGACTGTAAGATGGAGATGAATCATGATTTGCTGGACGGTGTCGCTGATTCTGTCGATTGTATGAGTGCTTAGCAGCAAAAACTTTCTCGTCAGCAGCAATTGCTGATGCTTGCTGTTCAGACAGCTCTTTTGCAGAAGCTAGTTCAATACATCTTGCCAGAGTTAGGTTTTTTTCAGCGAGTAGCTTTGTTCTCAGTGGAGTTGATGAACACTTGTCAATCACCTGATCTCTGATGAAATCATCTGTCCCATTACCAAAGTCGCAGTCTCTTGCTAATTGGCGAAGTCTAGTGACATACTGTGAGACAGTCTCGCTTTCCTGTTGTTTCGCTTGTCGAAACAGATGGCGCTGGTACGGCACGTTTCTAGCAGGTTTGAAATAGTCAGTAAGTGCAGTCTTCGTTGCTGCATAGTCTGCTGGCTCAGGGTCAAACGTAAAGAATATGTCTTGAGTTTCTGCGCCTGAACAATGTAGAAGAAGTTGACGCTTTTGCGTGTCATTACTGCACCCTGATGCAGCGGCAAAAAGTTCAAAACTTCGCAGCCAACGCTCCCAGCGCTGGTGCACGGCGGCGGATTCACCATGTGGGTCAAACGGTTGCACTGGTGTAACGGTTATCGATATAGCTCTCGGCTGCTGCATAGTTCTTAGAAGAAAGACTCACGTTTATCCTCGTCGCCAAATGTAATGTCTTGGGGTTGTTATGCGGACAAAACCAACGGACACAAGCAGGGTGAGGTGCAACGGTTTATTCGGTGACCACATGGCAGGCTCTCTGTACGGAAGTATCAGTGCGCATGACTGAACCAAACATTGAACCCCGATAGTACATAGGTACCGTAGATACAATGAACTGGTCAAAGGGAGACAACAGCATGCTAGCCATTATAGCGAGTTCCCACGAAGAGGAACTCTTCCCCGATAACGACGGCGACAATAAATACAAAATATGTTACTCCCCGCGGGTTAGGGGGAGTCCCATATTGGTTGGGACGAGAAAGAATTTACCCGATGCTCCCCAGCATGTCGTAAGAGGCGACTAACGGATTCTGTTTCTCCTTTTACCCTTGTTAAGTGTTTCTTGTATAGAATATAGTCAATTTTTGTAAAGATTTTACTCAAGCAGTATGTAAGTAGAGGTTACACGCCGAGTCTTAGTGAATATTAAACATAATGGTCGAAGTTTGCGGATCATGAAAAATGCGAGCTTTAGCGAGCTTTTTCATGACCGCGAACTGAGACCATTATTTTTTATAATCACTGAGACGAGGTGTGTAACCTCTTTATTCCTCCTTTCTTCAGTTATTTAAAGAAAAGAGGAGTTTTTTTGCGAAAGTTTGATCGAATCCTATTCACTCAACCAGTCAACCTGCGCAGGCGATCGATTAATGCGCGGTTGCATAGTTCCGTGCAAATCATTCCATTATGTTAACACTTCTTGTCAGTTTTCCTATTTTGGACTAAAATCAAAAACACAGATATGCTGTTATTCTGCTGTGGCGGCAAAGGCAGATATTGTGTGTTTTGTATATGTTTTGGTATCGCTTAGGATAATGTTCTTTCGTCAAATGGGACTAGCAGACGAACTTTTGCACCCGTGTTCCAACGTTAAAAACTGTATGAAGTTCAGTTTTCTGGGGAAAATAGTGTATGAAACTGCTTTATGTTGTTTAAATTGATGAGATGTGTGCATTTGGTTGCGTGTGATCTGTTTATTAAATGAAATATTGTTGAAAACTGACCGTCGGATTGCAGTCTGTTGTCCAAGAAACTGAGTGAAAAGAAGGGGAACTACTCTTGTCGCTAGACAAAGTATGAGTTACTTGCCTTGCGGGAAATTGCTTGTGATGAACGTTTGAGCACGGCAAATCTAGATTCAGAAAACAACCGAACTCATGGATTTTATATGAAGATTCATGTGTTCAGGCCTGTAGTTGTTAATTTAAATGCGGTATGTTTGTATTGTTTGCTCCAGAGATGTATACTTCGTACGTTAGGGCGTTCGGAACTTTTCAGTCGCAAAAAGTAGTACCGAAACAGAGAAACTTCTCAACCCATTGCACTATCGAGGATTCAGGCTGTTGCTGGGTCGTTATTTGTTTGGTTGCTGGGTCATTATCGAAAAATAACTACCCCTACAAGTTTACAGAGGTAAAGAAGCAGAGGGGGGAATAAGAAATGTTAAGTCCTTTGTACTGGAAACTTGCATTCTCCCAGTAAGGTAATATATTGTACTACGTTGCAAGCCCCTGGAGCAAATTTTTGATTAGTGCTTTTGTGAACAAGAAACAATTGACAAGTGGCTCTATCCCATCTCCCCCCTTCCCCCGTCGCGATATAACCATCGTGGTTGAAAACGATGTAAAACACCAAATAAAGAAAGAAAGACAAAATATGTTTTACAGGGTGACCCAAAAAAAGAGTACCCAAACAAAACGTCATAAATTGAACAAAAATAAAGCAATCTTCATAAAATTTATTTACACACACAAGTAGCCTCTGCATGATTTCAACAGAAAATGTTAGCGTTCTAGCTTGTCTTTCAGGAAAGTTATGCTCATTCTACAGAACATGCTCCAAATGGCCTCCCCCGGATTTAAATCCCCCAGATTTCTATCTTTGGGGGTTCCTGAAAGACAACGTCTACAGGAACAACCCACAGACAATCGCAGAACTCAAGCGAGCCATCACAACAACCATTCGCGGAATCTCGCAACAGGAGTGTGTGCGGGTGATTGATAACTTTGCGCGGCGAGTTCAAGTTTGCCTGAATCGGCGCGGAGGCCATTTGGAGCATGTTCTGTAGAATGAGCATAACTTTCCTGAAAGACAAGCTAGAACGCTAAAATTTTCTGTGCAAATCATGCAGAGGCTACTTGTGTGTGTAAATAAATTTTATGAAGATTGCTTTATTTTTGTTCAATTTATGACGTTTTGTTTGGGTACTCTTTTTTTTGGGTCACCCTGTACATGGCATATGTTACAGATAATAGCATCAACCATTTTTATATACACTGATTTCATGAGCAACAAATCACGAACAAATTAAGCTACTACTACCAGGGCTCCCCACGGACGCCCCTCCGAGAGGGTCCCGGGACCGCCACTTTCATTTTTTAGAGGGTCCATGGACCCCCACTGCAGAATTTCAGAGGGTTCCAAGGGTCCAAAAGCCGAAAAATCCCGGTGTACTTATAAAACATTGTGGTCACGCATAGTGTGCTATGTACAACAGCGATTGCAGTCTGAAAAAGTATCTTGGTACGCACGATAAAAGAAATTTAGTGCGTCCCATGACCCGCTCTTTGAAAATTTAGTGCGTCCCATGACCCGCTCTTTGAAAGTTTAGTGCGTCCCATGACCCGCTCTTTGAAAGTTTAGTGCGTCCCGGGACCCGGTCTTTTAAAGTTTAGTGCGTCCCATGACCCGCTCTTTGAAAGTTTAGTGCGTCCCGGGACCCCCTCCATACATATCTAGTACGTGTTTTCGGCTTCTGGTGCGTATATGACGCAGGGACGCGCACTTTTGGGAGCCCTGCTACTACATGAAAAACAACATCCACAGGAGCGTGCGAAGTTTTATAGCTGCCTTCTTGCTCTTATCCATTATGGGAAAGTATTGTAAAATAAACACTGAACGTTTTCGAGCTACATGTTAACTGTGCGACAATTTGTTTTCTTCCAAATGAGAAAGTTTAAATAAAATGTGATTGCAAAATGAACACACATATAGTTGCACCAGAAGCACAGTGAAATTGCATTTCATAATTTGCACGATATGCATAATGCCTTTCATTTTTCCATTTTGTTAAGTGTACTATACTCTGTACCGTACAATAGATTAAAATACAATTGAACACAAAACCATACAACCACGTTACTACAATTGAAAAAAATCACAGTATGCCTGTACAGTAAAACCTGCATCTAGCGGACCCCTATTACGGCGGACACCTTAGCATAACGGACAATTCAAGTGAGTACGGATATATTTTACACTCAAAAACACCCGAAAAGAGCGAACACCTAGGCGCGGACACCCTTTTTTTGGTCCCGAATGGGTTCGTTACTTGTCAACAACGAACAAACCCTTGAAGCAGACAGCTTTTAGCAGACGCTGGTCCGCCATCTTGGTTCTGCAAATACAATCTCGCTGGCGATGTGAACGCGCGAGAAGCTTATTTTGTAAGCCAATGACAGCACTTGAAAGAAGTTGATTTTTGTATGGTGCACGCTCATTGGTCGATGCCGTGAACTCACAAACATTTGCATTTCGGGTTTCTACTTTCTGTACTGTGATGCATCTTCGTCTCATCCTTCGTCTTCGTCTCATCATGCCAAAACGGAAATTTTTGACTTTAGAAGAGAGAGTCGATGTCATAAAGAAATTGGACAAGGGGCTGTCCGTTCGAAAAGTTGCTCATGAGCTGAATAGCTGATCGAACACACATTCTCAGTCAGTGGGAATCCGGTGCCAGATCGACGGCAACATGTGTTTAGAGAAGAAAAACAACCTATGATGAGTTGAACGAAGAACTCTTCGAGTGGTTTTCAACAGCTCGATCAAAGAATCTTCCCGTGAATGGCCCATTGCTTCAGGTCGTAAGAAACCGATTGCACCTCTCTCTCTCTCTCTCTCTCTCTCTCTCTGACTTTTTCCGCAAACCCCAGTGATAAACTTACTGATTGTGGTTTTGTACATACATGTTGCAGACTATCCTTGAACTTTTTCTCTTTGTCACTTTCTGTATGACTAATGCACAGTTTGGAATTTTTATTAACAATTGTTTTTCTGAACATCAAGTTTTGGTTTTCATTTTTGACTCACATGCGAAGCAAAAGTGAGTCTATGTACTCACCCGAGTCGGTCGTCCGTCCGTCCGGAAAACTTTAACGTTGGATATTTCTTGGACACTATTCAGTCTATCAGTACCAAATTTGGCAAGATGGTGTATGATGACAAGGCCCCAAAAAACATACATAGCATCTTGACCTTGCTTCAAGGTCAAGGTCGCAGGGGCCATAAATGTTGTCTAAAAAACAGCTATTTTTCACATTTTTCCCATTTTCTCTGAAGTTTTTGAGATTGAATACCTCACCTATATATGATATATAGGGCAAAGTAAGCCCCATCTTTTGATACCAGTTTGGTTTACCTTGCTTCAAGGTCAAGGTCACAGGAGCTCTTCAAAGTTGGATTGTATACATATTTTGAAGTGACCTTGACCCTGAACTATGGAAGATAACTGTTTCAAACTTAAAAATTATGTGGGGCACATGTTATGCTTTCATCATGAGACACATTTGGTCACATATGATCAAGGTCAAGGTCACTTTGACCCTTATGAAATGTGACCAAAATAAGGTAGTGAACCACTAAAAGTGACCATATCTCATGGTAGAAAGGGCCAATAAGCACCATTGTACTTCCTATGTCTTGAATTAACAGCTTTGTGTTGCATGACCTTGGATGACCTTGACCTTGGGTCAAGGTCACATGTATTTTGGTAGGAAAAATGTGCAAAGCAGTTCTTAGTGTATGATGTCATTGCTAGGTTTAGTTATTTGAGGTCAAGCATGTGAGTCGTATGGGCTTTGCCCTTCTTGTTATTACATGTAATGAAAGAAAATGAAAGAACTAAACATGCATTTATATATAAACATGCACACATACATACAATAAAACTACATGTACCACTAACAAACAATCATGTAATTCATTTGGCTTTTGGTTTTTTTTCTCCAAAATGTTTTGGGCGCATTCATATTCATAAGAAAGGACACCTTGCTACAAAGGACAGTGGCAAGGCTCCCCAAGAGCGTACTTTGCCCGCAGGTTTTACTGTAGCATAGAAACGTATTCCAATAAGATTGCGCTAAAATATAAAAAATGAAAATAAATAATAATCAAAAAATATCTCAAACACTTCAAACACACTTCAAACACACACAGGCCGTAAAAAGTAAATATTCGCCGTAATGGCTTGAGATTTACTGGCCGATGTGAATGCGTGATGTATTGTGTAAAAAATTCCATCTCACACGGCAGAAATTAATATGTAAATCGCCGTGAGCTCTTGTGAGAAGGGGCGATTAATAAATGTCCATTATTATTATTATTATTATTATTATAATGGTTTCTCACATGATGAATATAAACAATGAAAATAAATAATAATCAAAAAATATCTCAAACACTTCAAACACACAAATACTGGTTTTTCACACGCATTTACACGCAAATGCATAGTACCAAGTAGTCTCTAAATCATCTGTGATTACGCTTGCCCAAAACTAACAATTTAAAAAATAATAATAATAATAAATAATAATAATAAATGAGCATTTATATAGCGCAACATCATAACTTTACAATTATGCTCTTTGCGCTTGACACATTTAAAATTAAAACACAGTTATACAAGCATTTACATCTACATTCATAGTCAACAACGCTTAATTAAAAGCATACACCATCACACATACATTACAAAAGATTCTTCCACTAAGTAAGTAATAAAAACATGAATAAAATAGGTAGTAAAAAACAAGGAAATATGCGGTGGAATAGAAACAGTACGGAGCGAGAGTAAGAGTGATACTCGTTGGTGGTGAAGACGAAAGGTGTGGATTTGCTTGAAGGGATTAGGCACACACACAAAAAAATAGGTCTGTTTACGGTAACATAGGCCAAAAAAATAGGGTCGGTAGGTCGGGATTTTTTTTTTCCCAAATGCCAAAAAAAAGTCTAGGGTCGCGCGAAAAAAATAGGGTCGGTCGGGATACCGTAAACAGACTATTATTTTTTTTTTGCCTTATCATTTCCCGACAGGGACTAACTGTCATCAACACAGTTTGAACATTTACGTGGGTACGCACTGACTCCTGACGTAGTGTGCATCGATTGTTTCTTTTTGAGATGCGTGCAGAGACTGTGTTAACAACAGTCTCTGTTGGATGATAGCTAGGACAGCTCTAGGGCGATGCTTTGTATACAGCTGGTCGCATACAACCTAGCTGTATGGTGTTTGCAACAGGCACCTTTCCCTGTAGAGACTGCTTGTTTTAACTGCTCCGTGCGATGACTGCATATTGTTGCATTCAACTCTGCTGCGTCGGGTGGCTTGGCACTACAGTCAAGACAAAAAAATAACAATAGACAAACATAAGACTCCGGTATTCATCAAACAAACAACCACGAGGTTTAATTCACACACGTTTTCACACCAACAAAATCAATAGGACTTTAAAGCTAAGAGGAGACACTGAAGTCACACACCAACAAAAATGGACATTCAGTGATTCACACAGACAAAATAGAAAAATGTCACAAAACTTTTTTTTTAAATAGCGACATCATGACGAGCTACAGTCTTGCTATCCAAGAAAGCAATCAAGCGAGTAATCATTCAAGTTGCATTTGCCTGGATGAAGAGAAGAGAGACTTGAAGGCTCACTGTCCGGGAGCAAAGAAGAATTAGCAACGGTCAGCTGTCTGTAAACATTAGATTCTGCGTGACCTAGTTTTACAGCGAGAGAGAGAAATTAAGTATTTTCCGTTTATGAGGATGACATTAAATTAAATAAAAAATGAAGTTTCATAATTAAATACAAAATTTAGTATTTTCCATTTATGAGGCTGAAAGTCGCTTGTTCATTTCAATGCTTGTTATTCTCTAAGAAGCCAGGAGAATAGTTCCGAATTACTCTCACTTACTCTATTACACATGTATGCATTTAGAGCACTTACTTTTACCTTTGTTTATCAGATTAATAAGGGTAATAATACATGCAAAAACATTCTTTTTTGGCAGTGATCACTCGCTGTGATGAGGGAGTTCACTATCATATAAAATAACAGTGACTGACAAACTACGTACCAGTAACTAACCTTATACCAGAATGTCCTAAACACAAAAACAGTGCGTCTTTCTTAAAGTCACAGTCCTTACTATGTAAACGATTCGACTCGCCATGAGATGGCGAACAGAACGGTTTTAAAGGGACGGACTGTGCCTTTGATGGCTAGTTGACTTCACGAAGTCCTTTTACAGACAATTCAGTGCCAAAGCTTCGTTCAGCGAGGTGCATGAAGTAGACTTCGTGAAGTCGATTTCGCCCAAATAATGTCAGGCTTAAACAAATGAGAAAATGAAAACAAGGAAAATGGAGAGAAAAAAAGAATAGACACATAACCAAGCAACCACGAAACAAACTCACTATCCACACCTGCTTGGGAAACAGCGCTCAATGAAGACCCACTGCCGTATTCAGAAGGTAGGGATTTGTTGTCAATGCTCAGATGATTGCTGTCATCGTTTTCTCTTTGACCTTGTGTGAAAAAAACACGTACTGACACCCATTAAAAAAGAAGTTGGAAAAACAAAAGCTAGAGCAAAGAAAATGCATATGCACATATACAATAAGAAGTTGAAGAAAATAACTAGACCAAAGAAAATACATACACTCATAAAATAATATTTGTCATGAACATAATGTTATGTGTTCTTGCTTGTGGAAAGAGCAAAAGACAGATGTGTTGTTGCCGTGAGGGGCATTGAGTTGAAAGAGAGCGAGGTGGGGGAAGGGGAGTAACTACATACCAGAGGCTGGCAGTGCAGAAAGTGCACGGTTGCCTCCCCTACTACCCTCATTTCCAGCAGGTTGTTTTGGCAGGGTTTCTGAATCGTCTGCAAAAAGATGAAAATAATTTCTTCAAGACAAATGTTTTATAAATAAAGGGTGTTGAATGTAGGGATTTGTTGTCAATGCTCAGATGATTGCTTTCATCGTTTTCTCTTTGACCTTGTGTGAAAAAAACACGTACACACATTCAAACAGAAGTTGGAAAATAAAAAGCTAGAGCAAAGAAAATACATATGCACATATAAAATAAGAAGTTGAAGAAAATAACTAGATCAAAGAAAATACATGCACTTATAAAATAATATTTGTCATGAACATAATGTTATGTGTTCTTGCTTGTGGAAAGAGCAAAAGACAGATTGTGTGGTTGCCGTGAGGGGCATTGAGTTGAAAGAGAGCGAGGTGGGGGAAGGGGAGTAACTACATACCAGAGGCTGGCAGTGCAGAAAGGGCACGGTTGCCTCCCCTACTACCCTCATATCCAGCAGGTTGTTTTGGCACGGTTTCTGAATCGTCTGCAAAAAGATGAAAATAATTTCTTCAAGACAAATGTTTTATAAATAAAGGGTGTTGAAGGTAGGGATTTGTTGTCAATGCTCAGATGATTGCTTTCATCGTTTTCTCTTTGACCTTGTGTGAAAAAAACACGTACACACATTCAAACAGAAGTTGGAAAATAAAAAGCTAGAGCAAAGAAAATACATATGCACATATAAAATAAGAAGTTGAAGAAAATAACTAGATCAAAGAAAATACATACACTCATAAAATAATATTTGTCATGAACATAATGTTATGTGTTCTTGCTTGTGGAAAGAGCAAAAGACAGATTGTGTGGTTGCCGTGAGGGGCATTGAGTTGAAAGAGAGCGAGGTGGGGGAAGGGGAGTAACTACATACCAGAGGCTGGCAGTGCAGAAAGGGCACGGTTGCCTCCCCTACTACCCTCATATCCAGCAGGTTGTTTTGGCACGGTTTCTGAATCGTCTGCAAAAAGATGAAAATTATTTCTTCAAGACAAATGTCTTATCAATAAAGGGTGTTCTGTCAGTGAGAAAAGTGCACACTTGTTCAGTTAAACGCAAGATACAGATGAAGAAGCGGGCGCCTGGTGGGTTAAAAGTGGAGATGTTTCCGATCTCCCAGGTCAACTTATATGCAGACCTGCTAGTGCCTTATCCCGTTTCGTGTGCACACGCAAGCACAAGACCAACTGCGCACGGAAAAGGTCCTGTAATCCATGTCAGAATTCGGTTTGTTATAGAAACACGGAAATACCCAGCATGCCTTCCCAGAAAGCGGCGTATGTCTGCCTGAATAGTGGGATAAACACCCACTCGTGCAAAACATGAGTGAACGTGGGTGTTTCAGTTTCAGCCAGTGAACGAAGAAGAAGAAGAAGAAGAAAGAGAAGCACGAAAGGTTCAAAGCTGCTAAGAAAAAAAAGAAGAAAAAAAGAGAATGCTTCATGTCATACAGGCTAAATGTTTCGCCTCTTAAGGACAAGATATGGGTTATATGAGAATTCGAGTGTTACGCCCTCACGGCTTTTGATGAGATGCACAAATGTATGCGTGTTTAGGTGGTATCAGCTATCTGCACGTATGACAGAATGACCGAGGCCTTTTACGTGCCACAATGGTGACACGGGGGTGGGACATGGCTGCCGTCTCGGGGTCTGCACATGAAGTTGACCCGTGTCTGTCCCTGCCCGGAGTCGAAGCTACTGAACTTAGTTTTATAAACGAAACATCACCCTCGTGTACGTGTGCGTTGTCCCTTGGTCGAGAAGGCCGTGAATGCGGCGCGGGCAAGGGTGGCGGGCTGCTATTGCTGGTTGCTTGGGAGATGTGATTAATGTCGACGGGTGTGAGGTATCTATCTGTTGAATCTGTTTCAAGAACAGAAGATCAAACAAACACAGATATACAAGCAAGAACGCACACAGGCATGCGCGCACACACACTCACATACACACGCACGCACCCACACACACCTACTCGCAAAAACTGACACACACACTGACACACACTCACACGATAACACAAACATACTTACGCACGCCGGCACACTCACACACACACACAAATAATTGATACACTGTATGTACATCAGATACATAAAATTAGCAGAGACAGAGACAGACAGACAGACAGACAGAGACAAAGACAAATACAGACAGAGACAAAGAGAGAGTCAGACAGACAGGCAGAATCACCGAGGTCTTTATCGTGCCACTGTGGTGACACGGGGGCGGGACATGGCTATACCGTCTCTGGGTCCGCACATAAAGTTGACCCGTGTCCGTCCCGGCCCGGAGTCGAAGCTGCTCTAGATCTAAAGTTAGTTTTACGAAGGAAACCTCACCGTCGTCTGTCCGTGCGGTGTCCCTTGGTCGTGAAGACTGTGTATGGGGCACAGAGAAGGGTGGCGGGCTGCTATTGCTGTTTGCTTCGGAGTAGTGATTAATGTCGACGGATGTGTGGTGTCCATCTGTTGAATCCATTTCAAGAACAGGAAATCAACACACAAAAAACAGACAGACGCATACATACCCGCGCGGGCAAACACACACACACACACACGCCCGCACGCAAATACCCCACGCACGCACATAGGCACGCACGCACGCGCACGTACACACACACACACAAGGTTGTGCTCGGGCGCACACACACAAACACACACACACTCGCGTACGTGCGTGTATGTGTGCGAGTGTGTGAGAGAGAGAGAGAGAGAGAGAGAGAGAGAGAGAGAGACAGACAGACAGACAGACAGACAGACAGACAGACAGAGTATAAATTACACGTCTTTCCCATGTACACGATATCTGTGAAAGCTACCGTCTGTTTCTTCCTTGTCCTTATTACGCCATTTCCACACAGAAAAGGTAACAGCAGCACTGAGAAGGAAAGCGGCCAGAAGAGAACCCACTCCTATTCCGATTCCTTTCTTGAGTGCGGCGTTTACTGCATCTGTTATCAACAAAAGTAACATTGGCGTCATCACACAAGACGATTTTCGGCAATAACTCCGTCGCGTTTGTATGGGTTGTTAAAGTAATATCCTAGCTTTTCCTCGGACAAATAGATTCACCCGTGCTCCTGTCCACGTGTTTCCGACACACCCCTCGCTGGAGATTGGCCCCTCCAATATTTGTCCGAGTGAAAAAAAGGGTATCACAACCCATACCAACCCGAGAGAATTATTTTTGGAATTCGTCTATAAGCATCATATCATTGTCGTTGTCTTCATTACGTTTTCATCGTTGTCGTCGTGCTTTTCATTGCTATCATCGTCGCTTCTAAAGTCGTCATCATTATCATCACCATCTTTGTAACAATGAGTACGATTATCATTGCTGTCACAGACTCTATCGTTTTCCTCATTACCTTGATACACATTAAAGGCATACTAACGCACTCCCGTGTTTACAAAGTGTAGTTTGCCCACAATCGATGTCAAACGCACCATAAGACCATATAATGACGATACGTCACCATG
This sequence comes from Littorina saxatilis, assembly GCF_037325665.1. Lineage (NCBI taxonomy): Eukaryota > Metazoa > Mollusca > Gastropoda > Littorinimorpha > Littorinidae > Littorina > Littorina saxatilis. Next base: position 40,318,890 of record NC_090252.1, read on the forward strand.
CGCGGACCATAATACATGCATTACAGCTTGTTCTAGCCTCTGAAAAAGTGAGGATGTCAACAAAGCCGCGGTGTTCTCTCCCTTGCATCAACGTTACATGTGTTGCCAAATCTATAAATAGGACGATCCAGATCAAAATGAAAATTCAAATATCTCAACATTTAAGGGGTCCTAGACCACAATATTTTGCAGGGAACTTAATTTAGTCTGTCTCCAGCTGTTGGTAAAGCAATTAGCGTGTATAGTCATCGAGTACATATGGCTTTAACCTTTGCCGGATGCCGCTTTTGACTACACACTCCCGACGATGCGGGTTTGTCTGAACCCATACATTTGAAAGAGGGTTTTTACTGTTTATTCCTCTAACGACGATGCGGGTTTGTCTGAACCCATACATTTGAAAGAGGGTTTTTACCGTTTATTTCTCTAACGACGGGGTGGGTTCAGGGAAACCCACAGCGCTACTTCAGTGGGTGCATCGAGTTTCTCCCTTCACCGACTTCTTGCAGGGGAGGGAGAGGGGGAGGGAGAGGGGGAGGGAGAGGGGAAGGGAGAGGGGAAGGGAGAGACTGAGAGAGACTAAGAGAGAGAGAGAGACAAAGGAAGAGAGAGAGAGACTAAGAAAGAGAGAGAGAGAGACTAAGAAAGAGAGAGAGAGACTAAGAAAGAGAGAGAGAGACTAAGAAACAGAGAGAGAGACTAAGAAAGAGAGAGAGACTAAGAAAGAGAGAGAAAGAGAGAGAGACTAAGAAAGAGAGAGAGAGACTAAGAAAGAGAGAGAGAGAGACTAAGAAAGAGAGAGAGAGACTAAGAAAGAGAGAGAGAGACTAAGAGAGAGAGAGAGAAAGAGACTAAGAAAGAGAGAGATGGAGATTAAGAACGAGAGAGAGAGAGAGACTAAGAAAGAGAGAGAGAGACTAAGAGAGAGAGAGACAGAGAGAGAGAGAGAGAGAGACTAAGAAAGAGAGAGAGAGAGAGAGACTAAGAAAGAGAGAGAGAGAGAGACTAATAAAGAGAGAGAGACAAAGAAAGAGAGAGAGAGACTAAGAAAGAGAGAGAGAGAGAGACTAAGAAAGAGAGAGAGAGAGACTAAGAAAGAGAGAGAGAGAGAGACTAAGAAAAAGAGATAGAGACTAAGAAAGAGAGAGAGACTAAGAAAGAGAGAGAGAGACTAAGAAAGAGAGAGAGAGACTAAGAAAGAAAGAGAGAGAGACTAAGAAAGATAGAGATGGAGATTAAGAACGAGAGAGAGAGAGAGAGACTAAGAAAGAGAGAGAGAGAGACTAAGAAAGAGAGAGAGACTAAGAAAGAGAGAGAGACTAAGAGAGAGAGAGAGACTAAGAAAGAGAGAGAGAGGGAGACTAAGAAAGAGAGAGAGAGAGACAAAGAAAGAGAGAGAGAGAGACTAAGAAAGAGAGAGAGAGAGAGAGACTAAGAAAGAGAGAGAGACTAAGAAAGAGAGAGAGAGAGACTAAGAAAGAGAGAGAGATACTAAGAAAGAGAGAGAGAGAGACTAAGAAAGAGAGAGAGAGAGACTAAGAAAAAGAGAGACTAAGAAAGAGAGAGAGAGAGACTAAGAAAGAGAGAGAGAGACTAAGAGAGAGAGAGACAGAGAGAGAGAGAGACAGAGAGAGAGACAGAGAGAGAGAGAGAGAGAGACAGAGACAGACAGTCAGATAGACAGACAGTCAGATAGACGGATAGACAGGTAGACGGATAGACAGATAGACAGACAGACAGAGCAACTGACAACAGACATACAGACAGAGAGATACGGACAGAGAGACAGACAGTCTCTTGGAGACAAACAGGCAGACAGACACTGTTCCGCCGCTTTGGTAATTATGGGTGTAGCAGAACCCGCGCCGTCGGCAGAGGGATAGTTACAATCACTACTACTCTTTAAAAGTATGGGTTTGTGTGAACCCGCGCCATCGGTAGTGTTTATGTAAATTATCATAGTCAATTAATTTTAATGTTTTGTCATGTACACACTAAAAATTTGCAGACAGAGAGCAAATTAGGTGTGTGAGAGATACTTAAAATTTCAAAACGATACCTTTAATGGTTCCAGAGTTACAATGATTTTAGTGTGTCTCTGGGTACAGGTGAACCCAGGAAGCACGGCAAAGGTTAATCAGCTCCATCCATGCATCTCTAGATTTCTTGTCTTCAACTTTCAGCCGAAAGCGAGAAACAAACTTGACGATGATGATGATGATGCAGCATGATAATCATCGTCATCACCACCATCGTCGTCGTCATCATCATCGTCATCATAATCACTCGTCGTCGTCATCATAATTACCACCACCATCATCATCATCGTCGTCGTCATCATCATCATAATCACCATCGTCATCATCAACATCATCAACAACAACTTCCGTGTCTTGTCTAAATGTGACCTTTGTTTTTTTTAATTACTTCTCGCTGAAATTTAATGATCTTTTAGGACATAAGAGCTTTTTAGGCGCCTGAGGCATTCTTAAAAGCTCATTAAAAAATTCCAACTGGTTTAAGAGATATTTGCAATCAAACACACTTCTGGGTCCACACGGACCCACGACGAAAAACAACACACACAACAACAACAACAACACCAACACCAATAACAAGAACCTTCATCCACAACAGCGACACTTGAGGTTGGAGGTAACTGCGTCTGTGGAGATGATGGCGCGTCAGCTTTGGGTTTCACTGGAACATTGAAATGTGTGTCTTACAGAGTGTTGTTGTTGCAGATTGTTTTGTATGTGTTGTTGTTGTTGTTGTATTTGTTGTTGTTGCTCCTGTTGTTGTTGTTGTTTTGCTTTGAAACTGACATTTGCTGTTCTAAATACCGAGTACAAAGTCCGTGACTGAAAAATAAAATGTGCAGTCGTGTGTATTGTTGGTGAAATGTCACCCGGGTATATACTATTTGTGTCAGGAATTGCACTACAAATGCAACGAACCAAGCGAACTATGACAACCGACAAGCAGATGCAGCAACAAAAACACATTACCATTGAATTTAACAACAAGAACATAATTATAGAACATATACATGTAGATACATGTATATATATGTACGAGTATGTACATTTTTTTTGCATTCTCTTTGTGCTTGGTGCTGCAGGTGAAGTGCAAGCACTATATAGACTTAAATGTGATAAATAGAGAATACTATATGGCTTGCTGTGTCGTACCAGATTTACACGAGTTTTTTTTTTTAAATATTGAACTGCGAGCGAGAGCGAGCTGTTCACTATTTGAAAAAGCAACGAGTGTAAATCTGGCACGAAACAGCAAGCGATGTAGTATTTTGTTTATCCTACATACTGTACTTACGTGTATTATACTGAAAATGTCCTGCAGTCGAGGCAGCTAACTTGAAGACGCTTGTTTTGGAACCTCGATCTCTTCTAAAGCCTCGTGCAATCTATTACGTCAAAGTAAAGAAACGTCACTCTGAAAGTGTAGCGTGACGTGTTAGTTCTAAAAATTCATCGAGGGTAATTAGCGAGCGCATTTTTTTTCTTCTCTATAATTACGTTTGTCTCGGTGACTTTGGCATCATAGGCTGTGGAAAAACAGGTCCCTGCCAGACTTGCTTGACATGACCTCATTTACATGATATACACACGTGTGATTTGAACGATTAATATCTCACGAGTGTCTCTCTCACGTATGTAGGATAAAATCAATATCATAATGTTCTTTACCAGTGAATTCAACAGAAGGGGAGATGTTCCCAGGTAAAATCGACACCCTGTATCCGTAGCGCTCACTAACGGCGGGAAGGCCTTTGCTGAAGGAACAGTTACCACAATAATACACAAAGCCCCCTTCGGAACAGTCGCTTCGAGTAAACTGTGTTTGGGAACTTGGTAATGCCACTTCCTCTTGATTCTGGAAACGGACGAGAGAAAAATATACAGTTGTCATCTGTTCGCAAGAACGCACAAGGCACGCACGCACGCACGCAAGCACACACATGCTGCTAGCGCTCGTACTCACGCAGTCACGAACATACACACACATACACACACACACACACACACACACACAGTACATTGCGACGACAAACTCACTCCATTTTTTTCAAACCATTGGCAAGAATATTTTCCATGGGACGAGAACATTCTGGAAATGTGGCACGTTCCTTCTACCATACTTCGATCTTCGTCAATGGTCACTTGACACTGGACATCTGTCGGTGTGTCTGCAAGCAAAATTCGCGTAATAATCTCATTACGAGACGCGCGCGCGCGCGCGTGTGTGTGTGTGTGTGTATGTATATATGTGTGTGTGTGTGTGTGTGTGTGTATCTGTGTGTGTGTATGTATTAATGAGTGTGTGTGTGGTGTGTGTGTGTGTATATGTGTGTATGTGTGTGTGTGTGATGTGTGTGTATGTAGGCCTTTCTCTCTCTCTCTCTCTCTCTCTCTCTCTCTTCTTGTCTCTCTCTCTTCTGTACTGTACTGTCCGTCTGTCTGTTTGTCCCACAAACGCATATATATGTCCCTTCAGGCTAAAAAGAACCTTGCTTCAAAATACTGGGAGCTTTATCTCTGCTCTTTACTCCATGTCTTTTCCTTTGACATTGCACATCGTTGCCCTTCATTCCCTATCTTTAACAAGATTTCTCAAATAAAATTGCCTTGGCGTTTTTGGACGTCCTATCATAATTCGTGCAGCGATCTGAATAACGAAATAAATAAAGGAAAAATGGTTGGTTGGTTGGGTTTTAGTTTTCATTTCATGTCCCATCAACGCAGCGGGGCGTCCCGTAATAACACCTTTAGAGTATCTGCACTGTGGGGAATGGAAAGAAAAGAAAAAATGCAAGGATTGAGTTACACTATACGTGTTCATGAATCCATGCAAGTACGAGCAGCCAACCCAATCTTTTCAAATCCATCCTCCCCGCTTGATTCTTTTCAGTTGTTAATCTTCCTGCTATTCGAGTCATTTGGGGACAGGGGCAAATCAAGTGCAGGATAAATGGGAACAGAGAGAGAGAGAGAGAGAGAGAGAGAGAGAGAGAGAGAGAGAGAGAGAGAGAGAGAGAGAGAGAGAGAGAGAAAGAGAGACAGAGACAGAGAGAGAAAGAGAGAGAGAGAGAGACAGACAGACAGACAGAGAGAGAGAGAGAGAGAGAGAGAAAGAGAGAGAGAGAGAGAGAGAGAGAGAGAGAGAGAGGGAGAGACAAAGACAGAGAGACAGATAATGAAAGAGAGATACAGTGACGGAGAGAGAAAGAGGCATACATTCAGCTCAGTCTATCCCAGTACACTGACGATTCCAAATTGCTCACATCTTTTCATAATTGTTGCTTCAAATCTTGGTTGATCTCCTTTAACAAGTTACAAAATTAAAAACCTTGCCGGGGGGGTAGGGGGAGGGGGGGGGGGAGTCCCGGAATAAAAACCCGTGACAGTATCTGCACCGTAGTGTCAGGGTCACGAATATCCTTTACATCGACACTCAACTGATAGGCTGGAAAACACGTCAGTGGGATGATGAAGTAAACACGCAGACAGTAACAGAGTCAGCAACGTAACCCCTACCACACAAGCTAAGGGCAGATTATACCTGCGCAGTTTCAGCGGCACAGACGACGCACTGCATATTATTATTGATGCTGCGATAAGGATTATGACGAGTACTTGACCTGTTTTACTTTCAGGCAACGTGTAGCGGGCTGGGATAAGCTGCAGTGCGTCGTCTGTCCTGCCGAAGTTACGAAGGTGAGCGCCAGGCCTTATGTAAGTTCCCGCATACCCACGGTGTGGGAGACGTTCCATGCGTACACACCGTGATAGCGCGTTCCAAGTCATGGAGTTGATACGTGTATGTTACAGCTGAGAGCATGTAGTGCTTCCTTGTAAACATTATTTACCATGTGCGGTTTTAATTCTTTGAACAAACACGCGACTAAGCGTCAATTTAGTTAGTTAGTTGTTGTTGCTTTTTGGGTCCAGCGGACCATATAGGCCAAATCAGGACCCCACAAGTTTAACATTACACATATTTAAATTAAACCAATTTTACTACACAAACTAAACGTCAATGCATGCAACGAACATGATATGGAAGGCTCCCGGGTCTTGCCTATTTCGCCAGTTGTCTTTTCTTTTTGTCCATGTTTTTACATTTAGTCAAGAGGGGGGAATCGAGACGAGGGTCGTGGTGTATGTGTGCGTGTCTGTGTGGGTGTGTGTGTAGAGCGATTCAGAGAAAACTACTACTGGACCGATCTTCATGAAACTTGACATGAGAGATCCTGAGTATGGTACCTCCAGACGTGTTTTTCATTTTTTTGATAAATGTCTTTGATGACGTCATATCCGGCTTTTCGTGAAAGTTGAGGCGGCACTGTCACGCTCTCATTTTTCAACCAAATTGGTTGAAATTTTGGTCAAGTAATCTTTGACGAAGCCCGGACTTCTACAGCCAGCATGCTTTCTGTGCAGAGTTTAAATTTGAGAAACGTATTCCCCAAATAGCCTCTAGTAAAACAATTAATTTAAAACCCAACTACACATGTCGAACTGGACAGAGAGAGAGAGAGAGAGAGAGAGAGAGAGAGAGAGAGAGAGAGAGAGAGAGAGAGAGAGAGAGAGAGAGAGAGAGAGAGAGACAAACAGACAGGCAGTGAGAGAGAGAGATCGAACAGAGAAACAGCCCCCCACCCGCACCCTGACACACACACATCCCAATACTCACAAACAACATCAATGGAGCACTCAGCGACACGGCCGCCATTTTCACAGCGCCATGTTCCATCCGGGAACCGGCCGACACTCATGTCGGGAAGGATCACGTGACTTCTTCTCGTGTGCTCGTTAATGTCGGTTTTAATCATCACATTGAAGGTCGAATCACAGAACCACACAGGAGAGGAGGAGGAAGGGGAGTGCGTAGAGCAGTTGGAGATGATCTGTCGTGGGTTTGATGTGTTCCGATCTTGGAATGTCCATATAGTGAAACTGGTCATGTCGAGGTCACCAGAGACAAGAAGGAGGTCCTTGACATGATCTTCCACCGACATGGAACCGTCGCTGTTACACCCTATTATGGCTAGCCCTGCGATTGAGAAGAAATTCAAAACAGGTAAGACTGCTAACGCTCCAGAATCAAGATTGGTTATTGTTTTTAAATTTAGTCAAGTTTTGACTAAATGTTTTAACATAGAGGGGAAATCGAGACGAGGGTCGTGGTGTATGTGTGTCTGTGTGTGTAGAGCGATTCAGACTAAACTACTGGCCCGATCTTTATGAAATTTGACATGAGAGTTCCTGGGAATGATATCCCCGGAGATTATTTTTCATGTTTCGATAAATACCTTTGATGACGTCATATCCGGTTTTTTTTTGTAAAAGTTGAGGCGGCACTGTCACACCCTCATTTTTCAATCAAATTGATTAAAATTTTGGCACAGCAATCTTCGCCAAAGGCCGGACTTTGGTATTGCATTTTAGCTTGGTGGATTAAAAACTAATGTATGAGTTTGGTCATTAAATATCAGAAACTTGTAATTAAAATACTTTTTTTTATTAAACGATCCAAAAACAATTCTGATTCCAAAAACATATACATATGTTATATTTGGATTAAAAACAAGCTCTGAAAATTAAAAATATGAAAATTATTATTAAAATTATTTTTTCGAAATCAATTTAAAAACAATATTATCTTATTCCTTGTCGGTCCCTGATTCCAAAAACATATAGATATGATATGTTTGGATTAAATACAAACTCAGTAAGCTAAAAAGAATAGAGATACAGAAAAGCGTGTTATTCTGCTCAGCGCGACCACTACCGCACTATTCTGGTTTGTCGATTTCACTGCCTTAGCTACGAGCGGTGGACTGACGAAACTACGAGTGTGCGGTCTTGGTGAAAAAAGCAGTGCGTTCAGTTTCATTCTCTGAGTTCGACAGCTTGACTAAATGTTGTTATTTCGCCTTACGCGACTTGTTGTTTGGGTCAGGTCACACTAAAAATGTACATTGTTTAAAAAAAGCTCATTTCTTTTAGAGCTGGGTACTACAAATCTTACAAAATTACACACAACAGCAACTGAAACTTAATCTTGCGTTTAAACCGTCAAAAAATGTCTTACAGCATAGGCATGTGCCTGAACTTGAAATTTAAATCTCTTCCTTTTCGTCTAGCCTGCTTTTTTCCCCCCAATTAAGTCTTCAAAAAATTAACCTCAATTTAAAATAGTGCTTCTGATACGTTGCACAACATCAACAATCATTCAAGTTGCTCAAAAAGTGCGTGCATTTTGTTTAGTGCGTTACCACATTGTATTTTTTTCAATTTTTTTTTTTTTACAATTGTTCCGTTTGAGATGGTCTGCAGGTTTCGACGCGGGGCATCCAGCTTTTACGAAATCGATGTTTTAGGGTGACTGTGGTTTCTGATCGGCTGTATAAACACTATCTTGTGTAAAATCAAGCTGCGGGTTGCGTACGGGTTTGAAATGAATGCTCTTTTTGAAAGTATAGATGGTTTTCAGAGCAACAGCCTCGTCGCAAAGATCTACACCACAACACACCTGTCTAGTTTATTTATTCATTGCAAATAACTTATGTTTATGCCAAGACCTTTCTCAAAAGTGAATGTCTTGCAAAGATACTTCACACACTCCACCAGCACACACACACACACACACCCACCACCCGCACACACATACACACACACAAACACACACACGCGCGGTTTCAGAATTTTAATATCACAATTTATCACAAGTTGTGTGGTACGAACTGAACGTACTTACGTATATGCATTATGAGGGGAACTTACCTTCACAGAAGGCTAGAGTTGCCGTAGACAGTATGAACGATACGATCGACGCATTCTTCATCGTGCTGTCGTAATGGAGTTGTTGTTTTTATTCGAGCTCACTGGATCCCATACCTTTATAGTAGCAATCGAGCTGCGTTTTTTTCTCGTCTGAACAAAAATCGCACCAGCATATGGTTGACTGGTTCTTGGTTTGTACCGCCCCTTCTACCTATATGGCTACGCGGAAGCGATTTAGTTTGTTTCTTTTCTCAGTGTATACGTACTACGATGTCCCCTTTGCTCAAAACCATTAACGTTTGCCAGTAGCCCCCCGCGGGTTAGGGGGAGTCCCATATTGGTTGGAACGAGAAAGAATTTACCCGATGCTCCCCAGCATGTCGTAAGAGGGGACTAACGGATTCTGTTTCTCCTTTTACCCTTGTTAAGTGTTTCTTGTATAGAATATAGTCAATATCCAATTTGTATCTTCCTTCTCCAGTCTATACTTTACACACACAAAGACAAACTACAAGGAAATGAATATATATATATTACATAAAAAGTCCAAAACCAAGCCAGAATGTCGCATCTTTTTTAAAAATCCAAATTTTCGGCCCGCAGGCCTTCTTCAAAGGTACACAGACAGACGCTTGGTCTTATTATTGTGATGTATAAATAAGCTTTTTAAGCTTTAAAAAGTTTTCCAACCTTCGTTGTGTGGAGTGGTGCGGAGGAAAAAGAGTTTCTTGAATTCTGTATATATATCCCATGTTTGGGAGACATTTGTATGTGGGAATCCGTCGATAAGGAGACAAAAGGTTTAGGGAGACAATTTTCTGTCTCCTTTGCGTTTTCACGGTGTGTACGCTCCCGTTAAAGAGTTTTTACCATGAGCGGGCATTGCAATCGACTCGGAAGCCCACAAAAGAAGCATTGAACTCGTTTGCTTTGAATACGCTGCAGTAAACAGCAAAATAAATGTTGGAACTGAATATCTCGCAGTCGCCGCCAAGATACCTTAGAGAGACCGTCAGTTTTTCTTGAGTTATTGAATGAATATGGAATATTGTTTCAAAAAATTTGTACAGGGAAGTTTTTTTAAATAAACTCTCACATGTTCATACGAATCAATGTCGATTATTTCTTTTCATCAAAGAGAAACCCCCATTTCGGTATATTTTTCACGCAAAGTGAAAGTGTGAGCCACCGCGAAACCCATGCAGTGACGTCACAGAGCACGCCGTCTGCGGGACTGAAATCGTGGACTGACGTTTCCACACCGACCTCCTGCATTTGGGTGAGTTTTTCGATATTTTAACGTTTTTTAATCAGATTATGTTGGAGTATTTATCACACCTGCAGCAAAAGTTTGTGATCTGACGAAGGTCAATGATTTTGAAGCGTTTTCATCGGAAATCTGGCATGATATGTGATAATCTTTTCTCCCGCCACGTACTTGAACTTGGGCTCACATGCAGTTCAGCGCCCTGAACTTGGCACATTTTTATCACTGACGTTTTCATCCAGATAATTTTTCTGGATGTTCATGTTTACTGTGAACTTTGGTTGCAACATTCACGTCTAAATCAAAAGGAAATATGCCTCATTTGCGAAGTAATTCTCATGTACAGTGGCCAGTGGTGACAAAGGGCAGACATCAATCTCGCTATCTTATTTTTGTTTACTTTAGTTTGTGAGAAAGGGATTTATCTATTTGTTTATGCATTGATACACAACTTTTAGCGGCAGAACCAATGTACATTGCATGATCACATCATGAATCAACAATGAGTGTGGCAATGAAAATTCAGGATGAAATCGATGTGCCAAGTGCAGGGCGCTAAACTGCATTTGAGTCTGAACTTGAACTTGAACTTGTTCGATGGTTGAGGCCTTCCTGGCCTGTTCATCGGTCCATCACTAGTGCAGTCAGGGCTTTACAGTCAAAAACGGATTGCAAATGCTGATAATTATAGGGTGGCATGCGTGGTATCTAGCCTAGGTGCTAATCTTCTTTATAGCAGTCCGGGTCGAATTTGCTGGCTAGGTAATTCCAGTGTTTGTCCAGTCTGTTCTTGCAAGGCATTCACGGAGGGGGCGTTGACTATTTCCTCGTGTGCTTATCACTGATAGATCGTGATTAGATCTCAATCTGAACAAGTCGTTCAGTGAATGAAATGTGCGCCCCAAATCGATTCTTTCTTTCCACATTATGATAAGAACTGCTCCCCTCAGGGTCGGCCTGGGGAACCTGCGGGGGTGTCTGTCCTTTAGTTCCCGGGGTCACCTCATGTACCCCGATGGGGTGTTGTTGGTGTATCCTTTCTTTATTTTCTGTATCATTTTGGGGTTTCTGTCTTCTTGGTCCAGTCACCTGTATTTCACTTTTGCAACTCTCCTTACTCCCTACGCTGTGACAGACGACTACCATTGGACGCATGTTACTCTTTGTTGTATGAGCCATGTATAGACTTATGTTGTATTTATATAGTGTAGGTTTAGGGAATTGGGAGATGAGGTTAGTTGCCAATGTTGTAGAATTATTCTACAACAGGGTGGTAGTATTTGGCAATTTATGCCTGTTTCTATTGTTATTTTAACATTTTCATTCTTTTTATACTGTTTTTTAAACCTGGTTTTGAAAAATTAAGGAAATTACTTCAACGTTACCAGCATCTCCCAATTTTATGTCCTGTAAACGTGGTTCATCGATGAGGCTTGTGACTTGCCTCCAATGTTATTTTTGTTTTTTTAATGGGCAGCGTGGGGACGCCCTGAGACAGTCTTCGCGATTTACTGGGCGTTAAGCAAATGTGAAATGAAAAGAAATGATAAGAACTGCAACCAGATTTTTGCCAAAGTTCAATTCACAAGATGGTTTGTTTGAAATCAGAAAAAGCCGTTTTTCAGCCGATGAAAAAAAACCAACCCCGACTTCCACCGTGCACAGACACGCACAAACCTTTCAACTTCTACATTTATATTTAAAAAAAAAACACACTCCACGAACACCGATACGAGCCGATATGTCCAGCGCTTTTCGATATGAACTTCTATCACCAGCTAATCATGGCGGCAATGGTATGTAATTTGTTCGTTTTCCGCTTCTTTATGAAACTGTCGTTGTCAATGTTGATTGCTTGTGATTTGTTGCAAAATATCTCAGTGTGTGGACACAAAAGCGAGATAAGAGTGAAGGGACGTGTTCAAAATCAAAGTCAGACATTGAATCGCCGGTCGCCTGGTTGATCAGGTTCAGGTTCAGGTGTAGGGGCGATGTCTAGCATCATAGTATGGCCAGAACGCCGAGAATTATACGGCCATCTCATCTCATCTCTCTCTCTCTCTACGCGGTATACCGCAATAACCAAGATGTACCATAATCGGCGACTTATGGCTAAAATCTCTTTGGATTTTAGTTCTTTGGGAAACTGGCGTTTCTGCCAGGAGATTAGGGGTTATTCAGTGTTTATTCTTGGTAAGTATGGAAAGAAACAAATATTACTCAAAGGATTTATTCTCTCTCTCTCTCTCTCTCTCTCTCTCTCTCTCTCTCTCTCTCTCTCCCTCTCTCTCTTTCTTTCTCTCAGTCACGAACATGTTAACCCAAGTCCATCATTATCAAAATGGTACAGTTTCCCGTAAAGCCATACATACATACATACAGGTACACACACACCAGTATGAAAATGAAGTCTTGCTGTGTTCTGCCGATCTAACGACATGAATAGGCCATTCTTGGAAAAAGGGGGCGAGTAAGCGACATGGGGGAGTAATTGTTCTGTGAGAGAGGAACATAATAATGTATGTGGTAGTGTGTTATGATTCTTGGCTGCGCGATCTGCAGGAAAACGCAACAACTAAAAGTAAATACTCACAAAATACAATTTTGGTTACGCGCCTGTGCCCGCAAGGAAACCACAATGCAGGCATTTTCAAACAGACCTTAATAAATGATAAACCACAACTTGAATGAGTGAATCTAAATATTTCCACTCAGTGTGCTGCCACTGTCAATCTGTGTTACGGGGAGAAGAAACTGAAAGAACAAAATAAAATTGGTTACTTGTACACTTGAACTGAGAGGCATACAAAATCATTCAGGAATTGTCAGACTTTTCACAATCCCAATATTTGAATCTCAAAATTATTTTGATCCAGAAAACAAATTTTTTACACCCAAAAGGGGGAGGGGGTATGGTATGCCAATATACGAGTTCAAAGTTTGCTTATCTAAAATGGTGTTACTTTCGCTGTGTGTTCCGACTTGTTCTCACTCATAAACTTTAGATGTGATTTCGTTGGATTTGATTTTTGAGTCACTTGAGAAAAAGTGACTCTATGTAATCGGTCAGTGTTAGTCTGTCCGGCCGGCCGTCCGGCCGTCCGTAGACACCACCTTAACGTTGGACTTTTCTCGGAAACTATCAAAGCGATCGGGCTCATATTTTGTTTAGTCGTGACCTCCAATGACCTCTACACTTTAACGATGGTTTCGTTGACCTTTGACCTTTTTCAAGGTCACAGGTCAGCGTCAAAGGAAAAATTAGACATTTTATATCTTTGACAAAGTTCATCGGATGTGATTGAAACTTTGTAGGATTATTCTTTACATCAAAGTATTTACATCTGTAGCCTTTTACGAACGTTATCAGAAAAACAAGGGAGATAACTAGCCTTTTCTGTTCGGCAACACCTTGCAAAAAAAAAACTGTATCACAAGACCAAAAAAATATACACTGCGCACGGCATTATCGCATACAACATGATAGGAACCTTGATTTATGTTTTTGGTTTATTGCTTTTAATGCATTTTGGAGCCTCTGCTTGTAATTTAATTAAACAAATGAAAAAAGCAGAGATCCCTTTATATTTCCCTTATAGCTACACTGGACAGCCACTTTAACAAAACATTACTGAACATAATGAAAGGATCTAATCACTTCTCCTTTTTCATGTGTCAGTGTTTCAGCTCAGAATCTTGTTTTGAAAAAAAAAGAAAAAGTTCCTGCTTTTATGTGTGTGTTTGTGCACTTTTTATATAGACAATAAACTTAATAAGAAATACATTCAGAACATAGTAGATAAGACAGTAGTTATCTGTAAAATTTTCTTCAATTATTATTTACCAATGTGCTTTATGTTGTTAAATATTCTCATAAGAATAATGGAAAGAAAAAGTTATCCCCCTTGAAATTTTATGGTTTGTAGAAAAAAGTTACCCCCCTTGAAATTTATGGGGTTGTAGTAAAAAACATAAATAGAAGTTCAGTTTTTAAAATCATAACTTACAGAAAGTTACAAGAACCTGGCTACAAGTATATACAATGTCAAGATCCTAAATAAAAAACTCTTTGTTGGTATTAATTTGTTTTAAAAGCTGATTCTTTATATGAAAAAGCTGACAAGCGAAAAGTAACGTTGCATAAGCCTGAGCAAAGTAGGACGGAGCTCAAGCACGCCCATGCTGGGAAAATGTAAGGTAGGGAAAAAAACACACTTGGGAAAAGTGTTATGTGTGCTGTCCACTGTAATGTGTACTGTGTATGAACTAGGGTTGTGAGAGGTCACTGACATGGTGTTGATGCAAGTAACGGAAGGTACACGCCATCGAGACCTAACTTCTGACCCGATTCTGAACGTAACAGTGACGATCGCTTGTCATTGCAAGCTTTTCCGTGTTGAGGGCGATTTCCCGTATCAGTTCCGAAAATCTGGAAAAAAAACGTAACGGATACGGGAAAATCCGTATCAGTTGACAACTCTGATAATGTTACCGACACTGAGCTTTCAGTACCAGAAAAGAAACCGGCTGTCTAAAGTTAAAATAAAAAAAACAACTAAAAACAGGTGGGCTATCAGGGACTCAAAACAAGTAGGTTTTGGTCTTGGCTTGACTCAGTCTTGGCTACACATGCATTACCTTTTTTATTTCCTCTTGGCTAGCAGAGACAATCAATCAAGGGAGTTAATCAGTAATTCAAGACTGAGTGCCGTCTGCTTCATTTAAAATTGAAGAAAAACAATTAAAAATCACTTGTTTGCAAGGAAATAAGTATGAATTATTTAGTCAAATGTACACTGAACCTTTTGCAGTGTAATGTATAATTAATCACAGTATGTTGAGAAGTTGCTAGTCAATTTATGTTCAGGTCTTGGTCTTGACACAATGCCGTCTGCAGTAGTGCATGTTTGGTCTTCTTCAGTTCTTGTTGACATATCCTTTTGAAAGATTTCAGTTTTACTATAATTTTAGAGCACTGTGTTGTACTTAAATGTTCACAATATTTTCTTGAACTGCTTCTCTATACTTTTTCAGTCTTTTTATTAAATTTTTTACAGAAACTGATTCTTATTAGGCTAGTTGTTATCATGATAATCACATCATCTGTTACTTTTCATTTTGCTTGTGTTTTGTTGTTGTGTTGAATAATGCTGTTCTGTTTTTTTCTTTTTCCTTTTTTTATTTGATAGTATTTACCATTTGAAAGATTTCTGTTTATTTAACATTAGAGTGCTGTTTTATTCCATGTTGAAGTTCACTACCTTTTCTCTTTAAAAAAACAACAACAAAAAACTTCTCTGTTCTTTGTTGAAATAACATTTGCAGACGTTGCCAGCGCTGCTTCATTTTCAGTGCCACACAGCATGTCCTGTCAGTCATTTTGTTTCTGTTAGTGCTGCTTTCTTGGGAATGTTTTCTTGTGGTCAGTGTTGCCACTATTTGTACCAGTCATTTTTTTTTCTAGGCAGACTATTTAAAAGAGACTTCCAGTTCATTCACTTTTTGTCCACATTATTTGTTTGTCTGGAAGCATGGAGTGTGAGAAATGCCAAAAGAAATACAGTAGTCAGCCATCATTTGACAACCACAAATGTTCCTTTTGTTCTTCTTGTAAAAAGAGATTTTCAACATTTCAGCGCTTTCAAACTCACAAGTGTTTGTCTGCAAGTGTTTCACTTATGTCTGTCCCATTTTCTCCTGTTGATTTGCAGTGGCAAATGCGTTTGTGCCAGCAGTTAGATGTATCTTTTCAGCAGATGTTTTTTTCAGCAACTTGCCAACCTACTGCTGGTGCACCACAAGTGGTGCTGTCCACAGGAGGTGATGGCAATTGCTTTTTTCGTTCCTTGAGTCGCTGTGTGACAGGTGCTGAAGATTCACATGCTGTGTTTAGGCAAGCTGTGTGTGACTTTATTGCATGTTCTGTGTACAGGAGTGATTTTGAAAGGTTTTTCTGGAATGGCGGGTCTGCAGAGGCGTATCTTTGGCAGTCTCGTATGAGAAACAATGGGGTGTGGGCCACAGAGGTGGAGATTTTTGCGGCAGCCTTTCTCCTGTCTACCAGGATCAGCGTGTACCGCATACTGCAGGGGAAAGGGGGCTGGCACATGCACGATCCAGCTGTCATATCCAAAAGGTTGCAAACGTGTGGCAAAGTGATTTACATCAATCACTTGAACAACAACCACTTCGAAACCGTGCTGGACGTGCATGCTCCCTCTGCTGCCTGCGCTCCACCTCAGCGTCTGCAAGATATGCCTTGCAGGCCCGAGGAACTCCTTTTTGCCAAGGAATTGGAGAGGCAGATTGCTTTTCAAAACCAGCAAAAGAAAAAAAGGGACAGAGCAGAAAAGAAAAGAATGTACATTCAGAAAAAAAGGCAAGATGCTGATTTTAGAGGCAATGAAACA
The DNA here is from genome assembly GCF_037325665.1 of Littorina saxatilis. Classification (NCBI taxonomy): domain Eukaryota; kingdom Metazoa; phylum Mollusca; class Gastropoda; order Littorinimorpha; family Littorinidae; genus Littorina; species Littorina saxatilis. The sequence continues at coordinate 40,335,374 of NC_090252.1, forward strand.
AGAAAAGAAAGGGAAGAAAAATCAAGAATGAGAGAGAGTCAAGCCTATCGTCAGAAAGAAGCACTGATTGAAAAGGAAGGGAAGGTAAAAAGAAGAATGAGTCAGGAATATCGTCAGAAAGAAGCTTTGAAGGAGAAGGAAGGGAAAGTCAGAAGAAGAATGAGTCAGGAATACCGCCAGAAAGAATCTTTAAAGGAGAAGGAAGGGAAGGTAAAAAGAAGAATGAGTCGGGAATACCGTCAGAAAGAAGCTTTGAAGGAGAAGGAAGGAATAGTCAGAAGAAGAATGAGTCAGGAATACCGCCAGAAAGAATCTTTGAAGGGGAAGGAAGGGAAAGTCAGAAGAAGAATGAGTCAGGAATATCGTCAGAAAGAATCTTTGAAGGGGAAGGAAGGGAAAGTCAGAAGAAGAATGAGTCAGGAATATCGTCAGAAAGAATCTTTGAAGGGGAAGGAAGGGAAAGTGAAAAGAAGAATGAGTGAGGCTTACCGACAGCAGGAAAGATATAAAGAGCAAGACGGCATCAGGAAAAGGAGAGAAAATCAGATGTACAGGGAAAAGGAGTCACAAAAAGACAGAGAAAGAAAAGCAAAACGTAGAAATGATCCCTTTTATCAAAGAATGAATGCACTTAGGGCCAAAGAGTTGATGAGGAAAAAAAGGAAAACAAAGACATCAAGGTATGTTGTTCATGATGAAGAACATCTTCTCATTGAAACAAAAAAGAAATTTTATTCCTGCATTAACCATGGCCCTGTCTTTGTATGTACATGTTGTAATGGTATGTTCTACAAACACTCTGTGTCTGTCGCTCCAAGTCCAGCTCTGCTAGAACAAAAAGGCGTGAAAAAGCCACTTATTGAACTTTGTTTGAGAGGCACAAAAAGCTTTGCAGACACAGAGTGGTTGTGTTCAACTTGCCTGCGAAATATTCAAAACAACACCCTGCCTGATCTTGCTGTTTCCAATGGTCTGCAGTTCCCTGTCATTCCACCAGAGCTTCAAGGACTGACCACACTTGAAGAAAGGTGCGTCTGTTCTAGAATACCATTCATGCAGCTTCGTGAACTAGGCGTTGATCGCCAGTTTGGCATTCGAGGAAATGTAGTGAATGTGCCTGTTGATGTTTGTGCTACAGTGACGTCACTACCACGTCGCTTTGAGGACACTGAAACTGTTGCATTGAAACTTCAGCGGCGCATTCACTACAAGTCTTCCTATCATTTTGAAAATGTCAGGCCAAAAAAAATATTTGACGCTGCAAGATGGCTGACAGAGCATAGTGCCATGTACAAGGCAGAGGGTATACACATTGACAATTCTTGGTACAGGCCTGAATGGCAAGATTGTGAGTCAGTTCATTTTGTACCACAGCAACCAAAAGAAGGGATGGAAGATGTTTTTGTGTCTCAGCAGCCAAAAGAAGGTGTGGAAGATGGTTTTGTATCTCAGCATCCAAAAGAAGGGGCGGAAGATGGTTTTGTATCTCAGCATCCAAAAGAAGGTGCGGAAGATGGTTTTGTATCTCAGCATCCAAAAGAAGGTGTGGAAGATGTTTTTGTATCTCAGCAGCAAAAAGGTGTGGAAGATGTTTTTGTACCAGATCAGCAAAAAGAAGGGGTGGAAGATATTTTTATAGCACAGCAGCAAGAAGGGGTGCAAGCTGGAGATCTTACTTCAGAAAGTGTAGTGCACATGAAAACAAATAAAGAAATTGACCAGGAAGAAGATGAGGATAAAGACTGGGTTGAAGAAGGCCCTGAGGAAATACTTGGAAGGGGAAATAAAGATACCCTCCTTCATCCAAACGACTATACCGCCGATGGTCAAGCAGCCATGAAAATTGCACCAGGCGAGGGTCAGCATCCTCTTAGTATTTTTCTTGACAAGGACTGTGAAGAAATATCGTTCCCCTCTATATTCTGTGGTCAGCCCCGTGTTGAGAACAAACTGAGAATCAAACCTCTGACTTATAGCAACATTTGCAAGGCAGAGCTCCGTAATGTGGACAGACGAGCTGCTAATGTCATTTCTAACATTTTTTAAGTTAAAAAAACTGCAAATGCTACAGATCAGGGACCTGACACTGACTGCCCTGCGGAAAGTGAAAGGCTCTGAAACTCGTCACACAGCAGGTCAGCTGAAAGGAGAAGGGGTGATTGAAAACTTGTTACGACAAGACGAGGGCTATAGAATTTTAAAGACGCTGCGTTCCTCCCCGCCTTATTGGCAGGCACGAGAAAAAGACCTCTTTGCAATGATCAGGCAGCTGGGTGAGCCCACATTCTTTGCTACATTTTCTGCGGCCGAGACCCACTGGTTAGATCTTCTGAGAGTCCTGTACAAACTACAGCATGATGAGGACAAAACAGATGATGAGCTGGAGAACCTGACCTGGCAGGAGAAATCAAAACTCATTCAGAAGGACCCAGTCACATGTGCTCGTCATTTCGACTACAGAATTCAAGTTCTCTTTAGCAAAGTCATCTTTGGTCCTCTTCAGCCTCTTGGTGAAGTAAAAGACTACTTTTATCGAGTTGAATATCAACAGCGCGGCTCCCCGCACATCCATTGTCTTTTCTGGGTGCACGGTGCTCCAGTTGCAGATACTGACAGTGATGAAGAGGTAGTTTCTTTCATCGACAAGCACATTACTTGCCAGAGACACAAAGAGGGACCATTGGCTGCAATGTCAAAACTGCATGAACATAAGCACTCAAAGAGCTGCAAAAAAGGAGGGAAACATCTGTGCAGATTTGGCTTTCCCCTCATACCAATGAAAGAAACACAGATTATGCGACCCCTCACACCTGATGAAGAGGAACTGCATAAGGAAGACTGCAAGGAACACTGGCAACGAATTCAAGACGAGGTTGGCAAACTCAAAACTGAAGACGTCTCCTTTGAAGAATTTTTGATTCGTTGTGGCATGACCCATGAGGAGTACATATTGGCAATCAGATTTGCCCTGAAACATACCAAAGTATTTCTTCAGCGCAGTCCATCAGACACGCGCATGAACAGCCGCAACGACTCTCTGGCACAGATCTGGATGGCAAACACAGATGTCCAGTTCATTCTCGATGCCTACGCCTGTGCTGTCTATATTCTCACCTACATCAGCAAAAGCCAGAGGGGAATGAGTGACCTGCTGCGTTCTACATCAGATGAAGTGAAGCGTGGAAACCACAGTGTTAAAGAACAGGTACGCATTATCGCAAACAAATTTCTCAATCACTGCGAAATTTCTGCACAAGAAGCTGTGTACCTGCTCTTGCAGCTTCCAATGTGCCGATCCAGTCGGGATGTGATTTTCGTTAACACATCCCCACCTGAGGAACGAGTTGTGCTGTTGAAGAGCCTGAGCTCCCTTCAGGTGATGGACGATGATGACACTGAAGTGGCCTGCAAAGGCCTCATCGACCGTTACGCTGATAGGCCCAAAGAGCTTGAAAACGTCTGCTTGGCGGAATTTGCCACTTCTTTTGAGACGAAAAAATCAAACAATTATCAAAAGAAAGCTGAAGCGAAGAAAGAATTTGTTCCTGAAGGGGATGACGAAGAAGATGTCACAGATGAGATTTCTGGCAGAGACAACAGATCAGGCGAAACATATGAACTTAATGATGGCAAAGTTTTGTACAGACGCAGGAAGCCCAAAGTTCTACGTTCTGTCAGATACTCTGTTGAGAATGACTCTGAGAAACATCACAGGGAGCTGTTGATGCTCTATCTCCCTTGGAGAAACGAGACCACTGATCTCATCGCTTGCCATGGCTCTTACCGTGAGCACTATCAAGAAAAGAAAGAGCTTATCTTGAAAAACTCTGAACCCTTCATGAAGAGAGCTACAGAGGTTGACCAGGCAGTAGAGAAAGTGAAGCTGGAAGGAGAAAGACCAGAGACTTGGGACCAGGTCGCCCCACAAGCACAGGACCTAGAAGGTAGACAGGGGCAGTTCAACCAGGAGAGCGACACTCATGCTGCCTTCCACCCAAATGCAAAACATCACAAGCAGTATGATATTGGGATGGACCTGGGGTCCAAGGGCACCACAAATATAACCTCTGAAAGTCTTCTTAACAGAATTCCTGAAGAAGAGTACCATGCCTTGGTGCGTACCTTGAATGAAGAACAACAAGCATTTTTCAACCATGTACTTCATTTACTCAAAGTGGGCCATGCTTTACCTTTCTACTATTTCTTGTCTGGAGGTGCTGGCGTAGGGAAAAGCAGGCTTGTTTCAGCTATTTATCATGCTCTTGTTCGTTTCCTGGGATCACATGCTGGTGAAAACCCTGACTCGACCCGAGTTCTGCTGTGTGCTCCCACTGGCAAAGCAGCCTACAACATCAGAGGTGTGACACTTCATACCGCCTTCATGATGCCAGCCAGTCAGAGCCTCTCTACCTACCAGAAATTGGACTTCAGTCGGCTCAACTCACTTCGATCCAGTCTGGCTGAACTAAAGATTGTCATTATTGACGAAGTGAGCATGGTGGGTGCAGGCATGTTTTCTTTCATTGACAACAGGCTCCGTGATCTGATGAAAGTGGACAGACCATTTGGTGGAGTTAGTGTCCTTGCTGTGGGGGACCTCTTCCAGCTAAGACCTGTGATGGACCGATGGGTTTTTGAGCCAAGTGTGGGCACATATGAAAATCTGGCTCCTGTGTTGTGGCAAGACTTGTTCCGGTTGTATGAGCTAAAAACTGTCATGCGACAGAGGGATGACAAGATCTTTGCAGAGGCGCTAAACAGAGTGCGAGAAGGAAAGCACATTGCAGAAGATGAAGAGCTGTTCAAGAGTCGTGTAGTCAAAAGCGTGGAGCCTGAGGTTCTTCACATCTTCCCCAGCAGACGCCTGGTAGAGCATCACAACAACCTGTCCCTGTGTCGGCTGCCATCCACTGACATAGCTGTAGTGTCAAGAGACTCTGTCATGGGGGATATAGATGGTTGCCTAAAAGAAGAACTCTGTCAAAAGCACAGCAGCTGACCCCAGACAAGACCCAGAGCTTACTCCATACCCTCCACCTCAAAGTTGGTGCCAGATACATGGTAGTACACAATGTCGATCTTGGAGACGGTCTGATCAACGGGGCTTCTGGGACGCTGAAACAGGTTGGCCACACAGGTGGGGAGTGCTCTGACCAGGTGTCTGTTGTGTGGATTCTTTTTGACGACGAAAATGTTGGTGTGAAAGCTCGTTCAGACAACAGACACTTGTACTCTGCTATCTCAGACATTCAGAAGCAGTGGACTCCTGTGTTCCAGGCTGTGAAGCAGTTTAAGATAGGTCGGCGGGAAAATATTGCAATCCTTCGGAAGCAGTTTCCACTGACACTGTGTTCTGCAGTCACAATTCACAAAGCACAAGGATCAACGCTTGAAAAAGTAGCTGTCTCGTTTGAAGGCAGAACACAAGACCACCTTGTGTATGTGGCATTAAGCCGGGCAAAAACCCTCAGTGGCCTCCATCTCCTGAACTTTGATCCAAACAAGATAAAAGTTTCAGCACAAGTGAAAACTGAAATGGAACGACTGCGAAAAGAGCCGTTGGTTCCAGCCATACCAAACTTAGGTGAATGTGCATCATCATCTTTTGTCCTTGTGTTCCACAACACTCGCTCTCTTCACAGACACATTGGGGATCTGTACACAGAAAGAAACGTGCTTTCTGCACAAGTTCTCTTCTTGTTTGAAACATGGGAAGACAAAAAAGATGAAGTAGATCATTACTCTCTTCCAGGATTCAAAGTTCTTGCTAAGAACACTGCTCCTTCATCTTGTCACCGCCCACATGCTGGAAGCCTGGTCTACTTGAAGGAGACCGTAGACCCATGTCCCTCTGAAATCAGTCGCAACAAGAACATTGAGCTGACAAAAGTTGACTTCAGCAGTGTTGTTGAGGGGCTTGTAGTGGTAGGCATACCACAGCTGCAGATCTCCTGTCAGAATTGGAGTGTGTCATCCAAGAGAGTTTAGAGACACACAAGTTCATCTTGATTGGAGGAGATTTCAACGCTGATGCTTACAAACAGCTTCCCAAGCCATTGGACAGGCTTTGCAAAAGATTTGGCTTGCGTCAGCTCATTTCATGTGTGACAACGGATCATGGCTCTATGCTTGACCTTGTGTTTACAAACATGCCTCTGTCCTGCGTTTCTTCAGGTGTACTGGAATGCTGGTATTCAGATCACAAAATGTGCTGGGCTGCCATAGATCAGTCTTAAACTAGATAGTGCAATGAGTTTTGACACCTGAATAATCTGCTGCTTAAGTGGTACTTGTCACTTGAGAGTTTAGAGACACACAACTTTGTTTTGATTGGAAGAGATTACAGGACATATGCTCACTAACAGGCTGAAATACTAGAATTCAGATCACAAACCCTGTTCTTGGCTGTCAGGTATCACTCTTAAACTAGATCTACATGTACATGTAGTGTAATGACATTTTGAAAAAATGCTTCAAGAGTGTGTTACCTGTCATACTTGAGAGAGTTTACAGACATACAAGTAATTGTTCGTCTTTATTGTTTGTATATGGACATACATCTTCCATTAGTAGTGTTGTTGGAAACCTGGTTCTCTATTGGACATGTGTGCTGTATTGCTTTTTTTTCTCCGTTTTGGGGACAAGGAGGGTCGAGACTTCCGAGTCTCACCTTGACTCCCCAAGGTTTTTTTTTTTTTTTTTTTTTTTTTTTCCATTTTGGGGACAAGGAGGGTCAAGACTTCCGAGTCTAACCTTGACTCCTCAAGTTTTTTTTTTTTCCATGTCGGGGACAAGGAGGGTTGAGACTCGAGACTTCTGAGTCTCACCTTGACTCCTCAAGGTTTTTTTTTTTTTTTTTTCCATTTTGGGGACAAGGAGGGTCGAGACTTCCGAGTCTCACCTTGACTCCTCAAGGTTTTTTTTGTTTTTTTGTTTTGTTTTTTTCCATTTTGGGGACAAGGAGGGTCGAGACTTCCGAGGCTCACCTTGACTCCTCAAGTTGTTTTTTTTCCATTTTGGGGACAAGGAGGGTTGAGACTTCCGAGTCTAACCTTGACTCCTCAATTTTTTTTTTTTTTTTTTTTTTTCCATTTCGGGGACAAGGAGGGTTGAGACTCTAGACTTCCGAGTCTCACCTTGACTCCTCAAGGTTTTTTTTTTTTTTTTTTTTTCCATTTTGGGGACAAGGAGGGTCGAGACTTCCAAGTCTCACCTTGACTCCTCAAGTTTTTTTTTTTCCATTTTGGGGACAAGGAGGGTCGAGACTTCCGAGTCTCACCTTGACTCCTCAAGTTTTTTTTGACTCCTCAAGTTTTTTTGTTTTTTTTCCATTTTGGGGACAAGGTCAGGGTCGAGACTTCCGAGTCTCACCTTGACTCCTCAATTTTTTTTTTTTTTTTTTTTTTTTTTCCATTTTGGGGACAAGGTCAGGGTCGAGACTTCCGAGTCTCACCTTGACTCCGCAAGTTTTTTCTTTTTTTCTTTTTTCCATTTTGGGGACAAGGTCAGGGTCGAGACTTCCGAGGCTCACCTTGACTCCTCAAGTTGTTTTTTTTCCATTTTGGGGACAAGGAGGGTGGAGACTGCTCACATGAAAAACTTTTTTTTAAAGTTAATAATGTTTAAGTATGTTGAATTTGCTCCTGTGGTAGTAAGAATTTAAGAAATGACTCACATACTGTCACACACAGCTTTGCCTTTACATTTCATGTACATAGAAATAATTTGCATTTATTTGTAATGAACTGGATTTTTCTTCAGGTGTTGGTTGGTTTTTGGGGTTTAATGTCTCTTCAGCAGATGCTAGCTGCTATTCGAGACCGTTCTTCAGGTGTAAAGGCTGGTTGAATTAAATATCCCTGGTGGCTTTTTACGCCATTATGTGCGTGCTGTAATTTGATTGCTTACAGAATGTCAGCCCTTTTTGGCCTGGTTGCCCCAATCGGGAGGGCAGGTGTAACTGGAATTGCTTCTTTTTTTTTGTTGTTTTTTTTTGTTCTGTCATTCTGTGTGTGTGTGTATGTGTGTGTGTTTGTCCAGTTTTTACACTTTCAGCTTAAGTTGATCTAAGGGAAGGTAACAACTATTACTCTGTAGCCCATCAGTATGTATGTGGGTGGGTGGGTGTGGAGGTGCATCTGGCCCACTCATCGGTCATCGCTTGTCTTTTATTATGCTGTGTTGATTTAGTAGAGAACTGTTCCCTGCGTGCAAGGTGAAAAGTGTCAGTTAATTAGCTTCAAGTGGTCACATCAGCTCATTGTGTTAACAATATGGTTGGTAGCAAAGCTGGTCACAGAAATAACTTTTGAAAAATTATCAGGAGTAATGTTTTTTCAGTATTTGGATGTCTGTTTTGTTGTTTGAAGTTGTAACAGTTTTTACTTGTTTCAGGCCAGGGTTGACCTGTCAATTTCAGAGTTGTTTCTGAAGATGTGTGATTTATGATCTGAATTGTTCATCTTATGCCTTTTCTTTGTGATATATCTGAGTTGATTCCCCTCACTGGCAAGGTTTTGAATTTCATCAGTTGTATCCTTAAGTGTGGGCCTACCTGTGTTATTGAATCCTCGAAAATGTATGTTTTCTGGTTTTGGAAAAAAACAAACATTTTCGACAAAACTGAGCTGTCTAAGAGTAACAAATGTTAGTGTGTCTACTGTTAATATGATTGCTTCGAAAAAAAATTAATGATGCTAGTTTATGTGAATTAAGTTATTGATGGGGTTTGTTTATGTGAGATTAATGAGAGTATTTTTAATGCCAAGGTAAATATTTTGTTGCTCGATCCATGCAATCTCATTCTTCAGGTATGCATTGTGTTGTGAATAGCAATTTCTTCCTGTCCATCTGATGCCTCATATAATATTCAGAACTGCGAAAGTGACTCGATCGAGCGTTTGCTCTTCTTGTTATCTTTTAATTTTATGTATGAATTGTATTTTGTGTCGACAGGGCTCGAAGCTTTAGTGACAAAAATCTTGTTCTTGTTTGTTTGCTTCCGGTGAAAATAAAAGTGGAAGATGATCTGAACTTTCGGCCATGTTGGAATGTGCCTGACTTACACTCACGAGATTGTCTGAGAAGATTGCACAAGAACAAGCATTTATTGTCACTAAAGCTCGAGGCCTAATATGGACACAGCACACACATTATATACATTGAATCAAAAATCAAAAGGTCAGGCACGCAACGTGAGAATTATTAAAATAAAGGCACTATCCCCCCCCCCCCCCTTTCCCCACTCCCCATTCAAATGGCACAAAACAAGTTTTTGGAGGGGTTGGCTTTAACAGCCCAACCAATTTAAATAGCTTACAAATGGCAGGTTATAATATTCTTAGTTCAACACTGTACACTTCATTTTATTTCAAACGCATAAAAACCGCCGAAGTTTCATTGACAGTTTTCCTAGAGGTACATTGAACATTGTTCTTTATTTTGCGGTAGTTGAGGGAGAAGGAGGGGGGCGGATAGTGCCTTTAAGCCGACTCGCATTCGTGAAATCGACTGAGAAAGACGAGAAGTCGCAATATTTCAAAATTGAAGTTGAAATCCTCAAAACCGTAAACTTGGGGCAAAAATCATGTAGGAAGGCCTACTTGCTACCCCACAAACCTCCCACTTTGTCAAAAGCCAACTCACTATTAATGGTTTGTGCTAAACGCACACAAGGTGTGTTCTCCATTAGGGTCGGCTGGTCACATTATACTGACACTAGCAAACCAGTTGTCGGTATGGGCAAAAATAGTCTCTCACAGTCCCATCTGGGATTCGAACCCAAGACCCTGGGATCATGAGTCCAGCACGCTATCGACTGCGGTACCCGGCCCCGCTCGCTATTAATATATAGATTGTTAAGTCTCAGCACAGTCTTCATGTCTCACTCAGTCAGTAAAAACCCCTGGCTGGCCAACTCCTAGCACTAATCGCATAATGTGTGATGTAAACGCTGAGCTGCAGTAATCAAGGGCCCAAGCAGATTTCTGTGAGCCTCCATCTTTTCAAGTTTGAAAGTTGGTGGAGTCTGCGAATTCATGCACTTTTTTGTCTGAAGTTGACTACTGGAAAATATCTGCATAGCGATCTTCAAGATATTTGTTAAAGACATTGAGGTCTCTTGGTAAATTGAAAGGTACTCTGAATTAATTTCCTTCTTATGTGCGGTGCCTCATTTGTATATTAAGCCTTGCAGGTACAATTTGGGCTCAAGCGTTATAATATGTGTGGTATTTTTTCTTCTAGGAAGAGGAGTGGTGACAACTCAGGATTTTGAGAAAGGAACATTTCTACTTCAATATGCAGGCCAACTGTTAGATGTAGATAGATAGATAGATAATTTATTGCCAAGTGTACAATACATGAATGAACATAAAAAATACACGAGGAAAGCAGCTTGCTGTGTGATAAAAACAAAAATAAATAGCATTCATACATCTCTGGCGCATAGCATCATACATACATGGGTAAGACAATTTGGTATCACAGTAACTAATACATACACTATACAGACATGGTGAGAACTATTAAACTCTAGGAGCTATCGGAACCACAATAAAAGTACGCAGAATAAGATAGGATCCCCCCCCCCCCCCCCCCCCACTATCAACTACTGTAAGAACTGAACATGTTCCATACTGATAAGATGTACCTCTAAAACAGCACATAAAAATAAACTCTTCCAACACATCACAGTGGTTAAAGAACGACTAAAACTACTAAAACATACTAGATGTGTATTCGCGTAGATGTAGCTTAAATCTTAGAAGATGATGCCCCGAGCTGTTTCCGGTATTTCTTCTCACACAAAGGAAAGGCTGGCTGGTAAGTTCTTGTTAATATTGCTAGTTATGCACATGCTCCACACAATTTTCAGGTGCCTATAATGGAACAAAACAACCCTTCATTAAGCTTGTTGTAGATCCTGTGAACTTAGCAATCTTGACTGTCTTCTGGGCTTGGTTGCGCACAACTATTCCAAATTGGAATGATTCTAGAGCTGTGAATCCCTCAATTCCAGTTTTGTCAGAGATTGAAAAATGAAGCAATTTTGGAACCAAGACAATTGAAACATTACTAACTTGGAAAGGAGTCACCTGATGTCATTTTTTAATTTTTTTATGACTGGTTTTCCACTACAACACAAACCAACCATCTTTAAAGGCATTCGAAAGTCATCGCATTTGCCGCTATATCATCTTGTCTGAATAGGAAATTTTGGACAGCTGTGCTGGCATTGTACGGTAGCAGACGATTGGGTGAATTTCCTATTTTATTTACGCTTTCATGTAGTGTTAACATAATTCCATGTGTGTTTAACACATCGTCAAAACAAGCGATGTGTCCACGGGCCCACTCAGAAAAAAAAGATTGCTCTGCCATGATATCTCCGAAACTTGTTGTTCCAACAATGGCAAGATAGGTTCATAGACAGGTCTATTATTACCCAACCACATTTTTAATACATTTTCCAAAAATGTGATTTTATTGTCTGTATACCTTTGAATGCTTTACTGTTCACATTTGCGTAAAAACATACACAGTTGTTGCCAAAACTATAAAGATACTCTCTAGCCATGAATTTCCAATTCTCAAACCGGCCTTTACATGCGTTCATTCCTCACTGGAGCAAACAGGCGACTTGTAGATGCCTTAATCAATCATTGTAACCCCCCCCCCCCCCCCCCCCCACTGTTCAATCTTTGCGCTAAGTGTAGTACGTTTAACCTTTTCGAAAGCTTTGTGGTTGTTTTTCATTTTCCAAAGGAATCGTATACAGCAGTCTTGCATCAATGAGGATTTGTGCAGGAACTATGGGCAATGTTGCTTTAAAATCCAGTGTGCGCCACACTCAAGACGGTAATCACAATGCAGGTTGTATGTCATGCTGTGTCACAGTCGATTCAGTCCTTGCACTTCCTCATGATACCATATGTCAGATGTGGCAGCCACAAGAATGCCATTTTTAAATGGTTTTCCAAATTTTCTATCCCACTGAAGCACCAAACATCTCTAAAGTGGGCGTCGTCTGCAACATGACTTTCATATTTCCCTAAGGCCAATTAAAAAAAATTGTCTGTTTCTGGTAACATGCCTGAAAAAAATAGGGTCGGTAGGTCGGGATTTTTCTTCTTCTATGTAATCATGTTTAGTGGCCAAAAACAGACATTTAAAAAAAAAAAATCCACGAAGATCGGAGAAAATGATATTTAACAGGTTTTTAACTTCCAAAATGTCAAACCTGACTAAGATACATTCCAATAAGTCAAATGAAAGGTGGTTAAAAACCATGAATCATGCACTTTATTTCAACAAAATCGAACCACAAATGTGTCTACAATCAACAAAAGTAATTTTTCAGGCTCGACACCCTTCATTTTGGTGGAAAACCCCTTACTTTGCAAGACCATAATTTTAAATACATGTATAATGAAATCATGAACTTCAAAAAAAAAATCTCTAGGTTTAAGCTTTGAACTGTCTGGAGAAACATTATCAAATGCCAGCAGACTTACAATGTAATTTTTTCTACCTGACAAACATGCCTATTTTTGAAAATGGCGCAAATGAGCCAAAACGGGCGACAATGAGTGAGTGACGTTTTGTCCAATATATTGGCTGAAAATAGAGATAAACACGTATTTTTTTTGCGTTTTCTTTTGTTCAATCCCATCCATCAGGTTATGCTGATTTTATTCTGAAACATCAGTGCTTTAATTTTGCCTGCCAATGCCTAGACATAGCTGGCATTATGCATCCACTTCGAAAAATGGGGGGGGGGGGGGGGGGGGAGAGAGATACAGTAGCCTAACCATCTTGTAAACCTCTAATCTGTGCAGTTATGATGCAACTGAAGAACCAGTAGAAGGCCCAAGCTTTGGAAGATTGGTCAATCATGGTGAAAGGGACGAACGCAATTGCACCATGAAGGTGATTTGTGTGGAGACTATACCTACCTTGTGCCTTTTTGCCATAAAAGACATACCAATGGGAAGCGAACTTCTGTACGATTATGGAGTACCAAATCTCCCATGGAAACAACAGGTTAGTGTCTGCTTGGTTTTGTTTTATACACTGATCATTTGCGTTTCCTTTTCTGCAACATAAACTGATGAAATCTTTGAATCACCTCTGATGTTTTTAGGAGTGGGTATCAGATTGGTTTTACAGGATACTTTTGGGAGACGTTCTTTTTAGAAGCCAACAGACAATGTACGTGGTATTCTTCCTTTGAGAGTCGTGTACATGTTTTTAGTTGTGGGTATCAGATTAGTTTTACAAGATACCTTTGGGAGACATTCTTTTTTGGAATCCAACAGACAATGTTTATGATTTTCTTCCCTTTGAGAGTCCTGCACATGTTTTTAGGTGTGGGTATTAGATTGGGAGACGTTCTATTTTGGAATCCATTAGTCAATAGAGATATTCTCTTTGAGAGTTGTGCACATGTTTTTGGGTATGGGTGTAAGATTGGTTTTACAGGATACCTTTGGGAGACATTCTTTGTAGAAGCCAACATACAATGTGCATGATATTCTTTCTTTTGAGAGTCTTGCACATGTTTTTAGGCGTGGTTTGTTTGTTTATTTGTTGCTTAACGTCCAGCCGACTACGCAGAGCCATATCAGGACGATTTAGGCGTGGGTATCAGATTGATTTTACAGGATACCTTTAGGAGACATTCTTTTTGGACTCCAACAGACAATGTACGTGGTATTCTTCCCTTTGAGAGTCGTGCACGTTATTAGGTGTGGGCATTAGATTGGGAGACATTCGAGTTTTGAATCTAATAGACAATAGAGATATTCTTCCCTCTGAGAGTCGTGCACATGTTTTTAGGTGTGGGTATCAGATTGGTTTTAAAGGATACCTTCGGGAGACATACCTTTTGGACTCAAAAAGAAAAGATTAGTGATATTGTTCCGTTTGAGAGTTGTGTGCATGTTTTTAGGTGCAGGATTATGCAAGATAAAAATAATGTCCTCAGAAAAATAATTTGCATACGCACCACTGCCCGCAAAAAAATGTCGGGCATGCAGTTTCCAATCCCCAAGGACCAAAGTGCCATTTGCAAAGTTAGTTGTCTTGTAGCATGGGTCCACAGAATTTAGTGTAGTTCCATAGTTATATTATTAAACATGATATAAAGTGCAAGCGCCCTTGATCTTAGGAGAAAAATGTTGCTTTCTTGTCACGTCTCGGTGATTTTGTCTTTGTAGAGAGGAAGTCTTTGCAGATAGTTAGTTTTACTTGACTTAGGTAATTTTATCAAACTTAAAAAGAAATATTTATTAATCAGGTCTTTACACTGAGAGTCCTAAAACTGAAGAACTTCATAATCATAAAGAAGTTCCCACTGTCATGTTAAAATTCTAGTGGAATTGTTACCGTTACTATTCTTTGGATGTGTTACATTTTCAGAATGGTAGGATCAGAGTCGTGCACACGTTTTTAGGAGTGGGTGTCAGATTGGTTGTACAAGATACCTTTGGGAGACATTCTTTTTGGAAGCCAACTGACAATGTTAGATATATTCTTCCCTTTGAGAGATAAGCACATGTTTTTTGGTGTAGATATCCAGCAATGTCATTTGTTTCCGGCAGTTAGTCATAGCTCGAAATGTTTCTCTGAATGTCCTGAAGTTTTATCTCGAGACGGACAAATATCTGACAGTTTTGTCTACGCTTTAATTGACAGTTTAATTGACAATTTGAACCAGTTTCATCTGATCAAACCGATTAAGGTCAGGTTTTTTCCACTATTTTGGAACTGAATTGATTTGCTGTTGCAAGGATTCATATTTTCTGCTTGTAGCAGGAATATGGTATGATTTACAATTGTCCTTATGAAAAGATACGGAACGCCCCACGAACAAAATCTGTCTGGTACGAAACGTACGAATGTAGGCCTACAGGACATTAAAAAAAAACTTGGAAATGATCTTTGATTTGGATCCTAATTCTAGGAAGCTTAGAACGAGAAAGAGAGATAGAGAGAATGCATTTACACTGTAATTGATATGTGTAATGCATGACAACTTGGCATGTCATGATAGTTTACATGGATTGTAAGAAGAGGAAAAAAAGTGAATTTCGTTAGTGTGTGGCGCACATTAACTGTCTAAGCAGTGCTGTTATTTGGAGGCTTAAATTTGAACGCTTATGGGTGGTTTTCAAAAAAGGTACCCACAGGGTACTTGACCTTTGGGAGACATTTGTCTCCAAAGACATCTGTCTCTGCAATGCTGGCCAAATTGGAAATGCGGGAAGTGTATATTATATTATATAAAGGAAGCTAAAGACAATGAACAAACAGGGAGACAATTCATAAAACAACAAAAGCCATCATATTTCCCCTTTTTATAAATTTAAAGAATTCAACATAAAACGGTTTTGTGTTCCAATGAGTTAATATTAAAGGCCCTGTCCAGTGGGTAAAATCACAACACCCGCACTACATGGCTTTTGTGTTAGTTATGCACTTTGACAACTCCGCCAAGGACGGTCCCAAGCCCGGCTGAAAAAGGAGGAGGGTTGGGCGTGGGGTTAGCACCCCCACCCTGCAAAAACGACTTCGCTACAGAAACGTCAACAACAGAAGAAACAGAAAACTTTATCCTGGGAGAGGAAGGTTCTTCATCAAGAAGACCTATGACGCTGTGTGGTGAAAGCCGAAAGGAAGCCACAAAGCCGACTACCCTTCTGTCAACCAGGAAAACCACCATTGGCACATGGAATGTTAGGACCATGTATGAGCCAGGAAAGACTGCGCAGGTAGCAGCGGAAATGAGGAGGAACAACTTGACCTTGTTAGGCATCAGTGAGACACGATGGACTGATGCTGGACAGAGACGGCTGATGACAGGAGAGCTGTTGCTGTACTCAGGGCATGAAGAGAATGACGCACACCACACACAGGGAGTAGGCCTCATGCTGTCCAAGCAAGCACAGAGATCACTGATTGGATGGGAGGCGCACGGCCCCAGGATCATCACAGCATCTTTCCGCACCAAGAAGAAAAGGATCAAGATGCACGTTGTCCAGTGCTACGCTCCAACCAACGACAGCGAGGACGAAGAAAAAGACCGCTTTTACAGCAGGCTGCAGAGGATCCTTGAAACATACCCGGACAAAGATGTAACCATCCTCATGGGAGATGTGAACGCCAAGATCGGGTCTGACAACACCGGGTATGAACGAGTCATGGGAACCCATGCCTTGGGAGTGATGAACGAGAATGGAGAAAGATTTGCGGACCTGTGTGCCCTCAACAGTCTGGTCATCGGAGGTAGCATCTTCCCTCACAAGCGGATCCACAAGAATACCTGGGTATCACCAGACAACAGAACAGAAAATCAGATAGACCATGTCTGCATTAACAAGAAATTCAGAAGATCCCTGCAGGACGTCAGAGTGAGAAGAGGCGCAGACGTGGCATCAGACCACCACCTATTAGTGGCAAGCCTAAAGCTGAAGCTAAAGAGGAACCAGACAGACGCGTCAGACCGGAGAGTCAAGTACAACATCAGGCTTCTAAAAGACCCCAAGACAAAAGAACAGTTTAGTCTGACGTTGAAAAACCGGTTTGAAGTGCTTCAGGAACTCTTGGAAGAAGAAGACAGTGTATCTAACAGGTGGCAGAAGGTGAAAGAGACGTTACGATCCTCATGTCAACAAGTAGTGGGACCAAACAAACCGCAACAGAAAGAGTGGATCACGCCAGAGACCTTGACTAAGATACAAGATAGGCAGAGGAAGAAGGCGACAGTCAATAACAGCAGGACAAGAGCAGCAAAGGCCAAGGCTCAAGGAGAATATGCAGAAGCAAACAGGGAAGTGAAGAAGAGCATTCGCAAGGATAAGATAGACTATGTGGAAGGACTGGCAGCTGAAGCAGAGCAGGCAGCGTATAGTGGCAACATGAAACAGCTGTATGACACCACCAAGCGACTCTCTGGAAAATTCAGCAAACCAGAAAGACCAGTAAAAGATAAGCAGGGGAACACTATTCACACTCTAGAGGAGCAGTTGAACAGGTGGGCCCAACACTTTGAAGATCTCTTGAATCGACCATCACCCCCAAGTCCCCCAGCCATTGAACCAGCAGATGTGGATCTACCAGTCAACTGTGAGAAACCAACCAGAGAAGAGATCAGGAAGGCCATCACCCTACTAAAGAATGGAAAGGCTGCTGGACCCGACGACATCCCTGCAGAAGCATTGAAAGCAGACATAGATGCGTCAGTAGAGATGCTGTACCCACTCTTTGAGAGAATCTGGGATGAAGAAGATGTGCCGACGGACTGGAAGGAAGGTTACCTGGTTAAACTTCCAAAGAAGGGAGACCTCAGCAACTGCAGCAACTACAGAGGTATCACGCTCCTATCTGTGCCAGGCAAGGTCTTCAACCGAGTCCTCTTGGAAAAAATGAAGAATATTGTTGACTCACAGCTGCGAGATGAACAGGCGGGCTTCCGGCAGAACAGATCCTGCACAGACCAGATTGCAACACTTCGCATCATAGTCGAGCAGTCCCTAGAATGGAAGTCACCGCTGTATATCAATTTCGTCGACTATGAGAAAGCTTTCGACAGCGTGGATAGAGAAACCCTCTGGAAGCTCCTCAGGCACTACGGTATCCCAGCCAAGATAGCCAACCTGATCAGGAATTCTTACCACGGCATGTCCTGCAGAGTCATCCATGGAGGGCAGCTCACAGACAGATTTCAAGTGCGGACAGGAGTTCGACAGGGATGTTTGTTATCCCCCTTTCTCTTTATACTTGTGATCGACTGGCTCATGAAAGAATCCACCAACAACCGGAGGAATGGAATCCAGTGGACTCTATGGAGCCAACTTGATGACCTGGATTTCGCCGACGACCTCGCACTCCTTTCCCATAACCAACAACAAATGCAAGAAAAGACAGACATTCTGACTGCCACATCGTCACAAGTGGGCCTCAATATCCACAAGGACAAGACCAAGATCTTGAAGATCAACACCACCAGTAAAGAGCCCATCACCCTAAGTGGAAGTCCCCTTGAAGAAGTGCAGTCCTTCACATACCTGGGCAGCATTATCGACCAGCAGGGAGGCACAGATGCGGACGTCAAGGCAAGGATCGGCAAAGCAAGGGCCGCCTTCATCCAGCTCAAGAACATCTGGAACTCCAGACAACTGTCTCTAACCACGAAAATCCGACTGTTCAACTCTAACGTAAAGTCGGTGTTACTATACGGAGCAGAGACCTGGAGAACGACCAAGACTACCATCAGAAAAGTCCAGACCTTCATCAACAGCTGCCTCAGGAGGGTCCTCAAGATCCGCTGGCCCGAAACCATCAGCAATGCCGACCTTTGGGAAAGGACCTGCCAACTTCCGGCAGAAGAACTAATCAGGAAAAGGAGATGGGGATGGATTGGACACACCCTCCGCAAACCACCAACCAACATCACCAGACAAGCGCTGAGGTGGAACCCCCAGGGCAAGCGAAAGAGAGGCCGTCCAAGAAACACCTGGCGACGCGACCTGGAGGCCGACACCAGAAAGATGGGCTACACCTGGAGTCAGATAGAAAAGATGGCCCAGGACAGAGGACTCTGGAGAGCTGTTGTTGGCGGCCCATACCCTGACAGGAGTGACGGGCATTGATTGATTGATTGATTGATGCACTTTGACTGCTCGATATGTAACCTCAGGCAGTCTAAACGACTGTTTATTGATGTTTGACATGATATCTGTGTCTGCATGACCTTCAGGGGCTTGCTTTTGAAACCGAAAGTAGGCACTTCCGAGACTTCTCCACACGAGTGTGACATGTTATTCAGTATAACTGTAGAACTAAGTGGTTACTGTCAATGAAATTTTAGTACAAGGGTGAATGAATGGCAAGGATGTTATAGCAACATATAAAATTTACCAACGGAGATGTGCGTTTGACCCTCTGAATAGTTTCTTTAAGCAAATAGGTTATTCGTTTAAAACCTGTGTTATGGAATGAAATGTCTCCCAAAGATAGAGTTATGGTATCACTTAGCATTTATGAGATCTTCAGCAATTGGTGAATGCAGTAGACCTTTGGGAGACATCTGTCTCCTTAATGCTGGCCAAATTGGAAAAGTGGGAAATATATAGGGTATTAATAAAGCTAAACAAAAACAACATAAAGAAAGACAATTCTTGAAACAGCAAAACCCATCATACTTTTGTTTTTAAAATTTAAGGAATTAAAAGCAAAGACTTGTTTCATGTTGCAATTTGTTCATTATAATCATATATATTGATCTTAAACGGCCTGTGTTATGGAGACAACTGTCTCCCAAAGGTCTACAGTCGCCATGAGGCCTCTTTGCATAAAGTATATGACAAATGTTGTGTGTATGTGCGCGCATGTGTGTGTGTGTGTGTGTGTGTGTGTGTGTGTGTGTGTGCAAATTATTTATCAAATTATTGCATCACTTAGCATAAACAAGGTCTTCGGTTCTTGGTGAATAAAATAGACCTTTGGGAGACATATGTCTCCGTAATGCAGGCTAAATTGGAAATGCGGGAAATTTATATGATATGGTATAAAGGAAACTGTACACAAGGAAGAAAACGAGAGACAGTTCGCAAAACATCAAAAACCATAATATTTCTGTTTTTGAAATTTAAAGAATCGACAACAAAACGTGTTTTATTTTCCAATTAGTTCATACTGAACATATAGATTATTCGTTTTTAGCCTGTGTTATGGAGACAAACATCTCCCAAAGGTCTACTGTCGCCTTGAGGCCTCTCTATCCGAAGTTTATGATAAATTTGACATTAAAAAAAAATAGATGGGTATTTTTGCATCAGTTTACTATCGGGAACCGCCCTCTTCGCCCCCAGACATATAGACATGGGTGTGCCACAGGGGAGCGTTATCGCCCCCCTGCTCTTTTCCATCGGCCTGCAGGATATTTCGGACGGAGGGTCCAGTGATTAGCCAGCGCAGATGATGTGGCCATTTGGCGCACCTATGAGGGCAGAATAAATAATCGCCGGATGAGAGCAAAGTGGATGAGTACCTTTCAGCTGGTGGTGGATAGGCTCACCGAGTTCATGTGTAAGGCTGGTTTTACGTTCTCGGCTGCAAAGATGGTGCTTGTGGTCTTCGGTTGGAAATACGCACAAGAAACGGCACTAGGATCACCCCGTCGGCCCACGTCAAGTTCCTGGGGGTGGTTTTTGACCGAATGTTTTCGGGAGTAGACCACGTCGCCCACTTGGTGGCCAAGGCCAAACATAAATTGCCATTGCTGAGGACCCTCGCGGTCCAGCCCTGGGTCCACGCTGGCCGCTCCCTCATCAGCGTCGCGCTTGCTTTAGAGAGAGAGTGTGTGTGTGTGTGTGTGTGTGAGTGTGTGTGAGTGTGTATGTGTGAATGCTTGCATACGTGTGTGTGTATTCTAGATCAACTTATGGCATCAGTTAGCTTGAACAATGTCTTTGGCAATTGTACACTTGATCTTTGGGAGACATCTTTCTCCAAAGACATCTGTCTCTGCAATGCTGGCCAAATTGGAAATGCGGGAAGTGTATATTATATTATATAAAGGAAGCTAAAGACAATGAACAAACAGGGAGACAATTCATAAAACAACAAAAGCCATCATATTTCCCCTTTTTATAAATTTAAAGAATTCAACATAAAACGGTTTTGTGTTCCAATGAGTTAATATTAAAGGCCCTGTCCAGTGGGTAAAATCACAACACCCGCACTACATGGCTTTTGTGTTAGTTATGCACTTTGCCTGCTCGATATGTAACCTCAGGCAGTCTAAACGACTGTTTATTGATGTTTGACATGATATCTGTGTCTGCATGACCTTCAGGGGCTTGCTTTTGAAACCGAAAGTATAGGCACTTCCGAGACTTCTCCACACGAGTGTGACATGTTATTCAGTATAACTGTAGAACTAAGTGGTTACTGTCAATGAAATTTTAGTACAAGGGTGAATGAATGGCAAGGATGTTGTAGCAACATATGAAATTTACCAACGGAGATGTTTGGTTTGGTTTGGTTTTTGGGGTTTAATGTCTCTTCAGCAGATGCTAGCTGCTATTCGAGACCGATGCAGTTATTTTCTTTTCCCTTCATGTGGCAAGTTCTACGTTTCAGACTATTTACATTCAAATCTATCACTGTAAAAGAAGGTTCTAAAAATTAATCATTTTCACTTCTGGTACTTTAAATCTTGTAAAAAATCTTGATCTCTTTTAAAAAGTTAAAAATCTTGTCCGGGGGAACATCCCGGAATAAAACCTTCAGTGTTTCCGCATTGTAGTGTTTGTCTCGAAATTCTTGAACGTCTACACATTTTGTGAGAACATGTTCTAAAGTCCATGGTTCGTCACATCCAAAACAGTATGGTGGATCTTCACCACCAACGGAGATGTGCGTTTGACCCTCTGAATAGTTTCTTTAAGCAAATAGGTTATTCGTTTAAAACCTGTGTTATGAAGTGAAATGTCTCCCAAAGATAGAGTTATGGTATCACTTAGCATTTATGAGATCTTCAGCAATTGGTGAATGCAGTAGACCTTTGGGAGACATCTGTCTCCTTAATGCTGGCCAAATTGGAAAAGTGGGAAATATATAGGGTATTAATAAAGCTAAACAAAAACAACATAAAGAAAGACAATTCTTGAAACAGCAAAACCCATCATACTTTTGTTTTTAAAATTTAAGGAATTAAAAGCAAAGACTTGTTTCATGTTGCAATTTGTTCATTATAATCATATATATTGATCTTAAACGGCCTGTGTTATGGAGACAACTGTCTCCCAAAGGTCTACAGTCGCCATGAGGCCTCTTTGCATAAAGTATATGACAAATGTTGTGTGTATGTGCGCGCATGTGTGTGTGTGTGTGTGTGTGTGTGTGTGTGTGTGTGTGTGCAAATTATTTATCAAATTATTACATCACTTAGCATAAACAAGGTCTTCGGTTCTTGGTGAATACAATAGACCTTTGGGAGACATATGAGCCAATGTCAAAAGGTGCTGTGGGTACGCTAGGTATTTTATAAGTTCTGTAACTATTTACTGAATGTACACTCAGATGGAACTTTTGGTTTTTCTGAGAGATTAATGAATAAAGATGATCGCAGAGAAAAACCAAAGACTAACTATAAACAGTTAAAATTCTGCTCCTCATTCATTACGCAAATTAGTGCTTTTTAGGGACGTATTTTGACAAGGTGTTTGAGTACTCTCGATAGTTTTAGAAAAAATGCTAATAAGCTTTTTTTCTGGGCAGTTGGATTTAAACCAAATGATTGCATGAACCCCAATACATAGTTCTGTGTGTTTTTCTTCCCATTTGTCCGTTTGGTACCATTTCTGGCTAATTTAAGCTTTGTCGTCACAATGTCACACCAGACACTTTTTTTATCAAATTTCCTTTTTTTTCAACAAAATTTTTAATTTCTTTCTTTTTTTTTGCTAGCAGTCAGAAGCAAATCAAATGACTGCTTCATTATCACAGTTTTTGAAAAGAAGAAATAACAAGTCGCGTAAGGCGAAAATACAATATTTAGTCAAGTAGCTGTCGAACTCACAGAATGAAACTGAACGCAATGCCATTTTTCAGCAAGACCGTATACTCGTAGCATCGTCAGTCCACCGCTCATGGCAAAGGCAGTGAAATTGACAAGAAGAGCGGGGTAGTAGTTGCGCTAAGAAGGATAGCACGCTTTTCTGTACCTCTCTTTGTTTTAACTTTCTGAGCGTGTTTTTAATCCAAACATATCATATCTATATGTTTTTGGAATCAGGAACCGACAAGGAATAAGATGAAAGTGTTTTTAAATTGATTTGGACAATTTAATTTTGATAATAATTTTTATATATTTAATTTTCAGAGCTTGTTTTTAATCCGAATATAACATATTTATATGTTTTTGGAATCAGCAAATGATGGAGAATAAGATAAACGTAAATTTGGATCGTTTTATAAATTTTTATTTTTTTTTTACAATTTTCAGATTTTTAATGACCAAAGTCATTAATTAATTTTTAAGCCACCAAGCTGAAATGCAATACCGAACCCCGGGCTTCGTCGAAGATTACTTGACCAAAATTTCAACCAATTTGGTTGAAAAATGAGGGCGTGACAGTGCCGCCTCAACTTTCACGAAAAGCCGGATATGACGTCATCAAAGACATTTATCAAAAAAATGAAAAAAACGTATGGGGATATCAATCCCAGGAACTCTCATGTCCAATTTCATAAAGATCGGTCCAGTAGTTTGGTCTGAATCGCTCTACACGCACGCACGCACACACACACACACACATACACACACACATACACACACACATACACCACGACCCTCGTTTCGATTCCCCCTCGATGTTAAAATATTTAGTCAAAACTTGACTAAATATAAAAAGAAAAACAGCTCTCCGCTAACTGCAGCAAAAAGGAAGAAAACGGCTATTAAAAACATAATTCGTAAAGCGGAGACACCTGCAGACAGGCAGAAGAAGAAAACCAAAGAAAATGCTAAGGTTCGGCAGTGCAAAAGAAGATCTTCCATGACAGATAAACAGAAGAGGGAATTGAACAAAATAAGAATGGACAGATACCCAGCTAGCAAGCTTTCGTCGGCCGACTGACGATTTCAGTCGGGTGACGTCGTCATATGTCGTGTGTCGTCGTCCGTTGTCGCGCCGATACCGTTTGACTGTGTATAAATGTACGTAATAAACCCCGACATCGGCCCGACGCAATGTTGCTGTCGATAAAATTATGCAGAGTTACGGGAGATAACAAATTGATGATCATTATTTTAACATTTGTTACGTCCCCTGTTCAAGCGTCGGTCCAGCAACGGCGTGACATTATGAGACTGACCATGCAAATGCGAAACTAAATTATTCATATTTGTTGACTTTTTCACATAGGAGTAGGATAATTAATTGTAAGTTTTATTTGCATATTTGCAATCAAATACAGCATGAGCTCAAATCATGAGTTTTACATTTTAAAAATACGCCATCATTTACTTGAAATATTCAAATAGCTTTCCTTACGGTAAACAAGATTGAGTGTGCAAATGGCTGCTGCTTTCCCGCGTGAGCGAATTTTATTTGTTTTCTTAGTTCAAGTTAATATCGAAAGAAGAGACATTTTTGGGAATGTTGGACAGCACATTGATGATATGTTATCCGAGACGAATGTCGCCTCGGGATCTCAATCTGAGTGCTGGTCCCAGTGCCACGTGGTGGCGGTGAGAATAGTTGTGTAGCCAGTGAGTCAGGCTCTTGGCAATGACAATCAGATTCAGACGTCAACTCGAGGACAACCGACGGATGGAGCAAGTAAGTGATTTCGGTTTTTTTTGGCTCTCAATGTTAGTTTTGCTGTTACAGTGAGGGGGGGGGGGGGGGAGTACATACTGCTGTATCTTATTCTGTATATGTAGATGTAGGTGTGTTTTGTCCTGTTACAGTGGGGGAGGGGGGTGTTGTACACACTGCTGTAAATATAGATGTAGGTGTGTTTTGTCTTGTTACAGTGGGGGGGGGGGGGGGTGTGTACATACTGCTGTAGATGTAGGTGTGTATTGTCCTGTTACAGGGGGGGGGGGGGGTAACATACTTCTGTAGCTGTAGGGGGAGGGGGGGTACATACTGCTGTAGCTGTTAGTGATTTTTGCACTGTTACACTGGGGGGGGGGGGGGGTGGAGTACATACTGCTGAATCTGTAGCTGTAAGTGTGGTTTGCACTGTTACACTGGGGGGGGGGGGGGGGTGTACATACTGATGTATCTGTAGCTGTAGGTGTGACGTGTATTGCATTGTAACACTTGGGGGGGGGGGGGTGTACATACTGATCTATCTGTAGCTGGTGGTGTGTTTTGCACTGTTACACACTTGGGGGGGGGGGGGTGTACATACTAACTGCTGAATCTGTAGCTGTATGTGTGTTCTTCACAGTGACACTGGGGGGGGGGGGGGGGGGGAGGGGGTTGTACATACTGCTGAATCTGTAGCTGTAGGTGTTTTTTGTACTGTTACACTTGGGGGGGGGGGGGGGGTGTGCATACTGATGTATATGCTTGGCGCTGGTGGACAATATTCACTTTTTTGGCCAAAAACACACTTTTTTGGCCAAAAACGTACATTATTGGCCAAAAAGTGTGTTTTTGGTCAAAAACATGTTTTGGCCAAAACTTTTAAGTGCAAAGTTTTGGCCAAAAAAATATTTGGCCAAATCTAAAACATTTGGCCAAATCTTCACTTTTTTGGCCAAATGTTTTAGATTTGGCCAAATATTTTTTTGGCCAAAACTTTTGCATTGAAAGTTTTGGCCAAAAAATAGTTTTCGCCAAAACTTCATTTATTGGCCAAATCTTTGAGTACCCCTTGGCGCTGATGGACAATATTCATTTTTTTGGCCAAAAACGCCAGTTTTGGCCAAAAAAGCAAAGTTTTGGCCAAAAAAGTATAGTTTTGGCCAAAAACGCCAGTTTTGGCCAAAACCGCCAGTTTTGGCCAAAAAATTATAGTTTTGGCCAAAAAAGTGAAAATTGTCCACCAGCGCCAAGCTGCTTGGCGCTGGTGGACAATATTCACTTTTTTTGCCCAAAACACACTTTTTTGGCCAAAACTGGCGGTTTTGGCCAAAAAAGCAAAGTTTTGGCCAAAAAAGTATAGTTTTGGCCAAAAACGCCAGTTTTGGCCAAAACCGCCAGTTTTGGCCAAAACCACCAGTTTTGGCCAAAAAAGTGTGTTTTTGGCCAAAACCACACTTTTTTGGCCAAAAACGTACATTTTTGGCCAAAAAAGCAAAGTTTTGGCCAAAAAAGTATAGTTTTGGCCACAAACGCCAGTTTTGGCCAAAACCGCCAATTTTGGCCAAAAAAGTGCGTTTTTGGCCAAAAAAGTGAATATTGTTCACCAGCGCCAAGCTGCTTGGCGCTGGTGGACAATATTCACTTTTTTTGCCCAAAACACACTTTTTTGGCCAAAACTGGCGGTTTTGGCCAAAAAAGCAAAGTTTTGGCCAAAAAAGTATAGTTTTGGCCAAAAACGCCAGTTTTGGCCAAAACCGCCAGTTTTGGCCAAAACCACCAGTCTTGGCCAAAAAAGTGTGTTTTTGGCCAAAATAGCGAATATTGTTCACCAGCGCCAAGCTGCTTGGCGCTGGTGGACAATATTCACTTATTTTGCCAAAAACACACTTTTTTGGCCAAAACTGGCGGTATTGGCCAAAAAAGCAAAGTTTTGGCCAAAAAAGCAAAGTTTTGGCCAAAAAGAGATTTGGCCAAAAAAGTGAAAATTGTCCACCAGCGCCAGCAAATACAAAAGATTTGGCCAAAAAAAGATTTGGCCAAACAAAAAAGATTTGGCCAAAAAGTGAAGATTTGGCCAAATCTTTTTTGTTTGGCCAAATCTTTTTTTGGCCAAATCTTTTTGTGGCAGAAGTTTGGCCAAATCTCCCGTTTTAGCTAACATAAACAGTAGTTATAGCCAAATCTATTTTATTTGGCCAAATGTGTGGGTTGTTTTGGCCAAATCTTTGTCTTTTTTGGCCAAAACTGGCGGTTTTTGCCAAAAAAGTGAATATTGTCCACCAGCGCCACGCATAGATGTAACTAGCTGTAGCTGTAGGTGTGTTATGTACTGTTACAGTAGGGGGGGGGGGGGGGGGTTGAACATACTGCTGTTTTTGTAGCTGTTGGTGTGTTTTGCACACAGGGTGGGGGGGGGGGGGGATTGGGGTTGTATACTGCTGTATCTGTAGCTCTAGGTGTGTTTTGCGCTCTACACGAGGGAAGGGGGTGGAGTGTTGTATGTTTTGTACTGTTACAGTGGTGGCAGCGGGGGGAGGGGGGTGTACATAATTTTGAATCTGTAGCTGTAAATGAGTTTTGTACTGTTACAGTGGGGGCGGGGGGGGGTTGGGGGTTGTACATATTAATGCTGTAGCTGTAGGTGTGTTTTGCACTGTTACACTGGGGGGGGGGGTTGTACACACTGCTGTATCTGTAGCAGTAGGTGCGATTTGTGCTGTTACAGTTGGGGGGGGGGGGGTACATACTGCTGTAGCTGTAGGTGTTTTTTGCACTGTTACACTTGGGTTGGGGGAGGGGGGGGGTTGTACATACTGCTGAATCTGTAGCTGTAAGTGTGTTTTGCACTGTTACATTGGGGGGGGGGGGGGGGGTATACATACTGCTGTAACTGGAGCTGTAGGTGTGTTTTGTACTGTTACTAAGGGGGAGGGGGGTGTACATACGGCTGTAGCTGTAAGTAATTTTTGCACTATGCTGAATCTGTTGCTGTAGGTGTGTTTTATACTGTAATACTGAGGGGGGGGGGGGGGGGGGGTTGTACATACGGCTGTATCTGTAGCTGTAGGTGTGTTTTGTACTGTTACAGTGAGGGCGGGGGGGCGGGTGTTGGGTCTACATACTGCTGTATCTGTAGCTGGTGTTGTGTTTTGCACTGTTACACTGGGGGGGGGGGGGGGGGGGGGGGTTGTACATACTGCTGTATCTGTATCTGTAGGTTTGTTTTCCACTGTAACACTGGGGGGAGGGGGGTTGTACTGCTGTAGCTGTAGCTTTAAGTGAATTTTGCACTGTTACACTTGGGGGGCGGGGGGGGGGGGGTACATACTGCTGTAGCTGCACCCAGCCAGCAAGACATTAGCGGCCGATAATCGGCCGAACACCCTTCAAAAAGTCGGGCAGGTGATGTCAAAAGATACGACGCGGGTGTTGGCCCGACTAACTTTTGCAAAGAGGCAAAGAGGCGGCCGACAGGCGGTCGAACACCTGTACTATGGCGGCACGCATCCGGTCCGATGTTAATCGGCCCGATGGCTTGTTGGACCTGCGGGCCGACATCGTCCCGATGTCTTCCCGCTGAAATCGATATCTTCCCGATGTCGGCATAAGGTGTCGGGCCGCAGGTCCAACAAGTCATCGGGCCGATTAACATCGGACCGGATGCGTGCCGCCATAGTACAGGTATTCGGCCGCCTGTCGGCCGCCTCGTTGCCTCTTTGCAAAAGTTAGTCGGGCCAACACCCGCGTCGTATGTTTTGACGTCACCGGCCCGACTTTTTGAAGGGTGTTCGGCCGATTATCGGCCGCTAATGTCTTGCTGGCTGGGTACCACAGAAAACAAGAAAAAGACAATCTGACGAATCTCGCAAGACCAGTGAGCTTTTTGAAGTCAGTAAAAATGGCATTTAATGCCATTTCCAGGAAGCGGGACAAAGAGTCTCTTCAGAAACAAAATTTCATTAAAACGTTACTCAAGCGACAAGCAGTACATCAAGACAGTTGTAGAACTCTCAAGCAACTGTACGTGCGTAAACGTCCGACAGACACAAAAGTGGAGAAATTCTACGACAGGGAATCAATCGATGTGCCTGGAAAGCGTACAGTGTCAAAAGTGTCAATGATCCAGAAGAAAGTTCTGACCAAGAAAGTGGAGGACTTGTTTGAAATGTTCAAATCTGAAAATCCGTTGTACAAAATATCAGTCTCTGACCCCTTTTGCACGGAGGCGCCCAAAACACATCCTGCTGTCTACCAGTCGGACTTTTCTGCAGTGCCTCTGTGAGACATGCACCAACCCAATGTTGAAAGTTGACAAGCTAAACCAGCACTTGTCTGCGATAACTTATTTAATCCGCTTTTATGGAATAACCAATATTTTGTTTATGATGGAAATGTACTGTATTTTGAAGATTGGACAAGAAAGGGTCTTGTTAGCGTATATGATGTTTTACATAGAAAAGAGTTTGTTTCCTATCAGTTCATTTGTGATGTTTTATGAAAATCCCCACAGAGAATTTTGAAATATAACATGGTTCGTGCTGTTGTTGTAAATGTTATTAATAAGATGATGCACGGAAAGGAAGAAATTGATTTGATGGATATCCCCTCTTATCGTGGTAAGAAAGTACACAACGCACAACAGTTTAGAAAAGAATTAGTAAGCATGAAACTTGTTGAACCGTGTGCAATTGGATTTTGGAGGAGGAAATTTAATTATGAAATTGACAAGAAAGATTGGCTGATGAGTTTTGAATCGGTTAAAGAGACAAGGCTACGAGTATTACAATGGAAATTACTTCACAATATTTACCCCACAAATATTATGTTATGTAAAATGAAAGTTGTGGAAGACAATATTTGTTCACACTGTAGTAATAGCATTGACTATATAGAACACTTTTTTTTCTTTGGCCCAGTGGTGCTTGAGTTTTGGAAACAAATTGAATTTTATATTTGGGTACAGTTGGATAAACAGATAAAGTTAACTGTGCATGAAATCATGTTTGGAGTTAAAAATCGAAAAATGCATGCAGCTCTGTTGAAAGAATTAAACTGTATAATTTTGGTTGCTAAAATGTGCACAAGTATTTATAAGAAAACCAAGGCTTCAATGCCTCTTTTTGTTATCTTCGAAAGGCAACTGCAGATCAGAAATATTTATTTTTGATTAAAAAGTTCCAAGACAAATATTTTAGTAACTTTTTTTTAATAAAAAGAATTGTAAATGTTACCTCCACCATCATTACCCCCCTGACCCCCCCCCCCCCCCCCCTTTTTCACTCTCTCTCTATCTCTCTCTCTCTCTCTCTCTCTCTCTCCTCTCTCTCTGTCTCTCTAAAGATGTCTTTATAATGAATTGTCAGAATGTATTCCAAATGAGTGTGGTCAATTATGTATCTATACATCCGTAGATGCCTTTCATTTGTTTCATGAATTTTAATACTATAGACTTTTTGAGTGGTAAATGTTGAAGGATGAAAGAAAATATATTGTGAGTGGACGGATGCATGTTATTCATTAAAAGCCCCACAATGATGTGCTTGGCAACAAATAAAAAAAAAGAAATAAAAAAAAAGACTCCAACATTACAAACCTTAAAGGCACAGTAAGCCTCCCGTAAACCATCACAGATACTGTCAGGCTTTTACACACAGTACAAACACCCTTCCATGTGAACGCTCACTAAACGGGAACATCCCAGGTGCCCTACGTAAAGAGCGAGCAATTTTTACAGAATTAATTTTGCGGATTGTCTCAGAGACAATCGGACCGTGGTGCGTTTTGGCGCTAGACCTAACATTTAAAATCTAAATAATAAATTGACAGCTTGTTACACAAACATTCTTAAATCATAAAAGAATTCTTTTTTCATCAAGACAAGATCAGTACAATTCGAAGTTTTTAAAGTTTGAAAAAAAAAAAGCCCGGAAGCACGGTCACGCAAGGTCGTGGTTCTCGTAGCAGACGACGGTTTATGCCTATCGCCGATTCCTCTAAACAGTCAAAAGCCATCGCTAGAGTTCTTGTGAACCACAGCCGTTTGTTTCGTGCATAGTCAGATAAGCTCACATCGAGTCGCATTCAAATTACTAACTGACGACTACATTGTGAAAAAGGGAAACTGGATCACACGGTTCACGATGGCTCAAACCACGCAAAAATAAATTCTTTGAAAATTGCTCGCTCTTTACGGAGGGCACCTAGGATGCTCTCAAGCGGTGAGTGTTTAAATGAAAGGGTGTTTGTACTGTGTGTAAAAGCCCGACAGTATCTGTGATGGTTTACGGGAGGCTTACTGTGTCTTTAACATTTGACCAGAGTCAACTAGTCTTTCGTCATGTCAGGGCGTTTTCTTGTCCTGGGAATATATTTCATGACCCCACTGTGACCTTGAAATGTGACGCAGGTCTTCCATATTTGTATCATCTATGGGGGACATCAAACCCTGGAAATGTGGAAGTTTCAAAGATGTAGCCCTCAAAACATTCAAATCAATGATACTTTTTACTTTTTGTTCACCTTAGACGGCCTGCTATGACCTTGATATTTGACAAGGGAGAACCAAACTCGCATCATATTTGGATATCATCAAAACATAGAAGTATGGGAAGTTTAAACGCTTTCGCTACAAAGCATTTTGAGAAAATTCCAAATTATTCCCTTTTTGACCCGAAGACAACCCCACCGTGACCTTGACATTTGACAAAGGTCACCCATATTTATATCATGTGTGTAGGCTATCAAACTCTGGAAATTTGTTTGTTTGTTTGTTTATTTGTTGCTTAACGTCCAGCCGACTACGCAGAGCCATATCAGGACGAGGAAGGGGGGATGAAGGGGGCCACTTGTCAAGCGATTCCTGTTTACAAATGCACTAACCCATTACTTGTGTCCCAGCAGGCTTTAGTAAAACTAAATTAATACCTACTGGAAGATTACCAGTTTCCAGTATGTTAAAATAGGCTTAACCTATCTACTGCTGGACTTACATCAGAACACTAACAGATTAAACTATACATGAATCGCGAGACAAGCGGCAAGAGAAGAGATTTTTGGAAAAAATACAGGTGAATGAGCAAGAAGGCAGAAAAAAGAAAAGAATTCATGAAGAAAAAGAGAGCATGACAGGAAAGAGGAACCAAAAATCTACCTAACAGCAAACTAGAAAGCTCCTGCGGTTCCAAAAACAGGAGGGGCCTTTAATTTCATAACCGCAGTGCCCCACTGCGGGACTGGAAATTTGTGAAGTTTCAAAGATGTAGCCCCAAAAACATAAAAAAAAACAAAAAAAAACAATGATACATTTTTTTTCTCCTCATTAAGACAGACCTGCTATGACCTTGCTATTTCACAAGAGTAAACCAAATTGAGCATCAGGATTGGATATTATCTCAACAAAGAAGTGTGTGACGTTTAAAAGCTGTTGCTTTAAAACTTTTCGAGAAAATACCAATTTATCACTTTCTGACCCAATACGACCCCGCCGTGACCTTGAAATGTGACGAAGGTCAACTACTCTCTCACCATGTCTGGAGGTCATACAATCATACAAGTATGTGAAGTTTCAAAGCTTTGACTTCAACAATATCTGAGAAAACCTCAAATTAAAGAACTTTTGTATGGAGCACATACCGTTTGTGACTGTGATAGCAATAAATGAATTCATGTTGCTAACATACACATTTTATGCGCTTTTACCTTGATTATATTTAATCTACACCCCAATACTCATATGCGAGCTCAGTAGAAATGAAAGTTCTAGAAAAAAAAATGGAAAAAATCAGGTTTATGTCCTTACATGCCACAAGAGACACTCGTCAAGCCTCAACTTAACGGCCAAATAACACAGCCGTTGTGAAAGATTTTCCCTTTTCTCCTTTAGAAACTATATACTGAATGTGTTAAGCAACTCAAAACACCAGTCATTTTACTTTGGGTGTACTTTGATTTTCGAAGCTGTCAGACAGCACCTTTTGACATTGGCTCATATGTCTCCGTAATGCAGGCTAAATTGGAAATGCGGGAAATTTATATGATATGGTATTAAGGAAACTGTACACAAGGAAGAAAACGAGAGACAGTTCGCAAAACAGCAAAAACCATAATATTTCTGTTTTTGAAATTTAAAGAATCAACAACAAAACGTGTTTTATTTTCCAATTAGTTCTTACTGAACATATAGATTATTCGTTTTTGGCCTGTGTTATGGAGACAAACATCTCCCAAAGGTCTACTGTCGCCTTGAGGCCTCTCTATCCGAAGTTTATGATAAATTTGACATTAAAAAGAAATAGATGGGTATTTTTGCATCAGTTTACTATCGGGAACCGCCCTCTTCGCCCCCAGACATATAGGCATGGGTGTGCCACAGGGGAGCGTTATCGCCCCCCTGCTCTTTTCCATCGGCCTGTAGGATATGATGTGGCCATTTGGCGCACCTATGAGGGCAGAATAAATAATCGCCGGATGAGAGCAAAGTGGATGAGTACCTTTCAGCTGGTGGTGGATAGGCTCACCGAGTTCATGTGTAAGGCTGGTTTTACGTTCTCGGCTGCAAAGATGGTGCTTGTGGTCTTCGGTTGGAAATACGCACAAGAAACGGCACTAGGATCACCCCGTCGGCCCACGTCAAGTTCCTGGGGGTGGTTTTTGACCGAATGTTTTCGGGAGTAGACCACGTCGCCCACTTGGTGGCCAAGGCCAAACATAAATTGCCATTGCTGAGGACCCTCGCGGTCCAGCCCTGGGTCCACGCTGGCCGCTCCCTCATCAGCGTCGCGCTTGCTTTAGAGAGAGAGAGTGTGTGTGTGTGTGTGTGTGTGTGTGTGTGTGTGTGTGTGTGTGTGTGTGTGTGTGTGTGTGTGAGTGTGTGTGAATGTGTATGTGTGAATGCTTGCATACGTGTGTGTGTATTCTAGATCAACTTATGGCATCAGTTAGCTTGAACAATGTCTTTGGCAATTGTACACTTGATCTTTGGGAGACATCTTTCTCCAAAGACATCTGTCTCTGCAATGCTGGCCAAATTGGAAATGCGGGAAGTGTGTATTATATTATATAAAGGAAGCTAAAGACAATGAACAAACAGGGAGACAATTCATAAAACAACAAAAGCTATCATATTTCCCCTTTTTATAAATTTAAAGAATTCAACATAAAACGGTTTTGTGTTCCAATGAGTTAATATTAAAGGCCCTGTCCAGTGGGTAAAATCACAACACCCGCACTACATGGCTTTTGTGTTAGTTATGCACTTTGCCTGCTCGATATGTAACCTCAGGCAGTCTAAACGACTGTTTATTGATGTTTGACATGATATCTGTGTCTGCATGACCTTCAGGGGCTTGCTTTTGAAACCGAAAGTAGGCACTTCCGAGACTTCTCCACACGAGTGTGACATGTTATTCAGTATAACTGTAGAACTAAGTGGTTACTGTCAATGAAATTTTAGTACAAGGGTGAATGAATGGCAAGGATGTTGTAGCAACATATGAAATTTATCAACGGAGATGTGCGTTTGACCCTCTGAATAGTCTCTTTAAGCAAATAGGTTATTCGTTTAAAACCTGTGTTATGGAGTGAAATGTCTCCCAAAGATAAGAGTTATGGTATCACTTAGCATTTATGAGATCTTCAGCAATTGGTGAATGCAGTAGACCTTTGGGAGACATCTGTCTCCTTAATGCTGGCCAAATTGGAAAAGTGGGAAATATATAGGGTATTAATAAAGCTAAACAAAAACAACATAAAGAAAGACAATTCTTGAAACAGCAACTTGAACTAAACTCATGTTGTGTATTTAAAGTTATAAAAGTTACATTTCCACCCATTATTTATTGACAATTACATCAACCAAAAAGATGTAACAGTCGCGGGTTCACTTCGTTACCACAACCACCCTCTCAACTTGATATCCCTTCACTGTAAGAATGCAGAGAAGAGGGACTAGTTTCGGTATCTATTTTTAAACGTGTTGCAATCTTGGTCATATGTGCATTTCACAAATTGTAACGAGTGTGATTTACATACATTTTGAAGTCTGAAATGAAAGCAGAACAGTTCGTTACTACTCTGGGATGTAGCGACTGAACATATTTTGAGTATGACAACCGGTTCACGGATATTAATTTGGGTCTTTTTACCCTGTGTATTCATACGTGCTTCCAGGGGAATTTCAAACGTATACGCGCCGTTGAGCAAATCGTGTGCTTTCAGAAGTTGCAGACAATAACATTTTCGTTTCTGTTGTGTGTATGAAAGTAACAACTGTCTCGCAGTCTCCTGTTCTTGAGATTTTAAGGAAAGATTTTGCACTTATTCCGATTTGCATTTCATTTTTTTATCGTTGTTAGTAAATGCAGGAAAGAATGAAGATGCTCACTGGATAAAAAGAATTGCTTTTATTTATTTTTTATGTTCAGGGCTGCCAACGTGGTTACTCTGTAGCAACTGTTACATATTTGTTTGTTATTATTTTTTGTACAGGTTATTTGAATTGGAAAGGATCAACTAGCATTGTTTTCTGAGCCTAACTTGGAGCATCCACATTTCATATTCAACTATTTCTGCCTTTCTCTTGCTAGGACAATATTTTTTGTTAATGAACACCAAAGTGGTTTCTTGGTCGCAACTGTTACATTTTTTTTTTTTTTTTAGAAATTCATAAATGGAAAGGGTCAACAGGTATTGTTTTCTGAAGCTGTAATGGGAGTGTGAAAGCTTCATACCCCCAAAAATTCTATAGTTGCAGTCTTAAACTTGCCAGAAAAATGTTTTCCCTTATTTTTCACGTTTTGAATGACGGCAAGACATATTCCAGGTTATAAAAATGGTTTGTAAACAATGTTGAATTCCAACATAAACCTTCTCTTTGACTTAAAAGCAAACATAATCATGCTTTTAAAAAAATATCTATTCATATTTAGCGTGCTTTTATGAACCATTTGGTTACTATGTAGCAACTGTTACATTTGAGCACCGACGATGTTTGATGACCTCTTGCGAAGCAACGAATGGACTTATTATGCTAATTTTTTCTTATTCTTGTTTGTGAATGTACTGCTTTAAATAAAAGTTCAATTTTAAATTCCTTGGCTAAAGTTTATTTTTTTCAACTCTATGTCACACTTCTGAGTACATGTACCTTTTTTGAAAACCACCCTTATACGAGCGAGATAAATTGTGTAGCAGCATGTTAATGTGTCTGTATTTGAAGCAGCATTGATATTTCGTGATTTAGTGGACGTAAAGAACAATAAATTTCTTGTTTCAAATCTTTACCGATTAGAGCAAAGAATTGGATTCATCTGAAACGATGTCCTAAAGTTTTGAAATATTCTCTTGGGCATGGGAACAACAATCACGTATTGCCAACTGATAAGTGTAATTATAAGAAAAGCTATTTAATACAATTTATACTTTTTTCAATCTGTTTTACAGGATACCGTGGCTGTCACATTCACATCATCAGCGATTCAAAATGAACCCCGCGGCAATGTCATGCTGGACACTGTTGATACAGCTGCAGAAGAGGACATACAGACACGTTCAAGCCACACCCCATCAGTTGGAAGCTGTACCTGGTGATAAATCCTTCGATACATCTGCAGAAGAAGACATACACAGAAACGGTCAAGCCAAACGTCGTGAGTTAGAAACTGAATCTGGTGACAAATCCGTCGATACATCTGCAGAAGAGGACATACACAGACACGTTCAAGCCACACCCCATCAGTTGGAAGCTGTACCTGGTGATAAATCCTTCGATACATCTGCAGAAGAAGACATACACAGAAACGGTCAAGCCAAACGTCGCAAGTTAGAAACTGAATCTGGTGACAAATCCGTCGATACATCTGCAGAAGAAGACATACACAGAAATGGTCAAGCCAAACGTCATGAGTTAGAAACTGAATCTGGTGACAAATCCGTCGATACATCTGCAGAAGAAGACATACACAGAAACGTTCAAGCCACAGGCCATGAGTTAGAAGCAGAATCTGGTGACAAATCCGATGATACATCTGCAGAAGAAGGCATACACAGAAGCATTAAAGCCAAATGTCGCGTGTTTGAAACTGAATCTGGTGACAAATCCGTCGATACATTAGCAGAAGAATACATACACAGAAACATTCAAGCCAAACGCTGTGAGTTACAAACTGAATCTGGTGACAGATCCGTTGATACATCTGCAGAAGAAGACATACACAGAAACGGTCAAGCCAAACGTCGTGAGTTAGAACATGAATCTGGTGACAAATCCGTTGATACATCTGCAGAAGAAGACATACACAGAAACATTCAAGCCAAACGCTGTGAGTTAGAAGCTGAATCTGGTGACAAATCCGTCGACACATCTGCAGAAGAAGACATACACAGAACCATTCAAGCCAAATGTCGCGAGTTAGAAACTGAATCTGGTGACAAATCCGTCGATACATCTGCAGAAGAAGACATACACAGAAACATTCAAGCCACAGGCCATGAGTTAGAAGCTGAACCTGGTGACAAATCCTTCAATACATCTGCAGAAGAAGAAAGTGATGAAGGAAGTGAAGAATATGATCTGGACCCTTCATTTGATTTTGTACCAGATTCTGAAAGTGAATCATCTTCTGATGACATCATTTTGCTGTGTCCAAAGATATCTAAACGCCACAAGAAAATACCTGAACACTCATATGCTGACAAACCTGGGAAAACAGAGAAGCAAAAGTTAGAAGCTAGAAGAAAACATGTTGACAAATTCGTTGGTACATCTGGAGAAGAAGACATACACAGAAAGGTTGGTACATCTGGAGAAGAAGACATACACAGAAAGGTTGGTACATCTGGAGAAGAAGACATACACAGAAAGGTTGGTACATCTGGAGAAGAAGACATACACAGAAAGGTTGGTACATCTGGAGAAGAAGACATACACAGAAACTTTCAACCCATGAGCCAATTTTTTTAGCAAGAAGCAGAAACAAAACCTGGTGTCAAATCAGTCGATACAAGAAAGGAATCGGAAAACTGCAGGGAATAGTAGGGAGAGTTTTCTTGGAAGGAAATATAGGTGAAAGGACTGGTAAGGCAGAAACAAGACAAAAGAAGAGAAATAAAGGGGTGGGGTAGCTTGGTGATAACACTCCCGCCGTGTGAAGGCGACCCCATGGGAGCGCGGCTTTTGGTGCACGGTGACTCCGTGAAATAAAGTCACTGCGGCTTTTGTGTGGTTTTTGACGCCAAATAGGGTATGTACGCGTTTACTTTAATGTTGATTATAAAGATTTGCATGTACCTTTGCTCTGTATCGTTCCTTAGCACCTGTTCTTATCCAGAGCTGTATCCTTTGGTGTTCAATGTCTGTTATTCTCTCATTCTGTCTCCTTCTTTCTCTGTTCAGTATTTCTGTCTTTCTCATTTCTGCTTCCTTTTTTTGTGCAGTGATTGAGTGCTGTAACTCCGTTGATATTGCCTTTGTTAAACGTAACTTAGAAATGTTTTGATATGTAACGTTTTCTACTTTTTCCATTTCTTTCTTTCTTTAATTGGTGTTTAACGTCGTTTTCAATCACTAAGGTTATATCGCGACGACTTTTTCCATTGATTGACATACTTATAAGTAATCTTCTTTCAGTGTGCGGTCGTCTTTCATGTTGGGGCCGTGTTTTTCTCGAGTTTCGTTACCTTTTAAAGTGTAACTGTGTTTATTAAATCTAAATCTTCGTTTCTGTTTGATCCGCTAAAGTTGCGTTTTTTGTAAGGTTGAAATTCATAGTAAAGTTTCGATTTTCTTAGTGTGACCGTGGCCTTGACGCGTTCGGCTTTCGCACGCGTTTGAATTTTACATTTGCCGTGACGGCGTTTTTTTATAGTCTAGTATCGCTTCTGTTGCACTTGTGCAGTTTTCACCGGACGCAGAGTAACCTAAACGAAATAAAGGAAAGAACATTGTTCTCAGAGTTGTTCTGTGTTCCGTGTTGTCCCTTAAGGCAGAACCAAAAGAGCCGCAGCTACAATAAGGAACATGAAGGTTTCAAGCAGCTTGCATTTTACAATAATATGATCTCTTTCAATTCTTTCTTTATTTGGTGTTAAACGTCGTTTTCAACCACGAAGGTTATATCGCGACGATCTCTTTCAATTCTTTCTTTCTTTATTTGGTGACTTTAACGTCGTTTTCAACCGTTCAAGGTTATATCGCGAGGTTGGTTGGTTGGTTTTGGGGGTTTAATGTCTCTTCAGCAGATGCTAGCTGCTATTCGAGACCGATGCAGTTATTTTCTTTTCCCTTCATGTGGCAAGTTCTACGTTTCAGACTATTTACATTCAAATCTATCACTGTAAAAGAAGGTTCTAAAAATTTATCACTTTCACTTCTGGTACTTTAAATCTTGTAAAAAAGGGGGGAGATGGGATAGAGCCACTTGTTAATTGCTTCTTGTTCACAAAAGCACAAATCAAAAAATTGCTCCAGGGGTTTGCAACGCAGGGGCTTGCTGGGAGAATGCAAGTTTCCAGTACAAAGGACTTAACATTTCTTACATACTGCTTGACTAAAATCTGTACAAACATTGACTATATTCTATACAAGAAACACTTAACAAGGGTAAAAGGAGAAACAGAATCCGTTAGTCGCCTCTTACGACATGCTGGGGAGCATTGGGTAAATTCTACCCCCCAACCCGTGGGGGGTATCTCTTTCAATGTCAGAAAATATCTTTTGATTACATTTACCGTGTTGTTCATGGATTGTAGAAGTTAACTGTTCAAAACAATATTCGAGAAGATATCAATATCAATCTGGATTGATTTCAATACAAACCTTAGCGTCGCTGGGTGCTGCATTTCGGCACCAACAACGTGGCTGCAATCGAGGCGCAGCTAACACTGCTGGACAGTTTTGTTGACGGGTACCGTGCTCTTATTACCAGCGTCAAGAGTAAGGTGCCTGACGCAAGGATCGCGATCTCGGCCATCCCACCGCAGAAGCCGTGGAAGAGAATAGTTACTGTTCGTAAAATGAACCAACGACTGGCCGACGTGTGCAAGACCAATGGTACAACCTTCCTCCCTCATGACGCTGTGTGGTCAACTAACAGCGAGGGGAAGGTTGACTCTAGCCTGATCCAGGACAAGGTACATTTCACCGCCAGAGGTTTTGCGACCCTGACACTTTAGTCAAGCTTTGGTGCCGGTTTGCATGCCACTTTAAAGCGCCATCAAAGCGCCGTTGGTGTAAACTAAGCATAAAGTGGGCTCGGCCTGTTTTTTTTAATTATTATTGAAATAGAGGTTATACATGTAAAAAGATGAGGCATATTTTCTACAATTAATTAATTGTTCATTTGATTTACAGCGTTTGAGCACAAAACCAAACAAAAAGAACTGGAGTCACCTTGCAAGGGCACTGTATGCATATCTGCTACAGTTCAACCGGAAGCGGTCATCTGAGGTGAGTTCTTATTAATTTGTTTGATTGATTTATGGGTTTTTTAATCCTTTTCCTACCAACTAACTTTAGGTCTCAGACTCAAAACGTTGGTGATCCAACAATAAATAAAAATGTAAAAACAAAACACCACTATACGTTCTGACTTGAAATTTTGCATGTGGCTGCTTGAGTGTTGAGTTATTTAGACATAACAACAGCACAATTAGTAACTACATAATTTTGGAAATATGGCGTTGTGTTTTTTGTTAAGTGGATGGGTTTCTATGCACATTATTTTTTTTAAGTGCATGGGTTTCCTTGCATGTTATAATTAGCAAATTGCAGATTTGTTTTCCTTTCGTTAGGCACAAGAGAGTTAATAGTGTACAACTTCATTCTTCACAGTTTAATTTTTTTTTATTCTGTGTATTCCAGGTAGGGAAGATGCTTCTGAAAGATGTGGAGAACATGAACGAGGGAGAAGAAGAACTCAAGATGGACCTTAAAGAGATGGGGTACTCCACGGTTGAGCAGGCGTTGCTCCACATGATGAAGAGAGTTGAGGTGGAAGGCAAGGGTTGCAAGAATCTTGCTCTCACCTTCCGCCTACCTGGCTCTGGAGCTGGTGATCAAGCAT
Organism: Littorina saxatilis; assembly: GCF_037325665.1. Taxonomy (NCBI): domain Eukaryota; kingdom Metazoa; phylum Mollusca; class Gastropoda; order Littorinimorpha; family Littorinidae; genus Littorina; species Littorina saxatilis. Next base: position 40,375,764 of record NC_090252.1, read on the forward strand.
CGAGAGGCTGGAGGGGTCCTGGCATCAAACCCTTACGTCTTTGGGTGCAACTCCAGGGTATGGACATTTACAAAACCTTTTTAATAATAATAATAATAATAATAATAATAAAAGAACATTTGTATAGCGCTAATTCAAACTAAAAGCATGCTCTAAGCACTTAAGTCAAGAAGTTTTTAACACTTACAGCATAAGATGCGACAAACACACATCCTATGGCAAGATAGACAAAGTGTTAACCTTTTCTAGAAAGCATTTGGGTCTCTCTAAGCTGGCCTATAGTGTTATGTTCTACATGTATTAAGAACTCATGGACTAATTTTATTTAAGGATAAACTATTTCTTGATGGTTTTCTTTTCTTCATAACAAAATGTTATGTCTTCAGGGCTCAAATGCTGCCATGAGAGGCGACAAGGTGCTCAGAGATCAAGTCAAGAAGTGCCAGGAGGCCGTACAGAAACAAAAGAGTCCACTTCTAGCACGACCAGAGTGGATCTAGCACGACCAGAGTGGATCAAGTCCACAAAGCTGAGAAAGCAGGTGGCGACACTATCTCAACTCTGTGGATTGTCCAAGGAAGAGCTGGACTCCCTTTGTTCTTTCATGGGACACTCGGAAGAGGTAAAGTTATAGTTAGTTAGCTGTTGCTTTTTGGGTCCAGCGGACCATAATAGGCCAAATCAGGACCCCACAAGTTAATTTACACATTTTTAGATTAAAACAATTCTAATACATAAAGATTGTAAAGTCACCCGAAGGCAACAAAAAAAGTCAAAGCAAAACCCTATATGTCAAATAACTTAGGTAGTTTTAAAATTCAAATCTTAAAATTAAGACCAGACTCCTTTAAGGCCATGTGAGGGCCAAATCGCTATTTTCCATATATGATGATCAGCACTGTTTGTGTCGCTTTTGTTATAATACTGATGGTCTCTGAATTAAAAAACGTTAATGTGTTTGTTTATTGTGTATGTCGTTGCTATAGAAACAGGAAAGTAAACAGCAGCCATATTGGATTTTAGGAACCGTTTTTTCCATATCCAAATGCTCGATTTCTGTCCAATATTTTGCATAAATATAGATTTAGATCATATCTACAGATTTACCATTTATTTTTTCTGTGAGTATTACAGTTATTTAAAAAAAATTTTTTTTATCATAATGTTGAAATTTTGCGTAAAATTTAATATTAAAAAAATCGTAAAGCCAACATTTCTTTTCCGATTCATTATTCAAATGGTAACTCTGTAGATAGTATGTGAAAGTACAAGTATGCAGAATTTCACAGAAATCTAACCAGTAGATTTGAAATCATGTTGTTCCCAAATGTCAAAACATGCAAACTGAGGAAAAGGCAAAAACGCACACAATTTGTTTTGAAACCATTGATAGTTGTAATTAAACCCAAAATACATACATGTATCACCAAATTCCACACTGAGGAATGTTTTTCACACCTTAGAGACACCGTTTAAAAGTTAGGGAAGACATAAAACATAAGTTATTTCAAACATGTGCAGTACACCTGGAAAATTGTTTGTTCCGAGTTACAAACAATGCATACACACACTCGTACTCCCAATCACGCATGCACACCAAAAAAAGCTCGCTCACTCGCTCACATTCACACACACACACACACACACAAGCTAGCTCCAAATTACGAAACGTACCCAAGTCATCAATTGCACGCGTACAATAACCACAATATATATGAGATTGAGAATAATGTTAACCACAATAACAATGACAAGTCGCCTAAAGCGATATAAAAACATTTAGTCAATCGGTATGAAACTTAAATATCAACACCACAAACCAGTCATCACCAAGACTACGAGATACATTTAGATAGTCTCGGCTAACAATACCGAGACGGATCACGCTCGTCTCCGCAAAGCATGAGACCATATATATGTAGTACTTACTAAACCTATTTTCTGTAATTATGAGCACATGGTAAGAGTAAACATGACATTTCTATATATTTTTGAATTCAGGAAAAAATGAGGAATGCAATGCAGTCAAGGTTTAATTTGTTACTAAAAATTAGATTTTAATGACAACTTTAACAAGCAAACTCATTAATTTATTTTTAAGATTTTGAGCTGAAATGCAATACCATAGTCCGGACTTCGTCGAAGATTGCTTTACCAAAATTGCAATCAATTTGGTTGAAAAATTAGGGTGATACAGCGCTGCCTCAACTGCCTAAAAAAATCCGGATATGACGTCATCAAAGACATCTTTCCAAAAAATGGAAAAAAACATCTGGGGATATCACACTCAGGAACTCTCATGTTAAGTTTTGTCAAGATTGGTCCAGTAGTTTCCTCGGAATCACTTTATACACACACACATACACCATGACCCTCATCTCGATTCCCCGTCTAAGTTAAAACATTTAGTCAAAACTTAGAACATGCCTGCAGCATATGCAGGGCCACCTTCCAGCTGAACAAGTTCTTCCAGTCTCTCTGACTTGGCTGCCCACACTTTGTCTCTCCTTTTACTTTGCTTGTCTCTCACAACCTTCAGACTGTTCCGCACCCTCTTGTGCATCCTGGCTGCTCCAAGCCTCTTCATGTGATGTCCAGTCTAGAATCCGAAGAACTGGGCAGAGTCGGCAGCAGCAGCAGGTCCAAAGTTGAACTCTCTAAGAGCTGTACCAAGTCGTTTACTCACATGGTTCGCACACTCTTCCTTGTCAATGTGAATATCCTCACCATAGGGCTTAATGTCGTTGAGCTATGTAAAAGTCTTGGAGTCACCGTCCGACAGTAGTGTTGTGTAGCGAAGCTTGTTGGTGTTCACCGATCGACGCCATATGACACGGGCTGCTTCCACCTCCATCATCCCTGATGAGCCTGCAAACAAGAACAAAATAAGAAATGTAATTTGCAAACAGAGTATTTTTTAAGTGTGTGTGTGTGTGTGCGCGCATGTGTTATTCACAGTCATTGTCCAGCTAATACTTCAATTATAATTAATGCGGAAAAAAAATGAAATAAACATGGAATTACCAAATTACTGAATATTAAATTTCTAGCAGCAGGTATAGGTGCACTGAACATTGTTAGATTGTAAACGTTAAGCATAATGCATTAATTTATACCATTTGAACGTTTTTAAATACACTTGTATTGTGCCACACATACATGTACTATTTGCCATCCCCTGACCACTATTCTAGCTCCCTCAGTTCTGGGAAGCCCGTTGATTCTGAAGACTTGTGAATCTCTCTTGATGCTGTAGATACAGCTCTCTCTCTCTCTCTCTCTCTCTCTCTCTCTCTCTCTCTCTCTCTCTCTCTCTCTCTCTCTCTCTCTCTCTCTCTCTCTCTCTCTCTGTCTGTCTATCTATCTGTGTGTGTTTTCTTATTATTTTCATCACACACATGCACTCCCCCATGCCCTGAACTATTCAAGATACAAATTGGATTTTTACGCATGTGTTACAACTTTCATTATTATTATCATAAATTGATGATCTGTCTTTATGACGCTTTTTTTTTTAATCCATCATCCATGCCTTTGGTTTTGGTTTTCAGTTTCACTGGAATGCATGGAAAATAATATCCACTCATCACTATTACATTTACTTGTAATTTGCTATATATTATTTGAGTAAGTTGCTTAAATTTGAAATAAACTCTATTCAAATATGTCTGTGCAAACAGATATAATTTACCTTTATAGTTCACCTCACACTTGTCCAAGTGGTCCACGAGCCAGGCCGCATACTCCTCTGGCTTTTCCTGAAACAGCTTCTGCCCCGTAGACTCCACACCTGGCAGTAGGTACACATGACATGGGCATCAACACAGAGTCCAGTAAGTAAGTCCACAACACACCCAACTCCAATGTGCGAAGAGTGTCCACCAGTAAGCCAGGTGCCATCATAGCTCACAATAATGTTCAGGGTGTCGTCGACACCAAGAGTAGTGCCACAGTATCTTGCATGAACTTCTCGAACATATGCAACAGTGTCACTGAACACATGCTTCCGGAATTTCTCCAGTTGTGTGAATAGTTGGCTGGCATGAGTATGACTATGAAAGGTCTTGTGGTGAAGTCCAGCTAAATCCATGTTTTCACAGAAATTTCTGAATGTGGTGGCTCCCAGTCCACAAGCAAGTGAGGAATACACTGCCTGTCTGTTCATGTCGAACACTTTTGTCTTGGCCTTAAATTTTGTCGCAAGATACTGTTCATACACAGGCTCTTCGCACGAAGAACAGTTCACCTGGGCAAATACTGCCAAGCCACTTGTTGGTCTGGAGTCTGTGCAAAGAGACAAGCACTTGTTTTTACACTGTGGACAGCACAGACTTGCAACCATACTGTCTACTTCGGCAAAGTCTACAACACCCCTCTGGGTTTTTACCAGGGTTTCAGTAGCAGCAGATGACTTAGTGTCAACTCCACCGGACACAAACCTCTCATACGATTCTTTTTTGAACTCACTTCTTGTCTTCGTGCCGAGAATGTTTTCAGTCGAAGGAATCGACGCGAGCACTAGCAGACGACCCCAAAACCGGCACTAATTCTGCCACGTCAGCCAGCACAGAAGCTGATTGCGCTGATTTCTTCGCCTTCCATTGATTCTTCACTTGATCTGTCCTCTTTTTCGTAGATTTTGGGGCTCCTCTGGTTGTTGATGGCTTGGTGCGAACCATTTTTGCACAGGAGCGTGTACTTTCACTGCTTGTAAACAAGCGCCATTGTTGTACCACGTGACCCCGGTTGAACGAATCAAGATCACATCATACGTCATACTCTCCGTATAAGGAAGTTGGCGTAGATTGACCTACATTGAAAATGTTCCGTTAGAGCCGAAGTAGTCCGGAAAATAACGAAACAACGGTCACATGCAAACAGGGGAGGCTATGTAGCAAGCAACGTCATGCAGTGTTCGCCCTGTCGTCTGCTCAAATTTGCTGATCAAGGTGTTGAAAATCGGCAATAATAAGGCAAGTTCAAGACAAATGAACGCAATCAGGCGAGGGTTGGTGTATTGAATTTATTTTTATTGCACAAAAAAAAACATGTATATGCAACATCAACGGCAGAAATTGAAAGAAAAATGACCACAGTTTTCCAAACAGTCAAAATGTCTAAATGCCCAAATCTGCCCAAAAGCTCAAAAATCACCCCCGCACATCCCCTTAAAAACCCCAAAAGAGCTGTAGAGCTGACCTCTGTAAAAATACTAATGTGGCTGATTTTAATGCTGCCGGTAAAATTCCGCATAGCCAGACAGCTGTGGAAACACTTTCTCAGGCGCTCTCCCATGAGTTGCTGAATGCTGTCGTACGTCGTTTGAGAGCCTCCCCCAGTTTCTGAATTGGGGATCTATCATCTTGGTCGACCGGGGGTGGGGTATTGAACCGGCCGGGCTTTTGAGGATTACTTTAACTTTATATAGGATAAAATGTGTGTTGTATTGTGTGGGTGCGTGTATAGAGCGCGCGTGAGATCGAAAGAGATGGGGTGGTTATTTACGTGCGTGTGTGTGTGTGTGTGTGTTATATAGAGTTTCTATAACATTTTTATTTGTGTGGATTGATGAAGTTTTATTTTTGAGAAGTTATGCAATTCTGCGACTATAGACTTAAGTCATAGTTTTAGAACTATAGGTATGAATAGTTATAATGCATTCTAATAATCATCGGTCCACGGCAATCGCCCGTCGAGTCTTTTAGTCACACGCACATATCACACGGTGAAAATTAGGATTTTAGAGTTTATGTCGATACAGCACCAAAGGCTATGTTCTTTCTTTCTTTATTTGGTGTTTAACGTCGTTTTCAACCACGAAGGTTATATCGCGACGAAAAGGCTATGTTGATACAGCACCAAAGGCTATGTTGATACAGCACCAAAGGCTATGTTGATACAGCACCAAAGGCTATGTTAATACAGCACCAAAGGCTATGTCGATACAGCACCAAAGACTATGTTGATACAGCACCAAAGGCTATGTTGATATATATTATGTAACGGTCTCTTATTGATATTGATGTTTTTATGAAACAAAACCTATGTTCATAAAACACCTCTCTCTCTTGTCTCTCTCTTGATGTCTCTCTCTCTTGACGTCTCTCTCTTGACGTCTCTCTCTCTCTTGTGATTTGTTTGTCATTTTCAAATTGTAAAATATGAACCAGATAAGGTACATCAATAAGAAAAACAGATATGTTACTGGCTGTACGATTAGTGCATATTATTTAATCGTGGTTTTTTGTTTTACCTTTCCATAATCTGTGTTGTACAGGGTCAGGAGAAATAATTTCCTCCACAACTGTCTTTGGTTGTTGCAGGCGACTTGGGCATGAGAACTGGGCCAATAATGGGAAAAGGAGGCCCCTCGGTCAGCCTACTGGATTCTTACCTGGTTGAAAAATATGCATTTTTTTTACGAATTCTGTAGCGTGTCGAAGTGACACGTTCGCCTACAATCACGACTCGCTTGGCCCCACCGACCAGCCAGTCAGCTCTCTTCCCTCCCTCTCCGGTTGGAGTGTGGACCGTCCAACTACAGGAGGGCGACCTCGACCAGGCGATAGAATAACGCAGCATTAAGCTGCACCTAAACGGCTGCATGCATGGGAGAATGCAAGTTTCCAGTACAAAGGACTTAACATTTCTTAAATACTGCTTGACTAAAATCTTTACAGACATTGACTATATTCTATACAAGAAACACTTAACAAGGGTAAAAGGAGAAACAGAATCCGTTAGTCGCCTCTAGCCGTGTAATTGATTGTATTTGAATGTTGTCATTCTTTGTTTAGTCTAGTAACGTGAAAGTAAATGTCCACCTAGTTTTAGAAGAAGAAAATAAACGTCACAAATACCACAACTGTTTCTATTACGAGTTTGTGACGGACGAGTCCAACCCTGTTAAACCCAGACTGCGAGAAGGGGATTACATCCGTTGAGAAAATATTAGGGTATATATAGATGTTCTAAGGTACAGGTCATATAGAAAGAAGGCACTGACATTGCATGTGACAACTGTAAAGCACATCACCAAAGTGAAAGACCCTTCAAATGCATTTAACCAGCCCTGCCCAGAATGTGCTGAATGCATGGAATTTCAGGGCTTCTCTGCTTTCGGGCAGCAGCCTGGTTAAACGGTGCCGAGAGTGATACGCCCGGGGATGTGGTGCGGGGTGCTCATCGGCAGAGGCCGGGGGCTGTGTTCCTTGAGTGGAGGGAGTCCTTCCGCTTTGGGGGCCGAGTTCGGGCGGGGCCGGTCGCCCGTTGTGTTGCCGACCCAAGACCCTGAAATAGTACCCCAGCAACAAGTGCTGCATGTGCAGGAGCGGGAAACCCTGGTCGAGACTCGACGAATAAGGGCAGAGCAGGATGCTGCTGTCTTACAGAGTTTGGAAGTAGACAGGTAAAGGAACCGAGACCGGCAACGAGAGGCAGATCTGGTGCAAGACAGAGCAAGCCGCCTACATCAGCTGCAAACCCGCCACTCTCAACTTCTCCGGAACGAGCAGCTGCTCACAGGATTCAGAATCAGAATCCGAAATGATGGAAGAGAGCAGCGCTTTACTGCAAACGACACACTGTCTACACTGTGCAGTTTTAAATATGCTGGCGCACAACTTTCATTTTGAGGCCCGGTGGCAAGGATGCCACCAACACATCCGGTCAACAGATCTGCAAAGTACCAGAACTCTCCCAAGTATTGGTCTTGCAACAGCAACAATGCTGCATCTCCATTGGAATGAAACTGGCACCCTCTCTGAAATCGATTGTACAGGGAGAGAGAACATTGATTTAGATGAAGATGGGCCTGTATGGGTCACTTTCTTTCTTTATTTGGTGTTTAACGTTGTTTTCAACCACGAAGGTTATATCGCGACGAGGGAAAGGGGGGAGATGGGATAGGGGAAAGGGGGGAGATGGGATAGAGCCACTTGTTAAGTGTTTCTTGTTCACAAAAGCACTAATCAAAAATTTGCTCCAGGGGCTTGCAACGTAGTACAATATATGACCTTACTGGGAGAATGCAAGTTTCCAGTACAAAGGACTAAACATTTCTTACATACTGCTTGACTAAAATCTTTACAAACAAAACCAAAGTGTTCAATGAGCGAACAACACTCAGAAAGAAACAGGGCTCAATGTATGAAACTTTTTGAAGAGTTTTCATTGGCCATATGTCCAGAAGCTCGCATTCATTACATGGATAAGTGAATGGGACAAACGTCCGGACCAATGCTCAAGTTTGTGAGGATATGATATGAGTATATAGTCACAAATGTGTACAAGTTTGTGTATAATTATATGTGTATATGTACAGTTTGTTTGTTTCTTTGCTTAACGCCCAGCCGACCACGAAGGGCCATATCAGGGCGGTGCTGCTTTGACATTTAACGTGCGCCACACACACACAAGACAGAAGTCGCAGCACAGGCTTCATGTCTCACCCAGTCACATTATTCTGACACCGGACCAACCAGTCCTAGCACTAACCCCATAATGCCAGACGCCAGGCGGAGCAGCCACTAGATTGCCAATTTTAAAGTCTTAATTATGACCCGGCCGGGGTTCGAACCCACGACCTCCCGATCACGGGGCGGACGCCTTACCACTAGGCCAACCGTGCCAGTAAGGGAAACTGGATCACATGGGTTCACGATGGCTCAGGGGTAAGATAACCCACGCAAAAATAAATTCTTTGAAAATTGTTCGCTCTTTACGGAGGGGACCTAGGATGTTCTCAATCGGTGAGTGTTTAAATGAAAGGGTGTTTGTACTGTGTGTAAAAGCCTGACCGTATTTGTGATGGTTTACGGGAGGCTTACTGTGGCTTTAATTTTTACCATAAGTCTTTAGTTTTTAATGAAAAAGATTCTTGAATTGAAAAAAATACAATTGCTGTTCAAATTACTGAAACACCAGTACCTCTTTTTACAAATTTAAAAATGTAACAATGATAGGGTCAAAATAAGAAATGATTTATTGCAAGAATATAAACTGAGTGACTGATGTCCAATTATGATTAATACTTGTGCTTAAAGTTAAACATGATTAATGGTGATGTAAAAATGACAACAAAAATGTGGATACAGACATATGTCAAGTGTCTTGTTCCTCTCTTTGAAAGAAGAGTACAGTGTAAACCGAAAGTATCTTGCTGGTCTGATATCAGGAAAAAATTGTTTGCTTGTTTGTTTATTTGTTGCTTAACGTCCAGCCGACTACGCAGAGCCATATCAGGACGACAGGAAAAAATGACCTCTCAGACATAACATTGAATCATGAATAATGAATTAACCTAACATTGGTTTTAGAGCGTTTGTGCCAAATCTTGCAAAGAAGGGGAGTGCGGAACTTTTTTTGTCCGTGTGACCAATTGAATACGTTATTAGATAAGTAAATTCATTTAACAGGAACACATTAAAAAATTTTTTTATTTACTTTGCATTGCGATACAAACAGGCCACATGTGGGGCTTCCACTCGCAAAAGGGATAAGAGAAAGGTTCTGATTTTGGGGGGTTAGTCGTAAAAGAGGGGGTCCACTGTTTAAAGTGTAGTCCGTAGATGGCTCAAAGCAATGAGTTTTGGTTCGAGGTACTTGAGTAAACGGCGTCACACAGATGTATGCATAAGGAGAATTATATAACGGAAAATATCGAGATTTGGGTCTGCTTTTGAAAGGAGCGATTTCCGAAAGCACAAGCACTTTGTTATCCTTGCAAAGACACATCAAAGTACTATGACGACACATCTGACATGTTTTTTTTCCACGGCTAGGGAAAGTTGGGTGACTAAGTATTGATCTACTTTTATTACAATGACTTGAAGCTGAGCAGAGTACAGACATTAACAAGTGAAGTATTACTTAAACTCATGCTGTGAGTTATGTTTTTGTTGAAAATGTGAGAGTGAAAAGGATAGAGGGTATTGAGCAAATGCACTGACATAACTACACACGTCACATGTCAAGATGGTCATTTATACAGCTTCTTCTTCTTCTGCGTTCGTGGGCTGAAACTCCCACGTACACTCGTGTTTTTTGCACGATTGATTTTACGTGTATGACCGTTTTTTACCCCGCCATTTAGGCAGCCATACGCCGTTTTCGGAGGAAGCATGCTGGGTATTTTCGTGTTTCTATAACCCACCGAACTCTGACATGGATTACAGGATCTTTTTTTCGTGCGCACTTGATCTTGTGCTTGCGTGTACACACGGAGGTGTTCGGACACCGAGGAGAGTCTGCACACAAAGTTGACTCTGAGAAATAAATCTCTCGCCGAACGTGGGGACGAACTCACGCTGACAGCGGCCAACTGGATACAAATCCAGCGCGCTACCGACTTAGCTACATCCCCGCCCTATTCATACAGCGAATTCCATGGCCTCAACTGGTTTACCAAACAATTATAGAGCGCAAGTGAGATACAAACATGTTTTGTCTATTGTTGCAGACATGATGACTTCGATAAACAAATGCCGATCTCTTGTGACGATGAGCGGACGTCTGATGATGAACCAGTGCCAGGCTCCAGTGACTATGAGCGAGAAACTGATGATGAACAAGTGCCCGACTCCAGTGACAATTTGCGAAAGCCTGATGATGAACCTGTGCCAGACTCTAGTGACTATGAGCGGAATCGTGTTGATAAGCCTGTGCCATACTCAACTAAAAATGAGGGGAAACCTGATGATGAACAAGTGTCCGACTCCAGTGACGATGAATGGAATCCTAGTGATGAACATGTGCCAGAATCCAGTGACGATGAATGGAATCCTGGTGATGGAACATGTTATATGAAGTATTATATCGCGCGCGTATCTCCAGACTCGGACTCAAGGCACAGGGATTTATTTATTTATGCAGTGTGAGATGGAATTGTTTACACAATACATCACGCATTGTCCTCTGTATACCTTGTTTATGTTGCTTTGGTCGGCTGGCAACCTCTCTCTCTCTCTTTTTTTTTTGATATTCAATTAATAAAACACAAGATAACAAACATGGTAACTGTAGTTTCTGTTTGCACACATACTCTCTCATTTACATGCGGTTCAGAAAAAACTTTTACATTATACAAAAGGACAACAAATAGTGAAAACAATATACGTGTCAACATTTGTTTGTTTGTTTGTTTAACGCCTAGCCAACCACGAAGGGCCATATCAGGGCGGCGTGTCAACATGTGTAGCATGAAAATAATCATATGTCATCATATATTGATCTTTTTAAAAACAATATTCGCATCATAATGTATGGCTGTCTTTACCTTATATCAAAGAAAATAAACAATAATTTGTTTTCAATTAATAAAACTTCAGACTAACGAAATCTCTCTCTCTCTCTCTCGATAAAAAACATCAATATGGAAGTAACTGGAATGGATCCTAAAAAAGTTCAAGTACACTTTTAGCATTTATTGTTTCACAAATGTTTGGGTTTATATTTATTTTTAATGTCATGATCATCAAAAGCTAAACAACAAAGAATCGGCGCGCAAACCCTTTCAACATTATTCCCACAAAACTAATTCACATACACTAGAACCCCCTGTTAACGACTTTGGAAAAACCTTGAAAATTAGGTCGTAAAAAGGGGGTGGGGGGGTGGGGTCTTAAAAGGGGGGTTTGAGTTTTTGGCAGGTCGGTCATGAATTTGGTTGCAGTGTATCTACTGTCATGTTTACACACAAACACACAGTTGCAGTTTACTGTCATATCAAAACACACACACACACACACCCAAACAATTTACAGCAGAACAACTTGAACTCAAATTTCAAAGAAAATTTACTCATGGCGTAATGCTCGCTCCCCGCTGAGTGAAGCACATTTGACATTGTGGCACAACCAGTAAAATCCGAATGTCCTAACTCGATAGAAAACATAACGACTTTTCTCCAGAATCATCTTTCCGCTCATATGAATGATTCGTTGCCTTACATCGTTAAACTTGACCACGATCGTTAAGGTCTTTGTACAGGCTCCTCTCTTTGCGTACTTTCGCTTCGCTATCCTTCTGACTTCTCACCATCTAGATAACACTGAGTCATTATCCTTGACGACACACAGGATTTTCGTATTCCCGACTCCCAAGGAAGTCGCGGCGGATTGCCACTTCGCTCGATTAGCGATTACTTTATTAGCTCTCTTCTCAAGAGTCGGCGCTTTTCTTTTTCTTTCGCGAATCTTTGTTTGTCAACAAGACAGTCGTCGTGACAAGATAGTGTGCAGAAAAAAACCGGATGTATCAGGATCTTGTGCGCGCGAGATTTCGTTTTTATTTCTTCTCGCGATAGTTGGAGGAGCGATAGCCGCCATGTTGTGTTTTCAACTGCTCGAAATATGCGCAAAAGTTGTAAATCATCCCAAAAAGTTCGGTCGTAAGTCGCGTTTTGAATCATTATCCTTGACGATACACAGGATTTGCGTCTTCCCGACTCCTAAGGAAGTCGCCGCGGATTCTATCGTGCACGAGATTTAGTGGGGTTTTCGTCTCGCGCTAGTTCGAGGAGCAATTAGAGCCGCCATGTATTGTTTTCGTCTGCTCGACTACAAATGCGCGAAAGTCGTAATTCATCTCCAAAAGCTCGGTCGTAAGTCGCGTTTTAGGGTGAGTCGTTCACTGGGGGTTCATTATATAGTAGAATGCATCCGTGGTAGAAAAATCGGTCGTAAAAAGGGGGTGGTCGTAAAAAAGGGGGTCGCTAAGGGGGAGTTCTACTGTATATATATAGCGCACGTCTAAAGCAGGCTCATCATTCACAATCCTAACAAGTGTGAATTCAAACCAGTACAAAAACATGGAGAAAGGAAAACAATGAGCTCAGCGAAATGTTGCATAAATGTCTTAGTGAGATTTAAACTCAGGAGAGGTTTAATTGCCAAAAAAGTATTTCATTTCTTGGTGATTGTGTGACATAATACTGAATAGCCCCAGTTTATGTGATTCATCGTTCGTTTGTGGGCAGGGCCTAAAAAGTGGGGCGATGCCTTATTTGCAAATATGCCCATATATGGTATCACCCCATTTTTGGGGGTAAATCACCTCATTTATATAAATTTGGCGAATTATCATCCAAATAATACTGGACAATGGTGAATGGGTCTGATAAGTCATTTAAATTTTAATTTCAATATGATTGACCCTTTTCTCAGTCTGTAATAGGCAATTAAAGTGCCGCCCCAATTGTATGGGTTTTGACACACGCCCCATTTACTGAGATATACAGCTATGTGTGTGTGTGTGTGTGTGTGTGTGTGTGTGTGTGTGTGTGCGCGCGATACCCGTGATGAGGCGACAATTGTGTAGTTGGCTATGTTCCCCAGGCTCCAACAAAAGGGCTGAAATCGAATTCTGTGAATGTGATCGTTTATCGTGTGATGGAGTGATACCGCTAGTCGTTTTAACAAAAGAAGCTTTCTCAGAAATATCCAAAAATGCACACACAGCAGTTCCCTTCTTTTGATTGATGTTTGGTTTGTTTTGTTTCGCAACATGGGACACTGTTCAAAAGACAGTGCGGGAGTATTTTCAAACACATGGAGGAGACAGGACATTGTTTCTGTTTCACAGTGGCCAGGTCAGTCACGATGTGTGGTCAGTGTTAAAAAGCGACCCTGTTAGATTCACTCGAAGGATACTAATACTGCATGTATTGTGAAACCGTGACTAATGGTACTGTTCATGTTGTTTCTGTAAATCATGGTAAGTTTTGTGCATACATAAGAATCGCCCGTTTTTTGTGTGTGTCTCCTATGTGAACGGGGCATGCTGTTATGATTACAGAGTGATCTACTGTTTCAGGTGTCAGTGCGGACATTGCTGTCATATGCCAACTTCTGTTGAGTGTGTGTGTTGCCACGACGTCCGACAAATCAAACAGAAGTTAGAAGGCCTGGATGACCAGGTAGGCTGCATCACAGCACATCCTGGCTTTCGTACCATTTGCCTGGACGTCTACTGCCTGGAGACCGCATACTATGCGTACAAGCAGGACTACGGGCGTCTAAACTTCGATCTGCATGAGTATGTAACAACACAAATCAGAAGATTATCATTCGGATATATTTCTTTCTTTCTTAATTTGGTGTTTAACGTCGTTTTCAACTACAAAGGTTATATTTTTCTTTATTTGGTGTAAAACGTATCGCGACGGGAAAAGGGGGGAGATGGGATAGAGTCACTTGTCAATTGTTTCTTGTTCACAAAAGCACTAATCAAAAAATTTGCTCCAGGGGCTTGCAACGTAGTACAATGTATTACCTTACTGGGAGAATGCAAGTTTCCATATTGTAAACGCCATGAGCGGAGGGTATGTGCATAGAAATACTCACTAATAAATAAATAAATAATACAAAGGACTTAACATTTCTTACATACTGCTTGACTAAAATCTTTACAAAAATTGACTATATTCTATACAAGAAACATTTAACAGGGTAAAAGGAGAAGTTAGTTAGTTAGCTATTGCTTTTTGGGTCCAGCGGACCATAATAGGCCAAATCATGACCCCACAAGTTAATCATTACACATTTTTAGATTAAAACAGTTCTAATACATAAAATCCGTAACGTCAACCGAAGGCAGTAAAAGGAGAAACAGAATCCGTTAGTCGCCTCTTACGACATGCTGGCACCCCCCTCCACTGATCCTGTGTCTGGAGTCTGCAAAACATGAGGACACATTTTTATGTACATGTTAACTGATGTTGACTTGTAAATAAAAAGGGCGTCAGCGTCTCAGACCTGCGATCAGGAGGCATCAGGTTCAAATCCAGGGTGGAGTCTCCTCTATATTAATACACCTGAACCTCTCCCCCAAAATACATGGCAGTAAATTAATCAATTTTCTGTTATCTTCCTCAGGTTGTGACATACCACTCAGCCCAACAGACATCGACCTACTGATGCAAACAGTTGAGAAAAGAAAACAAAGGTTTTTAAGGTTTTGTTTTTTTGTTTGCTTAACGCCCAGCCGACCACGAAGGGCCATATCAGGGCGGTGCTGCTTTGACATATAACGTGCGCCACACACAAGACAGAAGTCGCAGCACAGGCTTCATGTCTCACCCAGTCACATTATTCTGACACCGGACCAACCAGTCCTAGCACTAACCCCATAATGCCAGACGCCAGGCGGAGCAACCACTAGATTGCCAATTTTAAAGTCTTAGGTATGACCCGGCCGGGGTTCGAACCCACGACCTCCCGATCACGGGGCGGACGCCTTACCACAAGGCCAACCGTGCCGTTAAAGAAAACAAAGCGGAAGTGATGGGTTTGATGGTGAACAGCCTGGGACCAGTGGCAGTGCAGTGGGAAACAAGAAGAAACGGGTACTTGGCAAAAGAACTGCTCCCCCGTCACCCACATCTGACTTCAAGACAGCAGCAACAAGCTTAATGAACAAGATGCAAGAGAAGCACAGCCAGCAAGAAGACAACCCTCATTTAAACTATGCCATCACTGTTGCGGAGAGATTTCTGCAAATAAAAAGGAATATTCTAACCATCTTGAAACACTTTCTTTCTTTCTTTCTTTATTTGGTGTTTAACGTCGTTTTCAACCGTTCAAGGTTATATCGCGACGGGGAAAGGGGGGAGATGGGATAGAGCCACTTGTCAATTGTTTCTTGTTCACAAAAGCACTAATCAAAAATTTGCTCCAGGGGCTTGCAACGTAGTACAATATTATGACCTTACTGGGTGAATGCAAGTTTCCAGTACAAAGGACTTAACATTTCTTTACAAACATTGACTATATTCTATACAAGAAACACTTAACAAGGGTGAAAGGAGAAACAGAATCCGTTAGTCGCCTCTAGCCGTGTAATTGATTGTATTTGAATGTTGTCATTCTTTGTTTAGTCTAGTAACGTGAAAGTAAATGTCCACCTAGTTTTAGAAGAAGAAAATAAACGTCACAAATACCACAACTGTTTCTATTACGAGTTTGTGACGGACGAGTCCAACCCTGTTAAACCCAGACTGCGAGAAGGGGTTTACATCCGTTGAGAAAATATTAGGGTATATATAGATGTTATAAGGTACAGGTCATATAGAAAGAAGGCACTGACATTGCATGTGACAACTGTAAAGCACATCACCAAAGTGAAAGACCAGCTTACCAACCAACCAGTCAAGTTGGCTCATTTGGCTCGATGATATGAATTCTTTCTTTATTTGGTGTTTAACGTTGTTTTCAACCATTCAAGGTTATATCGCGACGGGATGATATGAATCCACTGCGCCGTATTATGAGACCTGAAAATTCAATACCCCGTGTGGCTGCAATTGCTGAGGTACTGGTTATATTAAGGAGTGTGCAGACATGGTAATAATGATAGCAGAGCAGCATTGACGTTGACTGCATTTAACCAGCCCTGCCCAGAATGTGCTGAATGCATGGAATTTCAGAGCTTCTCTGCTTTCGGGCAGCAGCCTGGTTAAACGGTGCCGAGAGTGATACGCCCGGGGATGTGGTGCGGGGGGGTGGGGTGCTCATCGGCGGAGGCCGGGGGCTGTGTTCCTTGAGTGGAGGGAGTCCTTCCGCTTTGGGGGTCGAGTTCGGGCGGGGCCGGTCGCCCGTTGTGTTGCCGACCCAAGACCCTGAAATACTACCCCAGCAACAAGTGCTGCATGTGCAGGAGCGGGAAACCCTGGTCGAGACTCGACGAATAAGGGCAGAGCAGGATGCAGCTGTCTTACAGAGTTTGGAAGTAGACAGGTAAAGGAACCGAGACCGGCAACGAGAGGCAGATCTGGTGCAAGACAGAGCAAGCCGCCTACATCAGCTGCAAACCCACCACTCTCAACTTCTCCGGAACGAGCAGCTGCTCACAGGATTCAGAATCAGAATCCGAAATGATGGAAGAGAGCAGCGCTTTACTGCAAACGACACACTGTCTACACTGTGCAGTTTTAAATATGCTGGCGCACAAGATTTTCATTTTGAGGCCCGGTGGCAAGGATGCCACCAACACATCCGGTCAACAGATCTGCAAAGTACCAGAACTCTCCCAAGTATTGGTCTTGCAACAGCAACAATGCTGCATCTCCATTGGAATGAAACTGGCACCCTCTCTGAAATCGATTCTGCAGGGACAGAGAACATTGATTTAGATGAAGAATAAGAAGAATAAGAATAAGAATACTTTATTATCTCATAGAGAAATTCAGGGGTGGTACATAACAATAATACAAACAAGACATTGATTTTACATAAAACATATAGCACTATATAACAGGGCAGGTTATAGAAACACCTCCCACATACCTCTCTAGACATTCCTTGCCTTGTTCTTACGCATTCAGACATGAACACATCCATGTCTCACTTGCACAAGATGGGCCTGTATGGGTCACTTTCTTTCTTTATTTGGTGTTTAACGTTGTTTTCAACCACGAAGGTTATATCGCGACGAGGGAAAGGGGGGAGATGGGATAGAGCCACTTGTTAAGTGTTTCTTGTTCACAAAAGCACTAATCAAAAATTTGCTCCAGGGGCTTGCAACGTAGTACAATATATGACCTTACTGGGAGAATGCAAGTTTCCAGTACAAAGGACTAAACATTTCTTACATACTGCTTGACTAAAATCTTTACAAACATTGACTATATTCTATACAAGAACCACTTAACAAGGGTAATAAGTGAAGAATTTTATGGGTGAGAAAAGGAAAGTAAAAGGACTTTGGGGAGGCAGAAATAGAGAAGAAACAAGAACAAGTCGCGTAAGGCGAAAATACAATATTTAGTCAAGTAGCTGTCGAACTCACAGAATGAAACTGAACGCAACGCAACGCAGCAAGACCGTATACTCGTAGCATCGTCACTCCACCGCCCGTGGCAAAGGCAGTGCACGTGGAATTGACAAGAAGAGCGGGGTATTCGTTGCGCTGAGAAGGATAGCACGCTTTTCTGTACCTCTCTTCGTTTTAACTTTCTGAGCGTGTTTTTAATCCAAACATATCATATCTATATATTTTTGGAATCAGGAACCGACAAGGAATAATATGAAAGTGTTTTTAAATTGATTTCGAAAAAAAAAATTTGATAATAATTTTTATATATTTAATTTTCAGAGCTTGTTTTTAATCCGAATATAACATATTTATATGTTTTTGGAATCAGCAAATGATGGAGAATAAGATAAACGTAAATTTGGATCGTTTTATACATTTTTATTTTTTTTTACAATTTTCCGATTTTTAATGACCAAAGTGATTAATTAATTTTTAAGCCACCAAGCTGAAATGCAATACCGAACCCCGGGCTTCGTCGAAGAGTACTTGAGCAAAATTTCAACCAATTTGGTTGAAAAATGAGGGCGTGACAGTGCCGCCTCAACTTTCACGAAATGCCGGATATGACGTCATCAAAGACATTTATCAAAAAAAGGAAAAAAACGTTCGGGGATTTCATACCCAGGAACTCTCATGTCAAATTTCATAAAGATCGGTCCAGTAGTTTAGTCTGAATCGCTCTACACACACACACACACACACAGACACACACACACACGCACATACACCACGACCCTCGTTTCGATTCCCCCTCGATGTTAAAATATTTAGTCAAAACTTGACTAAATATAAAAAGATCCTAATTAGGTTCACTGCATCGAGAGTGAAAGTGAAAGCATAGTGTGAGGGAATAGCCTTGCAGCCCACGTAATAATGTTCAATATGCGTGCGCGTGTTTGAGTGACTTCATTGGTACGCATGCAATTGACGCCATCTTTTATGTGACGTAATTTACGACGCACGATGCTAGCTTTTAGAACAGCTCAGCACTGACGCGTCAAGCAGACGTGACTTTATCGCAGACGACCAGCTGCTAATTTGTTAGTATCAATGTACGGGAGTTGTTTGATAAAATGACAAGTTTCTTTAGGATAAAAGTCACTTACGGACTTGGTTGTTTAACGACGGTTAACGGAAAATAGAGTAGTATAAATCGAGAAAGAACCGGATTATTTGCCGGAAGTTAGTGATTCAGGGTCAGAGTTCACTGTAGCGCATGATTATGCGAAATAGTCCAAAGATTTGAGGTCTATATAATGTTTTGGATTTCGAGGGTGCGGCACTCTTTGTTAATCGGGAGTCATTTAACCCTAAAACTCTTTGTTAATCGGGAGTCATTTAATTATAACCAAATTCCTTGTTAACCGGGAAAAGTAAACCTTAGAAGACTTCTTCGTTAATCGGAAGCCGGCCTTCATTTCTAACCGTAAGGATTTATTGCTTAGATCTGTTGTTAATCATTCTTTGTGAACTAGGAACCTTGCAGTATACACTAAATAGCTCCTTGTCAATCGGGAGTTCTGTTATAACGTTTGTATAAATTCCTTGCCAATCGGGAATCTGATAGTATCTCATGCACTAAATAGCTCCTTGTCAATCGGGAGTTCTGTTATAACGTTTGTATAAATTCCTTGCCAATCGGGAATCTGATAGTGATAGTATTTCATGCACTGAATAGCTCCTTGTCAAGCGGGAGTTCTGTTATAAAGACTTTAAGTCTGAATAAGTTCCTTGTCAATCGGGAACCTGATAATCACCCCCTTGTTTAAACGACAGTCAGCGACAGTACTGAGACACGACAGAAATAGTTATGAAGTGACGAGGGAAGAAAGAAAACGAGTCTGCGTGAGAGAGTGACGATGTTTTGATTCCATGCACTTGTAGAATAAAAATGATGTTTTAAACTGTACAACCACGGTGTGGGCTACATTCGTTCGCAAGAGAGAGGCCGTTGGCCGTATGAGAGCTGAATACTAGTTACTACTGCATCGGGGATAAGAGAGGGAAACGGGAAACATTCTTACACTCAAACAAAACACAACGCGAGGTCAGACAAACAACATCACGAGTAAATAAGGAACATCCTGCACAATCCCCTGGCAGTTTGTTTGTTTGTTTGTTTGCTTAACGCCCAGCCGACCACGAGGGCCATATCAGGGCAGTGCTGCTTTGACATTTAACGTGCGCCACACACAAGACAGAAGTCGCAGCACAGGCTTCATGTCTCACCCAGTCACATTATTCTGACACCGGACCAACCAGTCCTAGCACTAACCCCATAATGCCAGACGCCAGGCGGAGCAGCCACTAGATTGCCAATTTTAAAGTCTTAGGTATGACTCGGCCGGGGTTCGAACCCACGACCTCCCGATCACGGGGCGGACGCCTTACCACTAGGCCAACCGTGCCGGTTCCCCTGGCAGCCCCCGGTCTCAATCAAATCTGCCACACATAGTATCAACAGTCCATGACATAACAAAAGTCTGAGACCGTTTCTTTATCCTCTGTAAACGTCATATGTCTCAGATTACCTCCCTTCACAGCCTCATTTACCCATTAGGCGTCATAGCCCTCAAAATTTTTCTCAGATTTTATTTTAGCCCCGTGAAATGCTGGGTAGGGAATTTCCTTTTTATGATGTCTTATGTCGCGCGTGCGCAATTCATTGTCTCAGTAAAAATGGCATCTCGAAGTTCTTTGCCACAGCGGATTCAAATGGCATCTTCAACACAAGGCCAATCTTTTCAGTGGCGTAGAGTTGAAGATGATTCAAATGGCAACTGAAAGTACTTCTGTCCAGTGACCTGTCTGCTGATGTCTTTTTGGCCAACCGCACCCAAAGCATATGGTTTACGTAGTAGTAGTAGTATAGTCTTTCTTTCTTTATTTGGTGTTTAACGTCGTTTTCAACCATGCAAGGTTATATCGCGACGGAGTAGTATAGTAGTAGTAGTAGTACAGTAGTAGTAGTATAGTAGTAGTAGTACAGTAGTAGTAGTACATTAGTAGTACAGTAGTAGTAGTACAGTAGTAGTAGTACAGTAGTAGTACAGTAGTAGTAGTAGTAATTAAGTAGTAGATTAAAATATTCATACTGCCAAAGCGCGAGGCTATTAAGGCAGTGAGAACTGCTTGGTAAAATGAGAACTGTTAAAAAGAAAACGCTTCAGACTTGTTCTTCTTCTCAGCTGCACTCGTCACCGTCTTGTGATTTGTACAGGCGAGTTAGGGTTTCACTTCCAAATATGTAAAAGATCTGCGAATGATTCCAAGCATTTTGTTTGCTTTAGAAATAATGTTAATGATATGCTTATCAAAATTCAAATCTGTAACGAAAGTAACACCCAGATCTTTTTCCACACTGTCATGGTCAATCGTTACTCTGCCATTGTCTGTCGTCATAAAGTACCGGTAGTCATGTTTAGGATTTTTCTTTCTCATAATTATGTTTGTTTGTTTGTTTGTTTGTTTGCTTAATGCCCAGCCGACCACGAAGGGTCATATCAGGGCGGTGCTGCTTTGACATATAACGTGCGCCACACACAAGACAGACGTTGCAGCACATGCTTCATGTCTCACCCTGGAGTCACATTATTCTGACACCGGACCAACCAGTCCTAGCACTAACCCCATAATGCCAGACGCCAGGCGGAGCAGCCACTAGATTACCAATTTTAAAGTCTTAGGTATGACCCGGCCGGGGTTCGAACCCACGACCTCCCGATCACGGGGCGGACGCCTTACCACAAGGCCAACCGTGTCGGTAGGAACGTCAGGTAAAGCTGCCAGTTCAACACATGCACGCAAAAAACGAGCGGCAGAATCTGAGCCACGCACACCCAATCAAGCTGACAGCGAGCCGAGCGAGATTGAATGTCATCCAGGACCTGAAACAAGAAAAATCATTTACATCTCTAAAATCATGCTGGATGTAATATGCATAAGAGCTAAGAAGAGGCTCTGCATTGCTTAAATTTCTCAGAATTTTATGATTTAATTTGGATGATTTTAAACAATACTGTGTGTTTAGTTTCTTGCACATATTTGTGCCGTTTATGAATGTGATTACAGTTGAAGTATATTATTTGTCTGTGTCTCCTATGTGAATGGGGCATGCTGTTATGATTACAGAGTGATCTACTGTTTCAGGTGTCAGTGCGGACGTTGCTGTCAGATGCCAACTTCTGTTGAGTGTGTGTGTTGCCACGACGTCAGACAAATCAAACAGAAGTTAGAAGGCCTGGATGACCAGGTAGGCTGCATCACAGCACATCCTGGCTTTCGTACCGTTTGCCTGGACGTCTACTGCCTGGAGACCGCATACTATGCGTACAAGCAGGACTGCGGGCGTCTAAACTTCGATCTGCATGAGTATGTAACAACACAAATCAGAAGATTATCATTCGGATATATTTCTTTCTTTCTTAATTTGGTGTTTAACGTCGTTTTCAACCACGAAGGTTATATCTTTCTTTATTTGGTGTAAAACGTCGTTTTCAACCACGAAGGTTATATCGCGACGGGAAAAGGGGGGAGATGGGATAGAGTCACTTGTCAATTGTTTCTTGTTCACAAAAGCACTAATCAAAAAATTTGCTCCAGGGGCGGTGCTGCTTTGACATTTAACGTGCGCCACACACAAGACAGAAGTCGCAGCACAGGCTTCATGTCTCACCCAGTCACATTATTCTGACACCGGACCAACCAGTCCTAGCACTAACCCCATAATGCCAGCCGCCAGGCGGAGCAGCCACTAGATTGCCAATTTTAAAGTCTTAGGTATGACCCGGCCGGGGTTCGAACCCACGACCTCCCGATCACGGGGCGGACGCCTTACCACTAGGCCAACCGTGCCGTTAAAGAAAACAAAGCGGAAGTGATGGGTTTGATGGTGAACAGCCTGGGACCAGTGGCAGTGCAGTGGGAAACAAGAAGAAACGGGTACTTGGCAAAAGAACTGCTCCCCCGTCACCCACATCTGACTTCAAGACAGCAGCAACAAGCTTAGTGAACAAGATGCAAGAGAAGCACAGCCAGCAAGAAGACAACCCTCATTTAAAGTATGCCAACACTGTTGCGGAGAGATTTCTGCAAATAAAAAGGAATAAGAGACTAACCATGTTGAAACACTTTCTTTCTTTCTTTCTTTATTTGGTGTTTAACGTCGTTTTCAACCGTTCAAGGTTATATCGCGACGGGGAAAGAGGGGAGATGGGAAAGTTAGTTAGTTAGCTGTTGCTTTTCGGGTCCAGCGGACCATAATAGGCCAAATCAGGACCCCACAAGTTAATCATTGCACACTTTTAGATTAAAACACTTCTAATACATAAAATCCGTAACGTCACCCGAAGGCAACAAAAAAGTGAGATGGGAAAGAGCCACTTGTCAATTGTTTCTTGTTCACAAAAGAGAAGCACAGCCAGCAAGAAGACTAATTACCCTCATTTAAACTATGCCAACACTGTTGCGGAGAGATTTCTGCAAATAAAAAGGAATAAGAGACTAACCATCTTGAAACACTTTCTTTCTTTATTTGGTGTTTAACGTCGTTTTCAACCGTTCAAGGTTATATCGCGATGAGGAAAGGAGGGAGATGGGATAGAGCCACTTGTCAATTGTTTCTTGTTCACAAAAGCACTAATCAAAAATTTGCTCCAGGGGCTTGCAACGTAGTACAATATATCTACCTTACTGGGCCAATGCAAGTTTCCAGTACAAAGGACAGAACATTTCTTACATACTGCTTGACTAAAATCTTTACAAACATTGACTATATTCTACACAAGAAACACTTAACAAGAGTAAAAGGAGAAACAGAATCTGTTAGTCGCCTCTTACGACATGCTGGGGAGCATCGGGTAAATTCTTTCCCCTAACCCGCGGGGGGGAGCAAGACCCTATATGTCAAATAAATTAGGTAGTTTTAAAATTCAAATCTTAAAATAAAGACCAGACTCCTTTAAGAACCCAAAAAGAGCTGTAGAGCTGACCTCTGTAAAAATACTTTTCAAACTCGAGGTGCCAAAACTTTTCTCGTTGATCATACAGATCAGCACACTCGGTGATAAAATGATTCACAGTAAAACCAGTATCACATGCGTAGCACCATGGTGCCTCTTTTCTTTTAAGCAGATGAACATGAGTTAGATAAGTGTGTTCAGGGCCTGAAAGAGACAATTGCTGCAAGAAATGATCAGATAACTGTTCTTACTGTTGAAATTGATGAACTTAGCAAGCAACCGAGTAAAACTGGTGAAGAGTGTGGGAATGCAAACAATCAACTGACAACTGTAAAAGCTGCGTGTTCAGAACTGAGAAAGAATTCAGCAAATGTAGCCAGAGCGAGGCATGCACTAGCTGCTGAGAAGAAAAGAAGAGCTGAGCAGGAGAATGTGCGCACAAGCAACCATTGTGAGCAGCTTACCAAAACTAGACAGTTGCAATCAAACGTCACAGTCTTGCAGAAGAAATACCAGGGCGCAAAACAGGAGCTTCATTCAGTAAACCAGACCATCAAACACGTTAAGCTCTTGGACAAAGAGGCAACAGAGGCTAATGAAGAACTTGTGCAACGCTTGCAAGAACAGCAACAAGAACAGCAACGACCGATGTACAAAACTTGTTTGTTTGTTTGTTTGTTTGCTTAACGCCCAGCCGACCACGAAGGGCCATATCAGGGCGGTGCTGCTTTGACATATAACGTGCGCCACACACAAGACAGAAGTCGCAGCACAGGCTTCATGTCTCACCCATTCACATTATTCTGACACCGGACCAACCGGTCCTAGCACTAACCCCATAATGCCAGACGCCAGGCGGAGCAGCCACAAGATTGCCAATTTTAAAGTCTTAGGTATGACCCGGCCGGGGTTCGAACCCACAACCTCCCGATCACGGAGCGGACGCCTTACCACTAGGCCACCGTGCCGGTATGTACAAAACTAAGGAAGATGGAAAACACACTGATGGAGTTCAGCTTTGTGCTGCACAGCTAGTTGGTGAACTGGATGTGGCAGCTTCCCGGGTTTCCAAAATCATTAAATGTGTTGCCCATCATGTGGAGTAGAAATACACATCTTTTCAACTTAGGTCACTTTTTAGTAACTTTCCACTGCCTACTAAGTTGAAAAGATGTGGAAATACTTGCCATTAAAATTAGGAAAAGTGATATAACGGGTGTTGAATTACCCTCAAAGATGGGCGAGGAGAGTGCCCTAAAAATTAAACAGTTAGCAGACGATACAATATTTTTACAGAACAGTGGTGATGTCTTTAAAGTTAAAGATATAATAATACAGTTTGCAAAGTTTTCAGGACTGACCCTGAATGTTAATAAAACCAAAATAATGAAAATTGGACAGCATTGTGGTCAGCAAAAGTTGCCCTTTGAGTGCACAGAGAAGATTAAGATTTTAGGTATATATTTCGTAAATAATGATAGAGCAATAACTGTTGAACAGAATTGGGTATTAAGAGTTCAGAAGATTAAGAAGTTGATTAAGATATGGAGTCGACGAGATTTAAGGATTCACGGTAAAATTGTAATAATCAAATGTTTTTTTATTTCACAGCTAGTATTTGTGATGCAGACGATTGGATTGCCAGAGCGGGTTTTGACAGAGTTAAATAGATTGTTTTATAAGTTTATTTGGCAGAGAAAGTGTTCGAATAAAAAAGCATTTGAAAAAGTGAAAAGAAAAGTAATGGAGAAAGAAATAAGTGAAGGTGGGTTGAAAATGCTAAATGTGCACAGGATGCAAGAGTCTTTTTATTTACAATGGGTCGGACGTTTGTATGAAGAGAAGGGAGCAAATTGGACGTTTATACCACTATGGTTTCTGGGACATGTTGTTTCAGGGTATAGTTGTTTTGATTTGAATGTTAAACCGAGTAAGGAATTGAATTTGACAATGATTGGAAGCCCATTTTGGCAGAGGGTAGTGTGGACACATTTGAGTTACAAGCGTAGGATGGAACATGATAAGATTGATGTAAACAATTTTTATAAACAGATTTTGTGGAGTAATGATTTGATTCGGTATAAAGGGAAAATGTTGTTTTATTTGTATTGGAAAAATGCTGGGATTGAACGAGTAAGTGATTTGTTTATAGTGGAAGAAAAGAGATTGAAGTCAGCAGCAGAGGTATATATACAAATTGGAAAGAATAATGCAAATATTTTATTGGATTATTGGGCATTAATAAACGCATTACCCAAAGTATGGATTAATTGGATTGAAAATAAACATATTATTGTCCAGATGGATAAGCAATTGTTTGATGGTAGCCTGTATATGATAAAAATAAGCCAAATACGAAAAATGATAGAAAAGAAAAGTGTAGATACTGCTGTAGAAAAACCTTGTGTATATAATTTTTGGTTGAGGAAGTTTGGTGTACAAGTAGATAAGGAAATTTGGACACTTGCCCATGTTTCCAAAGAAGTGAGGTTAAGAGAATTGCAATGGAAAATCTTACATAACATATATCCAACAAATATTTTATTATGTAAAATGCAAGTCAGGGAGAATAACAGATGTTGTATTTGTTGGACGGAAGTTGATTTTGTTGAACATTTCTTTTATGAGTGCATACCGGTAAAGTTGTTTTGGACGAAGATAGAAAACTGGATAGAGGAAAAGGCTGGATTGAGGGTTAATTTTAAGATGCAGGATATAATATTTGGCTATCAAGACACAAGTTGTTGTAAAAAGATGAGAAATTTTGTAAATCACGTAATATTAATTGGGAAAATGTGTATTAGTATTTTTAGAAAGACAACTTGTCAGGGATCAGTGTTCGTAATTTTCGAGTTTCAAATATTAAGTAGAAAATTTGATTTGTAAATATAAGGAATATTTCCATTGTAAAGAGAAAATGTCCATGTCTCGTGAGTGTAATATACCTCTATGTTGGAGTTAAAAAAAGAAGAAAAAAGACCAATGAAGAAGGATGCTCACCGCCTATTTACAAGAAAAAAAGACAGAAAAAAAAAGAAAAAAAAAAGGAAAAAAAAAAAAAAAAAAAAAAAAGGAAAGAAAAAAGAGAGAAGAAAACAAGGAAGGGTTGAAGCAGCCTGCATGCAACTGAGGTCAAAAAAAAAGAAAAAAAAAAGAAAAAAAAAGAAAAAAAAAAAAAAAAAAAAAAAAAGTTGAAAAGATGTTTATTTCAGACATTATGGAGGCTCTGGTGTCACTAATATCAATGTGCTGTCTTTGCTTTGTTTAGCGACCAGCATCAAAGAGGCGCATAGAGGACTGCCTGGGAGAAGAGGACCACCAGGACAAAGAATGAAATCGATTGAATATGCTGTGCTGTTGCCCTGCTAAGCTGCGTACATTTTTAATTTCTCCGCAACATAATATGCATGTTTTTGTTATGAAATAAAATTGTTGATCGTATCTTGAGTTTATGGTGTTACATGTAATAGTCCTCATGATCTGTGACTGAGTGTGAAAGTTGGTGTGTGTGCGTGGATACATTTACCAAAACCTACATTCACTCTCAACGTTGCATTCACGTCGAAATCAAACCAAACCACAACCACAACCAAAAATTCACGTTGTGTCGACGTGTAATTCACGTCAATTTTATCACGAAAAATGCACCAAAACTCAACTTTCCCGCTGTGTCAACGTAGAATTCACGTAATTCTTGACCTAAATTTTTACCTAAAATTTACGTTCCATTCACGTGGACATTATGTAAAAATGCAACGCAATTTCAACCAAACCACAACCACAACTTCACGTTGTCACAACGTAGAATTCACGTAATGTTTTTACGAACAATCCACCTCCACCAATAATTCACGTTGCATTCACGTTGGTGTCACGTAAAATGCAACTTTGTTTTCCAACGTTATTCCAGCGTGATTTCGTCCATACAAATCTATGTAAAAAAAATGTTGAAACGCAACGTAAACACAACGTGAATATAACGTGAATATAACGTGAATACAACGTAAAATTGTTTGCTGGGTATTCTATACAAGAAACACTTAACAAGGGTAAAAAGAGAAACAGAATCCGTTAGTCGCCTCTTACGACATGCTGGGGAGCATCGGGTAAATTCTTCCCCCTAACCCGCGGGGGTTAATCAGGACCTGAGTGATACAAGAATCATTGGCAAAGAAAGCGGGCTTGAATTTTTGTACTGCAACGCCCATTTTCTTCTTGGCGTGAGCAATGCTGCTGAGAAAGCTTTTGCAACACTTGAAGAGTCGGAGGACATCAGGGGCAACCTGAGGCGCGCTGCCTGCATTTGCTCATTTCAAGGCCTCTGCGACTGAACCAAGTGCCCTCCGTGCTCTCAGGACAACGTGTGATGTGCTGGGGCCACGTGGCGACGAAAAGAACGGCTGCAGAGACTATTGGCTGGGGTTTTGTCAGCTTCAGGAATTGAGCAGTAAGATCTCCAGCTTCAGATCAAACCGGTTCAACAACACATTTGAGGGAGCAGATGCCATCATCCATCACTTGGACGATATCAGGTCCCTTCTAGACGAACACGCTGAGGAGAAGCCGAACTTTAAACTCCAGAGTTAGTTAGTTAGTTGTTGCTTTTTGGGTCCAGCGGACCAATTTATAGGCCAAATCAGGACCCCACAAGTTTAACATTACACATAATTATTTAAATTAAACCAATTTTACTAAACAAAATTGGCTATGGTGATACAGCACTACAGGCTATGTTGATACAGCACTAAAAGCTATGTTGATACAGCACTAAAAGCTATGTTGATACAGCATCACAGGCTATGTTGATACAGCACTACAGGCAAGTTTTCAGCCGGCACATGGATGACACGCGGCCACTCCTCCAACATCGGTGCTGCTTCGACCATAGGCTGCAAGACTGGGAAGGTGATTGGCTGTGGGGTCAGAAGCAAGATCTGTAAGTCATACAAGGTGTGGGAGAACAGCCTCCCCATGAGATACAGGAGGTGGGCAGCACAGCATGGACACAAGTGCACGCTGAATCACCACGGCTCTTCAGGAAGCATGGAGGCTAGTATTATACGGGACATAATTATTTTCTTCGTCTTTCTTTCTTTATTTATTTGGCGTTAAACGTCGTTTTCAACCACGAAGGTTATATCGCGACGGGTTTTCTTCGTCAGTAGAAAACCATAGTGTCAGATACACCAGATTCATAGGTGATGGGGCAGCAATACATTCAAAGCTGTGAAAGATGCTAAGCCCTATGGTGAAGATATTGTTATTCAGAAACTTGAATGTGTGGGCCATGCATGTCCAGAAAAGAATGGGTACAAGGTTGAGGAAGCTAAAGGCAAGCATGAAGAGTGTAAACTTGGATGATGGGAAAACAATGTTTGGGAAGGGCAGGCTTACATACAACCAGATTGACAGAATCTAATCCATGTATGGTGTAGCAATCAGGGCTAACAAACACAATCTCCCAAAGATGAAGCAAAATGTGTGGGCGATTTTCTTTCATAAAATGTCGACAGACGAGAGGCCGATGCATGAGATGTGCACCGAGAACTGCCCATTCAGAAAGGCACAGGCAGAGAACAAAGTGTTCCACCACAAGAACAGTCTCCCAGTACCAGTTATGGAGAAAATTAAACCTGTGTTCATTGACCTGGCAAGTTAGTTAGTTGTTGTTGCTTTTTGGGTCCAGCGGACCATATAGGCCAAATCAGGACCCCGACCTGGCAAGTCCAGAGCTGCTTGCTAAGTGTGTTGAGGGATATACTCAGAATGCAAATGAGTCCTTTAACAGTTATTGCCCGAAACACAAAAATCATAGACTAATAACTGTGAATCAAGGTGTGGGGCTGGCTACAGGGGTCTTCAATGATGGAGCAAAGACTTATGCCATTGCGATGCGTGAGCTTGGACTTGAAGCTGGAGCGTTTGCCACTAAGTGTTTCGCGGACATTGACACAGAACTTATTAAGCACGCGCAGCGCCAGGCCTTGGCATCATCTCATGAGGCCAGAATCACCTGCATGCGCCAGAGACTGACCATGAATGAGATGCAAGCTGAGAGGGAGGATCTACCCTATAATACAGGTGGGCATCGAGACGGGAGCTGAAGGAGAGATCAACCATGCTATTGTTTTCCTGAATTTTGAGGGTCAAAAAGTTAGTCGAAATTCACATTTGTCAGCAGTTTTCAAAAGATATCTCAAGAACCTTTTGAGATATAGCAAAGAAACTTTTTTAAACACATGCATACGTGCATTTTGACTCCTCTCACCCACCGGCTACCAAGCGTGGAGTCCCTTTCTCTGAATTTTTGAGGCTACGAAGACTCTGCTCCAACGATGGAGACTTCCACACTCGTTGCATCGAGATGGCCTCTTTCTTTCTGGGAAGGGGGTACCCCCAATCCGTCATTGACGATGCTTTCGCCAAGGCCAGCAAAAAGACCCGTGAGTTCGCCCTTGAATGACAGACCCACTGTCTGTATCACCTTCCACCCCCACACCGTCCTTATCTGCAGGATCATACAATCCAACTGGCACATCCTGGCCAAGAGCGCGAAGTTTACCAACACCTTCAAGAAAGGTCCTGTCTTTGCATACAAAAGAGACCGCAATTTGCGTGACATGCTGGTTCATTCATCTCTTCGTCCGGGTCCATCCATCTCGGGTACCGTCTCCTGTGCCAAACCCAATTGCAAGGCCTGCCCCTTCCTCAGTGCAGCAACACACGTGCAGGGTCCGAAAGGATCCTTCACAGTGCGTCGGTCCTTCACCTGCCAGAACACTGAGGTGTGGGGCTTGTGCCATGCTGTACATTGGCGAGACATACCGCACATTCGAGACTCGGCTCGGAGAACATCTGGCAGACATAGCGCACCACCGCACTAATCGTCCCGTGGCATCACATTTTTGTACGGACGGTCACTCTGCCGCTGATGTCCAGGCGCTCTGCCTATGGCAAGGCACTGGTGATGACTCTGAACGCAAATGCCGGGAGTCGAACCTCATCAGCAGGCTTGGCACACTTCGTCCCGATGGCATCAACATCATTCTTTCTTTCTTTATTTGGTGTTTAACGTCGTTTTCAACCACGAAGGTTATATCGCGAATCAACATCATGCCATGATTCCCTTCATCATGACTTCTATATATGCGCGCGCGTGTGTGTGTGTGTGTGTGCATACCTGTGTAAATGTGTGTGTGTGTGTGTGCATGCATGCATGTATGTGTGTGTGTGAGTGTGTGTGTGTGAAAGTTCAAAGTCGGAACATTTGCGAACTCATCCCCTTTTTATTTACATTTTTTACTTTTTGCTATTTGTATTATTATTTGTTTAGTGTAGGTATTGTTGACACTCTCTCTCTCTCTCTCTCTCTCTCTCTCTCTCTCTCTCTCTCTCTCTCTCTCTCTCTCTCTCTCTCTCAACTTCAGACCCTTCAAGCGTTAATATTCTGATTTGTTTCTTTTTGGTTTCATTTTTCATTGCTCATTTTTCTTTTTGATTTATCTCCCTTTCCCCTTCTTTTGCACTTGGAGGACATCATCGCCATCTTCTCTGATAAGTCGTTTTCATATTTGTATTGTTGTTTTCATTGTTTTAACCTGTTGAAGACCTTTAGGTCGAAACGTTGTTCATTGTCATTTGTATATTTCGTTGCGAGTCCAGTATATTAGGTATTACTCTTAAAGAAACTTTGGGCATTTCTTTTTTACACTGTTTGCTAAAGGATGAACCTCTGATCTTTCAGAAAAAAGCATAATTATTTGTTTGTAATATTTTGAAGTCACATATTTTATCGACTATTTTACACGGAATTGGCGAAGCTGAAAAATCAGTTCCAAAGGCCCAAATACATGAGATTAGTTAGTTAGTTAGTTAGTTGTTTTTTGGGTCCAGCTGACCATATAGGCATACATTAGCCTTTCTTTCTTTATTTGGTGTTTAACGTCGTTTTCAACCATTCAAGGTTATATCGCGACGGGATACATTAGCCTGAGGTTCATCCCTTAGAACAAACATTAAATTAAAGCTATGCAAATCATATGAGACTTACAATGATTGGTCGAGACCGAGTGTGTTGAGAACCATGTAACCCTTCAAAATTAACCGCGATAACAATAAATACAATTATACCCAAATTTATTTATTTATTTATTTGCTGTTGCTTTTTGGGTACAGCGGACCATAATAGCCCAAATGAGGACCCCACAAGTTAATCACTACACATATTTAGATTAAGACAATTCTAATATACAAAAATTATACCCAAATATCCAGACCTTTAGATTGTGTTATGTCCAAAAATAATTAGATTTTCTTAAAATTCAGCCAATTTACTATCTTCCTGCCAAATTCCATTACATTTAAGTGATATTTAGCTGATGAACCATCAACATAAAAATGTGACCCAAGCAATAGATCCTGCAGACAACTCGTCTGGTTCTCACTCAAACAATAGATCCTGCTGACAGCCCTCGCCTGGTTCTCACTCAAGCAATAGATCCTGCAAACAACTCTCGCCTGGTTCCCACTCAAGCAATAGATCCTGCAGACAACTCTCGCCTGGTTCCCATTCAAGCAATAGATCCTGCAGACAACTCTCGCCTGGTTCCCACTCAAGCAATAGATCCTGCAGACACCCCTTGCCTGGTTCTCACCTAAGTAATAGATCCTGCAGTCAACCCTCACTTGGTTCTCACCGTTTCTTTTTTTATTTGGTGTTTAACGTCGTTTTCAACCATGAAGGTTCTCACCCAAGCAATAGATCCTGCAGTCAACCCTCGCCTGGATCTCACCCACGTAACAGATCTTTCAGACAGCCCACTCCTGGATCTTCAAACTCAGGTGACACAAAGTATAGTCGGTGAAAAAGGACCAACTTCTACTTTAACAGTCGGTGAAAAAGGACCAACTTCTACTTCAACAGTCAGTGAAAACGAAGCAACTTCTACTTCAACAGTTGGTGAGAAAGGAGCAACTTCTACTTCAACAGTTGGTGAGAAAGGAGCAACTTCTACTTTAACAGTCGGTGAAAAAGGACCAACTTCTACTTCAACAGCCGGTGAAAAAGGAGCAACTTCTACTTCAACAGCCGGTGAGAAAGGAGCAACTTCTACTTCAAAGTCAACTTCTTCAGGGAAATCTAAAAAGCCTAAAAGGCCTTGTGTTTACTGTGGAGATTTTGACAGCCATCTGAGAAGACATTTACTACGTAAACATTCTGATGAAGAAGCAGTTCAAGCTGCATTAAAACTTCCCTGTGGACAAGAACGGGATAGTGCTTTTGCAGCTATTCGCAAAGACGGAATTTTGGACGCAAATCGGACGCTGCCAAAAGAAGGCAAGTTCATATGTGAGCGCAACCAGGGAGTTGAAAAACGTGTGATGTGTGGAGGGTGTCATGGGTTTTTCAGTAAGAAGGGCATCAAGAAGCACAAGAAAAAATCATGCAAAAGAACATCAAATTTGCAAGCAGACACCATTGATTTTCAGAAGATTCCATCGGGCACAACAGTGACTTCAGAATTTCAAGAAGCAATATTAAATCATTTCAGGGATGACGCAGTGGGGGTACTGTGTTGCAATGACCCAACCATTCTACTTCTAGTACAAAACTCATGGGTGGATCAGTTTCCAAGGACAGACACAGTGTGATGAGTTCTATGAGACTTGCGGCGAAATTACTTGTTGAGGTCAGAGAAAACAGTGACAGTGAAACACTGACTGCTGAAGACCTTGTGAAAGTAGAACACTTTGACTCCCTTGAAAAGGCCATCCATCGCATATCAACAAATGAGAAAACAGGAAAGCAGAAAGCTGGTGTTAAAGTATCAATTGGCTATCTGTTGAAGAAACTTGTTGCTGTGTTGAAAGCACACTACATTCAGACACAACGAATGACCACATATCGAGAGTTTCTTTCTTTATTTGGTGTTTAACGTCGTTTTCAACCATTCAAGGTTATATCGCGACGGGGGAAGGGAGTTGGATGTCTTCAAATGCCTCCTTGATCATTCATGGGCTTTCATCTTCAGACCTACAGAAATTGAATGTGAAAGTCGCAGGAATCAGCTGAGAAAGCCACAAGAGATGCCCTTAGAGCAAGATGTGAAAACCTTCAGAGATTACGTTGTGCAGCGTACAAAAAGCATCATGGAGGATCCTTACAAATTGTGGGATATGCACGCCTTTATTGAATTGCGTAATTTGATTGTGGCTAGATTGACGTTATTCAATGCTAGAAGAGGTGGAGAACCAGCAAGACTGTTACTGTCAGAATGGGAGGATGCTCTGAAAGGGGTTTGGATTGATCCGGATTTGATCGAAAAAGTTGACGATCAAATTGAGAAAGCTCTCGTTGATCAGTACAAGTTGGCCTATCAAGTTGGCAAAGGTGGGCGCAAGCTTGTGCCGGTGTTGATACCATTCGACACCATTGATCCCTTGAAAATGTTGGTATCTTTCTTTCTTTCTTTATTTGGTGTTTAACGTCGTTTTCAACCATTCAAGGTTATATCGCGACGGAATGTTGGTATCTGAGAGATCAAATGTTATGATCAATGTGAAAAATCCGTATCTTTTTCCCAACACCGGGGGTTCTATTGAACATGCCTCAGGGTACAACAGCATTAAAGCCATTTCAGCTTCTGAAAATATATCGGGTCAACTGAGACAGCCACATTTGCTGATTGCGGACAAATTCCGCCACAGGGCATCAACTATATTTGCACTTCAAGATATCCCTGCTGGGCAACGTGAGGTGTTCTACCGCCATATGGGTCACTCGGGGAAAATCAACGAAGATGTGTACCAAAGCCCATTAGCAGTTATGGAAATCACTCAAGTGGGTGGATTTTTGCATTCCTTGGATATTCATGGAAAAACCATCCAGACGTCAAAAAAGACGCCATCATCCATTGTAACATCAACAGTCTCAACTGCTCAACCCACCACAACTCACACATCTTCTGCTCAGGACTCTAGTCAGACTAGTGCTCAGCCCTCTTCTGCTCAGGACTCTAGTCAGACTAGTGCTCAGCCCTCTTCTGCTCAGGACTCTAGTCAGACTAGTGCTCAGCCCTCTTCTGCTCAGGACTCTAGTCAGACTAGTGCTCAGCCCTCTTCTGCTCAGGACTCTAGTCAGACTAGTGCTCAGCCCTCTTCTGCTCAGGACTCTAGTCAGACTAGTGCTCAGCCCTCTTCTGCTCAGGACTCTAGTCAGACTAGTGCTCAGCCCTCTTCTGCTCAGGACTCTAGTCAGACTAGTGCTCAGCCCTCTTCTGCTCAGGACTCTAGTCAGACTAGTGCTCAGCCCTCTTCTGCTCAGGGTTCGTTGAAAAAGAAAAGAGACTATGTTGTTTGGACATGTGCTGACACTGAATCAGTTTCCTCTTAATTTCAAGACTTTTTTACTGCTAAAGGGATAGGCACAAAGGGTAAATTGCCAGGTAAAGATTGTGTACTGAACTTTTTACAATTGCACACTATTTTTTCTGGAAGACATTTCTCCAAAGACAAATTGGTGAAGTTGGTTAAAACCAAAGTGTTCAATGAGCGAACAACACTCAGAAAGAAACAGGGCTCAATGTTTGAAACCTTTTGAAGACTTTTCATTGGCCATATGTCCAGAAGCTCGCATTCATAATCAAATTAAAAATTTTAGTAATAAATTTTCATTTGATTAATATACTTACCCAACTCACATATAGCAATTAACCCTGGTTCAGTGCTGGTATCGCTGTACGCGTCCCCTTGGTAACAAGAAAGACGCCTCTAAAAAAGAGTGACCGAGACCCGAAAGGGTGTCTAGGCCAGCCCGGAAACGAGGCTGCCTTCCGTATGCGCGCGCATACTCCGCCATATGCATCATTCTAAAACGAAGCCCAACTCACTTCTTTTTTAGACATATATAACCCCACAGCGGGGAGGCGGGAGGGAATAAACGATGTGAGTTGGGTAAGTATATTAATCAAATGAAAATTTATTACTAAAATTTTTAATTAAATTACATATCTTACCCAACTCACATATAGCAGATTGCTACTAAAGGTTGGAGGGCACTTTACCCAAATAGGAATCGAGATTTTGTCCTGCCTCTACCCGAGCAGGTAACCCAGAAACGCATCCTGTCTCAAGGCAAAGAAATCCCTGAGAAAGACATCAATGAAGAACCTTTCAAGAAAGCCAGTAAGCCGACTCAAGAACTTCCGCCAGGAGATTAAAATAAAGATCAACTAGAGTGGAAGCCCAATCTTTTGCCTCATGAGGCCTGGCTGTAGTAAAGGGCAAGACTGCCCTGACATTCCCTGCCAGACTCTGCCACCAGCCAAGAGCTTGCCTAGCTATGGTGGAGACCCACTTGGCTAACGAGACTTTCAACATATCTCTAAACCGTACCATGATGAATGAGATAAAAAGAAGTTTCTGAGTCTCCAAACGAGAGTGCATAGTCCGAAACAGAAATCTGCTGAGGGCTCTAACAGGACGAAAATGTACATCAGGATCTCCAAGAGCAATAAACTTGCTCAAGAGAGGAAAGTAGAGTCCGCGCCACCCGAAGAGAGAGGACTGACTGCTCCCCCCCCCTTTTAATTCCTTGCCAACACTTGAAGGCATGCCTAAACAATGTGGCAGTCTATAAAGCTAAGGTTGACTTAAGTAAGTCATTACCTCCACCAAAGTCGATAGAAAAACTTTCTACCCTTAACCAGTGTTTAACGTCGTTTCTAACCGTTCAGGGTTAAAAAGCGACGGAGTTGAAAAATAAGAACAAGAGCTGTTAGAATCAATAATCTGAAAAGATCCATGCAAGCTAGAAAAATCATTGAACTCGAAATGATCAAAAGGCTAAATATGGCTCTGGAGGAGCCAGAATATTG
This sequence comes from Littorina saxatilis, assembly GCF_037325665.1. Lineage (NCBI taxonomy): Eukaryota > Metazoa > Mollusca > Gastropoda > Littorinimorpha > Littorinidae > Littorina > Littorina saxatilis. The sequence goes on from NC_090252.1 coordinate 40,412,410, forward strand.
CTAAAAGGTTTAAAATGTGCACGAAGCTGGATTCTCCAAATTCCGCTTACTTGCCAGAAAATTCGAAGGAACCCTAAGAGCCAAGATCAGTCTTTCTCCAAAAAGCTGTCCAAAGCAAACCTAGCCAGAAAAAACCTTCTGCATAGAACACAGAAACTCTGAACCAAATCCAGAGTTGAGGCAGAAGCCCCTAAGTATCTCAAGTGAACCCTTACAGCAGACATTCAAGTAATACCAATGTGAGAAAGCAAAGATGCCTTCTTGCCAGCCTAAAGAGGTCTGGAAACCAAGATTGCAAAGACCCGTACTGTGCGACCAACAGGTCGCCCAAACTAACTCAAAAAGAGCCCTGTGAAAGCGAGGGTATGGAGCCCCAACCCAAAGTGGATAACAGCCAGCCTGAAGCTTTTCGTTTGGAAACGAAAAACAGCCAAGACCTGCCCTGCGCTTTCCTTTTACCGTGAGATTCTCTTAGTTAGAGAACCCGCGTGCCTAGAAGCGGGCTCAAAAAGAGACCTTTCAAACAAGAAAGAGAATAACCTCTAGCCAACAGAATAATACTTAAAGGGCAGAGGCTTACTCTCAGGTAAAAAACGGCAAAGTAAAATCTTTGTATATGAGTCCTTCGGACCACAAAGATAACCTGTTAAACGTAACCGCCCAAGCGAGAGACTAAAAGCAAGTTTCGTACAAACGAGCCAATCATAAAGAAAAGATGCCGCAATCTCCCAGAGCTAGGAGACCTTGATCTAACAGACAGTCTCTCCTTGCTATCGCCATCACCAAACCCGAGGGCGGTTCCATAGAACGAAAAACAAGAGAACCTAAGTCCTTAAGCTTGGAGTTACCCGAAGCCTACAGAAAGCGCTTCGCGAGTGACACGCTACTTGAGCGTAAGAAACAAGCTAAAGCACCACCACCACCACAGGCAAATAGTCGTGCGTTGCCCACAAATGTAGTGGTGACAAAGAAGACTCGCTTGCGAAAACTTCCGCAAGAACAAGATGACCCCGCCAGAGGATCTAAGAACTTAACACTCGAAGATTCTCCTCAGAAAGCTCAAACCAACTACAAAATGCCGCGAACCGCGACACAGCTGAAGTATGAGCCTCCCCATTTCCTCCTCTTGTTCCAGCATCATAACGAACATCGAAATGATGAGAACCAGTCACCCATCCCGATAAGGCAAAAACTTGCCAACAATCGGAAAAGCTTTGAAAAGTTTCAAACGTCATAACACCATGCCAGATCTCCATCCACCTGACTCACGCCAGCTGGAAGACTGGAAGAGAAAGTGAAAACAGCCTGTAAAAAAAAGGCAAAGGAACCGCAGAAACGGAACCAGAAGCCAAAAGCTGAAAAGTGCCGACTACCAACACCACAGTGTTAACAGTAGAAGGATATCCCGTCCTGCACCCAGAAGTCACAGCCGCAAAAGCGAAAGCGCAACAGGCCGTGGATAAGTAAACATCAGGACCAACCGGTTGCACAGAAACACACCGGACGATCCCGTTGTACCTCGAACCATTTCAGCTGCGAGCGCCACTGCACTTGCTAACTTGAAACAGAACCTAAAATCAGTGCTTTACAGAAAAACAGGAGCACCTTAATCTGAACAGCCTTCATGCACCTCCGTGCAATCCGGAAGCTGACTCCATGCTAGACTTAAATCTCCAACAAAGAATCAGCCCTACTGCTCGCTTCCTGCCCCCCTGCTCGGTATCAAAGGTAGGAAAGTGACCCCCAGAGAGACTCGCATGGTCAACCCAAGAATCACCCAGCCCACCAACTTCCTGCCCCCAGGGCGGAAGCTTACGTTGCCTAGGGCTCTTAGCCGCTGCTGAACGTGCGCCAGAAAGCGGAAGAACCGACACGGTTTCAACACTTCACCGCACAAAGCTTGTTACCTCCTGCGAACGTACACCACTTTCACCGGAGAACCCGGCTACACGCGGCCCTTTGCCAACTCCAGGGCAATGGACAACGATTCCCGGAAGCTGAAGTGAACATCCTGTTCCTCCGAACTTCCAGAAGTCATCAAACCGGATAGAGGTGGAGGAAGTAAAGCTTTGCTCTCAACCACCCCCTCCAGTCAAAACTTAAATGCCGTTTTCCGCCGCCCACGTCACTGCGCTGGACAACCTGAACGGCAAGTTAAGCTGGGTGTCGTCCATCCCCGTGAACGCACCCTCATATGGAAGTATCTTCGTTATCCTCTCCTTCATGCTCGCAATCGCAATCGGGAAGGTGACCCCCGCCTTTCGCGGTCCACCAACTTCCACAATACTTAAATGCCATTTTCCGTCGACCACGTCACTGCGCTGGACAACTTGAACGGCAAGTTAAGCTGGGTGTCGTCCATCCCCGTGGACGCACCCTCATAAGAAGGTATCCTCGTTAACCTTTCCTTCATGCTCGCAATCGCAATCAGGAAGGTGACCCCCGCCTTTCGCGGTCCACCAACCTTCACAAAACTTAAATGCCGTTTTCCGCCGCCCACGCCACTGCGCTGGACAACTTGAACGACAAGTAAGCTGGGTGTCGTCCATCCCCGTGGACGCACCCTCAAATGGAAGTATCCTCGTTATCCTTTCCTTCATGCTCGCAGTCGCAATCAGGAAGGCGACCCCCGCCTTTCGCGGTCCACCAACTTCCACAAAACTTAAATGCCGTTTTCCGCTGCCCGCGTCACGGCGTTTGGACAACTTGAACGGCAAGTAAGCTGGATGTCGTCCACCACCGTGGACGCACCCCTTCCTGCCCCCTGGGCGGAAGCAGATGCCTTTCAACCTGACCACAGTCTACTGACGAGGCGGGAAGAATAGGAACATCTGTTCGCTTGTCAGGGCCCTTAGCACCCACTGACACCCCGACTAAGCGGTGGATATCAGCCAGTGTTTCAGAACTTTCACCTGGGATTAGACCCGAGGCTACTCCCTCAAGACAACGCTCACGTGAAGTAAACATACCTTGTGAAGAAGGACAGACGCCGGAGACCGTGAACTCCCCACAAAAGGTCACAGCAGGGGACGAACGACCCCTGTCCAGAGACGAACACACAGCCACCCCGGCCGGGAGAGCACGTAGTTCTGCCTTTGATGACGAAGTGCCAGCTGCCAAAGCAGAAACCTGTGAACTTAAAGTCAAAAGCAAAGAGGCCACGTCTACAGACGCAAGCCCAATAACAACATGTCTAACACCGAGCCCGGACTAATCCGTAGGCTTAAAACAAAGGTGGCCACTGCACCCGGTGTTCACAGGCGGTCACCCATCCAAGAACTAACCGGGCCCGACGTTGCTTAACTTCGACGAAAGGACGAGAACCGGTGCTTACAACGTGGCGAGGCCGTTGGCCGGCAAAATGGGGGTTCCGGAATAGTCACCAGTGTAGTAAACAAACTGGAAGCGGACTTGTCTACCGGCTAAGCGGGTAAACAATTAACACATCCAAAGATTTTTAGCAAGAGAATCTACAACAGAAACGGACATAGACCGGATTGTTTAGACTTCCTAAAAGCTTTCTAAGGAGAAAAGGGCACAGCAGCTACCTATTAAGAAGCTGCCCTCTTCTTAGCATTGTCAGCCATGACGGAAAAACGACTCACGAAAAAATTTCTGAGAAACATCGCAAGTCCAAAATACGGCCAACAAAACTGCCAAAATCAAGCAAAATACAAGGAACGACCTCACCTCAACATAGTTGTGAAGTCCAGATGACAAGAAGAGACCAAGAGGAACGAAACAAAGTCAAAAAGACTAAGTAACAAAGGCTGAAACAGCCAGAGCGTACATAAAATGCGACCAGTCCCACTGACGCTGAGTTTTTAGAATGATGCATATGGCGGAGTATGCGCGCGCATACGGAAGGCAGCCTCGTTTCCGGGCTGGCCTAGACACCCTTTCGGGTCTCGGTCACTCTTTTTTAGAGGCGTCTTTCTTGTTACCAAGGGGACGCGTACAGCGATACCAGCACTGAACCAGGGTTAATTGCTATATGTGAGTTGGGTAAGATATGTAATTTAATTCATTTCGTGGATAAGTGAATGGGACAAACGTCCGGACCAATTAATGCTCAAGTTTGTGAGGATATGATATTATGAGTATATAGTCACAAATGTGTACAAGTTTGTGTATAATTATATGTGTATATATGTACAGTCGTAAGAATGTACAAGTTTGTGAGGATATGACTATTACAGGATTAGTGTGTATGGGCACAAGTATTACACACAAGTTTGTAAGGATATATTATGTGTGTGTGTGTGTGTGTGTGTTAGAGTACTGTGCAGGAGACATCACATTTTTCAGTGCGTGTGATATTCAGTTGTCCGTAGGCTTTGGTCGCAAGCACAACAGTCTGGCTGCTACTGAATTTTTCTGGCTGGTTACCCCTAGTGTGTGTTGTTCACGGTATATATGCAGTTCACGTCTCAGCTACTCAAATAGTGAACATTGGTATAAGTAATGGTTAAAATTACGCACACAGAGCCATTCGATGTTAAATCGAGTTATCAAATATCAGAGATTAAGTCAAAGAAAGGGACTGTGACTGTGAGACAGTAATTAGTCAAAGGGACAGAGTAAAGCAAGGGACCGGACGGTTCTCATGCTCGCAGAAATTCACGAACAAGGAACATTTGCGATTGTATGCCTTTTAATTTTATGAATATTTTCTGCGATTGCATGTTTTTATGAATGTCAAAAACTACTATTTAGTATCCACAGTATGAAAGAGAGCGACGAAGTAAAGGAAGCAGTGAGTTAAAAATCTGTGGAATCTGCAAGGGGTTTTACTCGAAGGAATTTTACAAACGTCACAAATCAAAGTATTGCTCTTAGAGTCTCATAGTTCTCACCATGTCTGTATAGTGTATGTATTAGTTACTGTGATACCAAATTGTCTTACCCATGTATGTATGATGCTATGCGCCAGTGATGTATGAATGCTATTTATTTTTGTTTTTATCACACAGCAAGCTGCTTTCCTCGTGTATTTTTTATGTTCATTCATGTATTGTACACTTGGCAATAAATTATCTATCTATCTATCTATTGCCAGGGTGAAGGTTGTCTTGAAGCCTGCGCTGTTCCAGTATCCCTTCTTACATCTGACATGAGAGTCAACAAAGAATTCCCAGAATTTACCAGTGAGATATTGGCAAAATTCCAGAATGACAGCATTGGCAAGATTTGCATTACTGATGAAGTAATTGTGAATATTGGACAACGAATGTGGATGAAGGAACGGGGCAAACAAGACAAGAAGACCCAAGTCCGCAAAACAGTCATGGCGAACATGCGCCGCCTGTCCTCGTTGTACATTCAATTTCAGGAACAACATCAACTGCTTGGAACTTGTCCTCTTGGAAAAGGAAATGCAGAAGACATGTTTCAAAGAAGACAAACCCAGGTCCTCTTTGAAGCCATAAGGGTTCTCACTACTTCAGACAAGGATGAAAGCGTGAAATCCGGATTGAAGATCGGACTCAAGTTTCTCATACTCTCGGCATGCACGGTGATCAAAGCAAGTTAGCAACGCACCTTGCTAAAGAAGAGGATGCAGATGCAGAAGAAATTGACAAGTTTGTTGCGGTTTTCAGGTTGAATGACAACTTCTTGTTTGGGGATGCAGTGTACACGATAAACAAAAACAGGCAAGTCAAGCTGAGGAAACCACATGAGCTGCCACTGGAAGACGACATGCAAACTCTTCGATTGTACTCCATCACAAAAGCAGAAGAAACTACTGCATTTGTGAACCTGACTGATTTGACCCCAGTTTATTTACATACACTAAAACTGTCTGTTTGGAAGTTTGTCAGCGATGTTTATGATATTCTAGAGATCATCACTTTTGTTGGACCTGCTATATAGTATGCCATGGTTAATGATGTACTGTGTTTGGAAGTGTTTCAGGACTGTTGGACTTGTAATACCCCAAGAGAACTCAGGAACTATGAAAACAGAAGCCTATATCATACTAGAAGTCAGGCATGAGCAAGAACAGTCGCCCACTCGCCATAGGCGACCAGAAATCCGAAGTAACCGATGCAGCATGTGGGAGACGATCGATTTGAAATTTTGTTGTTCTTTATATTTGTTTGAGGTTCTGAGAGCTTCTGCTGTGTTAAGACGTTACTACACTACTCTGGGGCTTGACTTACTCAAAGACGGCATTTCTGTTCCTGGTGTACCACTCCAATATCTTTCTGACACTTTAACCCCAGATACTTCTCCAGTTTTTAACATATAATCTCATTTACAATTTTTAAAACGAATGTGCGTACTCAGTTGAAATGTAATTTCCATGAACAGTTTATGACACATTCTCCGAGCTAGATGCTCCTTTCTGTACCAAGGACATAGAAGACCCACCCCTTTCAACAGCAATCAAGTCACACATGTTTTCTGTGTTCAGTTTAAGACACATTCTCTGAGCTAGCAGCCTTTTTCTGTGGCAAGGACATAGAAGACCCATCCGTTTCAACATAAATCAAGTTATATCTGTATGTAGGTTGCGGCAGACCCCCTGATAACTGACCATCAATGTGTAAAACCACCTATTTTTGGTCTTCTTTTGATACTGATTTCTCAGTCACTAATGCACCAATGTTTGCCTACTAAACATAACATTGAAGAACAATCTTTTATCTTTACAATACTCTTGGTTTTGTTTGAATTGATTGAATGTGTACCTCAAGCCAATAAAAATAAAAACCCATGTGTTGCGCCGCTCGCGGCATTTTGGACCGCCATGTTTGCAGCCTTTGTGTGTACAGAATTTCGCGTGCCTGTTTCGCGGCCTTGGCTTGTGTTGGACATGTGACCTACACACCTATATTTAGTATCAAAGTGTTCACGGAAGAATGAGGTTTTTAATGATGTAAAGTAGAGCTGTCTTCCAATTAAAAGCATGGGCGTAAAATAGATTTTTCTACAAAAGTTGAGTATTTTTCAATGATTCTGACAAAAATATCCACCTAAAACGCATCCTAACTTCAAGAAAAATGAAGCTGAATCCGTACCCTTTCGAATGAGGTACTAGGTTAATGTATTCATGACGTGTCCAAGGCAAGCGAGCCAATCAAAACGAAGGGTCCGTCCGCGATGTTCGAATTCGCCAGTCACAAAATGGCGAGTGAAGAGAGTGACGCCGTGGATCCGATTGTGACGGACAATTCAAGTGGAATCGGTAAGTTTACTGGTTTTTTGTTTCAGTTTACGCTAGAACAATGATGTAGGAAGATATATGTTGTAGTAGTTTGCACATATTGGGAAAAGTATTGCAGAAATCAAAACTTTCAGCGAGTGCTATACGGACACGATGTTCGAAGAAGTTTCATCAGACCGGAAGTGGCTGTCGGTTCGATAAAATAGACTTTTTCCAGGATTTGCACATTATTATAACAAAAATACACATGTAACACAAAAGATTAAAGTGTTTTGGAGTTGCCTTATTTTATTTTTTAAAGCTAGTGGTAGGATTACGTAGTAATTTGGATCAAATCAACAGCGTCTGTTCGGTCAAGGGAGGTAATCACCGTAATGCGTCCGATCCGCACCTTGTTTTTGTTGATACATTTGAACTAATGAATTGATACGCTTCGCTGTGAATAGATACAATTTGTATGGCAACAAATAGATAGACTGCACAATATTCTTTTCACTGAATGAAGTCAAAATAATGAAACTTTTAAAAGAAAGTAAGAAAAATAAATAAAATGTCACTTTTTTATAATGTTTTTAATTTTTTTTTTTAAACATTTTTCTTCAACAATTTTTTATTCAGGCAAGCACAGATTTATAATGACACATTCAAAAGAAATGTCACTGTTTGGCAGTGAATCTGAAAGTGACACAGAAAGAATCAGGACACACACACTGTATATATTGTTACAACTTCTGGCTTTTTTGTGTGTGTGCAGAGGGTGAAGTGTTTGAACAGCTGAAGGCCGTTTTTCTGGCAAGTGGAAAAGGCAGGCGCCCCAAGCTTCCTGCGGTTGTCCTCACAGATCAACTACTACTCCAGACGTTGCTGTTGAGGGAGCAAGGGCACAAAACATACGATGAAGCTGCACTGTTTCTCAACAAACTGTTTCCGGATGTACCTGTTCCAAGACTTCGTTACATGCTTGTTTCTACAAATGTGAAGAAAGATGCGTCTAGTTCAAGTTGTTTAAGTTCTTCAAGTTCTTCACTGTGTGACACAGACAGCCTTGGACCTTACTTAGAAGGCATCAGTCGTAAGATAATTTTGGAAGGACATCATGTCGTGCCGTACAGAAGCCCTTCATGTGGTCTCCTCAAAGATCTCTTGACTTTGAAGAGAAAAGAAGGCAAGACTTTCAAGGACGTGTGCATGTGGTGGGTGCAGCTGACTGGCACCAGTGTATCAGAAAGTTGCATGACAAAAGCAGCAGCAAAGTTCCAGAAGATAAACTCCAGTCTCCAACCCAGTGCACACAGACCTGCAGGAAAGGAGAAGTACACCAGCTACCTTGAATCTTCTCCTTTTCCTTCCTTTCCCTCATCTCCACCTCCAGCATCCTCCTCATCATCATCAAGCGCACCTCCGGAATCTAGACCCACCTCATGTAGTGACCAGCCTGACTTCATCTTGAAGCTCGCAGAGGGGGCCAAGCAGCTCTATGCGTCGAGAAGGAGGGAGGAGGAGCTTTGTACAGAAGTGAACGGTTTGAAGTTCAAGATCAGTGTCCTGACTGAAGTAAACAAGGACAACCAGGTGGAACTGTGCAACTTGCGGAAGACAAACAGAGACCTTGTGCAGACATGTACTTGTTTAGAAGGAAGAGTGGGCGAGTTGGAGGCGAAGATTAAGGAGAGAAACGACAGAGTGGTGGAAATCTCACAGAAGCTCAATTATGCCAGAGACAAAGGAGTTGAGAAGAAGTTGAAGCGCAGGGACGAGAAAGTGGAGGCACTGGAAACCCAGCTGCAAGCAACTGAAGAAACTGAGCTTCGTTTGAGGGAGGATTTACGGAAGCTGCAGGTGTCTCGAGCAGATGTGAAGCAACAGCTGGAGAAGGTGAGGAGAAAGTACGAGGCTGAAATTGAAAAGAACAATGAGCACGTTGAACTTGAAGAACCAGGAGAGGAGGGGGTCATTCGTTTGAAGAATGAAATGGGACACTTCAAGAGAGAGGCAAAGGTTGCAATCATGACCCTTATGGGGGAGTGTGAGGTTCCTGCACACAGATGTGGGCCTGTCATTAAAACGGTTGTGGAGCTTAGTGGAGCAAGGGTACCGGACAGTGATCTGCCATCTCAGCGCACTGCTTTGCGTTTTGCCGACCAAGTGCATGTAATCAGCAAAGCACATGTTGCCGAAACACTACTGAAAAGTGATCACTGGGACTTGCATGTTGATGGGACCAGCCGTAGTGGAGTGAAATACGTCTGCCAGCAGATCACCACAAGTGAAGGAACCCTCTCCCTTGGATTTATTCCAGTCGCCACTGAAGACACCACTACACTTGTAGATGTTACAATCCAGATGCTGGAAGAGATCTCCGACATCTATTCTGGTGAAGAGGCTCAGCAGGTATTTGTGCAGATGCTGATCAGCTTGACTAGCATCATGTCTGACCGTGCTGCAGTAATGAAGTCATTTGGAAGGAGCTTGCAGGAAGAGCGTCGCATGCTGATCCAGACAGATGAAGGACTTGAGTTTCTTCATTGCAATGCCCATTATCTTTTGGGCTTGGGCGCCGAGTGCAAGAAAGTGCTGACAAAAGAGGAGAAGGAGAGCGGGGAGAAGCTGGGAAGGGATGCTCTGCCACGCTTCAGCTCTTACAACAAGTCTACAGAATGCTCTGCATTCAGGTAATTCATATTTATCAATTTACTTATTCTTCATCGGAGTCTTGAGTAGAGAGCTAAGAAAGTACCGGCAACCGCTAATCCAGCAAAATGAAAATCCGCAGCGACTTCCATTAGGTGAATGCTATTCAAGTTTACGTAACGTTTTAGCCGCATCTTTTTATAAGCCGCAATGCAATTTTTGTTGTTGTTAAAGTCGCCGTTTGTAGTCCGTCAAATACAGTACTATTCATAATAATAATTTAAATGTGTAAATTAATTCAAAAGTAAAGTATATTCCACTGTATGGTTTTCAGGTATGTCCGCACAGCTTGTGACATCCTTGGACCTCGTGGCGATGACAAGAACGGCATGAGAGACTGCTGGGAGGCATACTGCTTGACTGTGGGAAGAAGATCTGCAGTTACAAGCTTCAGAGAGAACCGCTTTAACAACTTGTTCCAAGCAGCTGCAGGTTAGTTTGTTTAGTTTTGATAGAGCATGACATATAACAAAATGCATACTTGTTCCAAGCAGCTGCAGGTTAGTTTGTTTAGTTTTGATTGAGCCTGACATATAACAAAATGCATAAACGTCCTGGATAACAAATCCTGGAGAAAAGAGAAAAGAAAATAGACATGTACTTTATGCTGTAATCCTTTTTGCAGGTCTTCACTACCACCGTCATGACATCCAAGACTGCATTGACATCCTGTCGCAAGTGAAGAAACTCAATGGCAAGATTGAAAGTGTCTCAGCCGACAACGCAAGTGACGTCATTGACAACCACATCATCACTCTGGGCCTGCTGTACTTCAGAATCACAGGTATGTCTTGGTATGGTGTACAATAAGAAAAAAGTGCTAAATAATGTACCACTGGTTAGAAACTGCAAGCAACATGTTTATGTATATATTTTAAATTTTAAGACAATGAAGTTGTAGATTCCACCAGACTATTCCTGTTGACCGCATATTTTCTATTGCTATGTTTCAGGTCCATACTGGAGTCTCCTTGGTGCTTCAGTCCACTACCTGGACTTTTTCAATTATGTTGGAAGACTTCACAGACTCCTGATGGCCTGGTCACAAGACGCCTCCCCTGCCTTGGATGCAAACTGTGAGCCTATCTTCCTTGACATCAACTTCCATCATGATGGCGACATACTGCAGTCATTGCTGACCATTGGAGAGGAGAAGAAAGCAGCGGTGACAACCCTGCTCCAAAAAGTGTGTGCAGGATTGGTGGAGGTGACAGAACGGCAGCTGGCAGATTTTCTTCCCCAGGGGCGGTATTACAACATCCAAGATCCTGCTCTGTATGCCAAGCTTCAGCACTCGCACGTCACTAACCTTGTGAGTGAGCAGAACTTCGCTGACCTGGATTTCTCGCTGTTCAAGAGAAGGAATTCGAGCTTACACCACCATTCGACTGTCAACATGCTGAAGCGGAACAGGAGTGTTACTTCATGGCTGAAACACAAACCTATAGAGGAGCAAACGCAGATTCTGCAGCTGTCGAGTCAGAAGGCGAGCACACTGAGGGAGAAGCATGTGATGATGGAGAAGGATGCAGTGAGGCAGAAGAAAGTCCTGCTGCAACAGGCCCGCCAAAAGAAAGAGGCTGCAGATGAAAAGAAGCGACAGAAGGTTCTTGCTGTCATCGACGACCTGAAGCCTCATCAGGGACCGTGCAGAACTCCCGCTGATGTTGACAGACTTCTTGCCATGTTCACCACCGATGCCGGACTGAAGAAAGCACTGAGGGCAGAAATCTTCTTCCACAAGTTGGTGCTCAGCGAAACCTCTCCACACCTGAAAGTCACAGGACCATCGTTGACACTGGTGAATAGGCTGCTGCAGTTCATTGGGGGGCAGGTGATCGAAAGGCTACCGCGTCTTCGTGGCCCTCCTCCTGCAAAACGCCCTCGAAGGGAGCTCTTTGAGTGCGAGTCTGACGAAGAAGAAGAGGACGACGAAGAAGATGTGAGAGAGTTGGAGGTGGAGACAGAGTTTGACATAGCGTTCCAGTTTCAACGTGTAGGGGAGATTGTTGCTGTCTACTACGAAGACACTTTCTACATCGGTGAAGTGACTGAACTGGGAGGCGATGAAGAAGCAGAAGTCAATTTTATGGAGAGGACAAAAGACGGTGCCATCTTCAGATGGCCAGTGAAGGAGGACCGTTGCTCCATTTCTGCAGATGTTGTTTTTGCTGGGAACCTGGCCCTGGCCCCATCGTCATCTTCAGGGCGTGCGTTCATCGTGGAAGCACCACACAACTTGGGACAAACATATCGTGCCTTTAAGGCCTACCTGATTGAAAATGTGCTGTAAAATTCTTCTTCTTGCGTTCGCCGCTAGTGCTGTAAAATAAAATGACTGTGCTTCCGGCTAGCTTTTTTTGTATGGGGGGGGGGGGGGGGGGGGGTCTTTGTGCTGAAGGGGTTTTTTCAAGGGAGTATTGTACTTTTACTTGATAGTAAACTTGGATTCTTCTTTGCTTTCAAATTTGTGGTAAATCCATCAATTCGTTCAAAAGTTATGACAGTTTTTGTGTGTGTACAGACAGCAACATGCCAACTCTTTTTCATATTGTTATGATTTTTTTTCTCCTTAGTTTCCATATTTTTCAAGCTATCAATCCCACATTGTGCAAGAATGTAGATAAACGTAGAATGTGCTATGTCTCAAACTTTCATTTAGATACTCCAAGTATTTCAAAAGTTATGAAACTTTGCATATATGTACCTGGTAGAACTGCCGGACGCCGGTCAAATTGATGTTTTTCCTGATTTTGGCAATTAATAAGTCAAAAGGTTACTCCAATAATGTCTTGAAAAAAATTGGGCATGTTCTATATATATTTGTTTGGAAGATCTGAAAGTTTCAGATATCTGCTGTCAATAATTTCAAATCTGTGATGGCCTAAACTTGCCCCCCCGGGCAGTTTTGGTTTGTTTTCAGTTTTGTTTTTCGTAAAGTTTCAATGCTTACTGGTAAAACAAATATGTGACTAGAGTGCTGGAACAATGATTTCTTTCTATTCCTGGTTGCTGAGAACTGATTCTCATAAGCTGAATTGACTGAGCAATTACTTTGTAGTAGCTTTGTGCTGTTAAAGTTGCCCTATTTTTCAGTTTTAAATCGCATCGCGACGGCGTACATCTTAAAATGCCAATATCTCAGGAACTAATAAAGGTATCCACTTACTTTTTTGTGTGTTTTGCTTGTTTTTTATTGTTCTTCAAAGATACATCAAAACATTCACTGTCAATTCATAACCAAATTTTGACTGCCGCAACCTACTGTATGCAACGTCCCTTTCCTTCAGCTCAGTTAGTCGAAAAATGTACAGAGCTGCCATCATATTAAAAAGTTCAGCACTCACGTTACTTTTCTTTGTTACTTGGGGTGTATTGTATGACATTGCAAATGTCTAGGCAAGTGTCACACACAAAGTGTCACTTTTACCACCAACACACCAGACCATTGCAGTTTATTTTGACAATCAGTATTACTTGGGTGATGGTTGGTTGGTAATTTTTTTTTCATCGTCTCTTCAGCTGATATTGCGATTCGAGACCGAATTAATTGGGTGGAGTTCTGCAGGTTCATCGTGATAGCTGAGGCAAGGTCACTTTCAGAGTGCGCACTGGAGCTACCGGCAGGTGAGCGTTCACCCATGTTTGTTTGTTTAACGCCCAGCCGACCACGAAGGGCCATATCAGGGCGGTGTTCACCCATGTGTCATCTACTACAACTGCAGGGACCGGTGTGGCAAGGTAGTCACAGAGTACCTTGTCTTTGTGTCAGATGTCGACCTGCGCCATGATGCGCACTTCACAAAATATGTTTTGGACAAAGTAATTGGTCACATGGCTGCTCGATCAAGGCGTGAACAACCTTCATATTTTTAGTGATGGCTGTAGGGCACAGTACAAATCAAAACTCCCCTTCGCGCAACTGACCGACATGGCCAGGACAGTTCCTGAAGTCAAGCTACATCGTCACTTTTTTTAATCTCACCATGGGAAATCGCTCTGTGATTCGTGTGGTGGAGTCGCAAAGAACGCTGCCACACGGGCTGTGAACTCTGGTCGCTGTACCATTCATAACACCAGTCAATTCCACTCGTTTTGCAAGGAAAATCTCACCGTCACAAATGCGGAAGGGAAATGTGCAGCTATGCTTCGGTCATTCATTCAGGTCCAACCCCAAAAGATAACCAGGGAGGAAGCGTCTGACCAGCTGCGCACCATGCCAGGAACTCGGAAGCTGCACTCCCTGATGCCCTTCCAGGTCACAAATGTCTAGGCAAGTGTCACGCACAAAGTCTCACTTTTACCACAAGCACACCAGACCATTGCAGTTTATTTTGACAATCAGTATTACTTGGGTGATGGTTGGTTGGGATTTTTTTTTATTTATTATCTCTTCAGCTGATATTGCGATTCGAGACCAAATTATTTGGGTGGAGTTCTGCAGGTTCATCGTGATGGCTGAGGTTAGGTCACTTTCATGGATAAATGCCTGAGATGAATATATTCAGGCCACATGCTGCCAGTAAAACGAAAAATCCTCACATGTACAGTACTTTGATTATTTCTTCCATGGGGCGAGGTTGTTGTCTGACCTGTTTGTTCATATTTAGGGTTTTTGGAAAGTAACATTAATAACCCTTGTTCATTGTTGGCAGATGTTCTTGGAATACATCAAACTGCGCAAGTCCATTTAGCTGGTCGATCAAGTGGGGAGCATCACAGCTCTAGACAACCTCCTGAAGGAGATGGCCTCATGGAATGCGCAAGTCACAACAATAAGGTTGTGTTGTTTATTTGTTTTCTTTATATTTGTCGTTCTGTCTTTGGACCTGTGCTCTCCTCTCTTTTGTGTGTCCGTCTTTTTTGTTAGTTACTTGCTTGCTTGTTTTTTGTCCCTAGTCGTTATTCTAGTTTGTCGAGGAAAAAAAAGTGATGGCTTTAACTAGTACAAAAACAGACAGAGGAGACAATCAGATCCAAGAGTTCTTTTTGTTATGTTTAGACATTGCCTCCCTGTACCCATAGGCTTAGCTTTAACCTGGGTATTTACCATATCTACGATATGTTTTAACACAAACTCAGACTTCAACCAGCGATGGCTTGCAGTATCACAGCTGCTGCGCTACTGTGATGCGGTTGCAAGGAAGGAAGCACCCTTGCCCAACTGCTGGGGATTCATCGATGGGACTGTGCGTGTCATCTGCAAGCTTAAGTATCATCAGCTAGAGGTCTACAATGGGCACCAGAGAGTGCTTGACCAAGTTCCAGACCATTGTCACCCTGAATGGCCTGTCTCCAATTTATATTGACCGATTGAAGGACGGCGACACGACTCTGCTCTGCTGAATGCCATTGGCACCATGAACTACGTGGAGCAGAACTTTAATGCAAATGGAGCTCCTCTGTGTGTGTGTGGTGACCCAGCATACCCCCTCAGGCCTCATCTTTGCCGTCCTCACAAAGGTAACAACCTCACTAGAGAGGAACAAGATTTTTTTTTTTTCAACACTGGCCTCTGTCAGGCTGGCAGTGGAGTGGGGTTTTGGGAAGACAGAAGTCGCAGCACAGGCTTCATGTCTCACCCAGTCACATTATTCTGACACCAGACCAACCAGTCCTAGCACTAACCCAATAATGCTGGACGCCAGGCGGAGCAGCCACTAGATTGCCAATTTTAAAGTCTTAGGTATGACCCGGCCGGGGTTCGAACCCACGACTTCCCGATCACGGGGCGGACGCCTTACCACTAGGCCAACCGTGCCGGTCTTTTCTGAGTTCACATGCTTAAAATTTACTCATCTCAGCGATGAAGGAAATGTGTTAGAACCTAATACCATCAATTAAGGCCACAAAAAAAAAGTCTGTTTACGGTAACATAGGCCAAAAAAATAGGGTCGGTAGGTCGGGATTTTTTTTTTCTTCTCCAAAAAACCTAATTTTTACGTTATTTTGCGTTTTTTTCCCAAATGCCAAAAAAAAGTCTAGGGTCGCGCGAAAAAAAAGAGCTTCTCGCCACGCTGGCGTGGCGATGGGCAGTTTGTGTGATGGCATGCGCCTTTCTTTGATTGGCTCGTAGCGGACCGTTGGAACTGACCTGTGCGGCGGACAGTGCCCCGCACACAGCTTAGCTTGGCGTCACTACGCAAGATGCCAGCGAGCTGAAAGGTCAAGTTTTTGTATTTGGTGAAAATGTTTTATTTCTTTGTTGGTTTTTAACGATGTTACAACGATGTTACAAGCATATGTTTTTGGTCATTCCATTTGCAGACGGTTGCGGGAATGCATTGAGTCGGGATGCGATCCTCGCATGCGTCCTGATTTCAAACTTGATAGCCAAATGTACGTTAACATTGTGGGCAGGGGAGGCTTACGCCTCCAGCAATTGGTTGGAAAAGATGGCGCCGGATCCAACTACTTGCGAAAGATTTTTCGCACCGCACCTTGGAAAATGAACCAGAAAAAAAGAACGCATTTACCTGCGGTACAGTGACCAGGGTACATTAAGACCGTCACCCATTTTCAAAGCAGTGCAAGTAGCTTGGTCTAAACTGGGGGGAATTTGGGACGGCCGTTCCAAAACAGCAAACAGCATCATTGGCACACCAAATAAGTACAGGCGCTCTGTCGTCAAGGACGTGCAAGGGAATGTCTGTGGAGGAGGATGCACCATCAGTTGCCGCTGAGACTCTGAAAAACATTTGAAAGAATTCCATGGATTTGTCAGTCAAAACAGTAGTGAACACAATTATACTTTGTGTGAATTTGTCTGAGGATTTGATCGCCATGGTTATCTTATGGTTTAAGGCGCATAAAATAATTGAAATGCACAATTTAAAAAAAAAAAAAAAAAATGCTTCCTTTACTGTTTACATGACCTGGATCAGTGGTTACTAGGAATGTACGCTCTGGTTCACAGAATCAGCGAACAGCGACAAAGTGACACCGTTTTGGTTCATACCAGTTATGAACATGTGCAATTAACTGCAACCACTATCTACAGGCAGAACTAGACTCCTTTTCTGAGAAAGAAGACAAAGACACAACATACCCACAGATTTTCTCCTGGTCAGCAGCATGAACTATGTCGGCATCACCAACCGCCAAATGTCTAGCTCAGGAAGTGTGGATAATGTCGCCATGGTCTGTCTGTGCTGCCACCTGCAATCCAAAATAAAATTGACGCAAAGTTTGGATGATAAATTTCCGAGACTAACTCAGCAGGAATCACTGAATGAGTATAGCTTGCAATGAAACTAGACTGCACTGCTTCAGTGTTTTTAGAACTATTCGTAATACTTTAACTAGAATTTAGAAACGCTGACTTGCCACATGATAAAACAAGAAGGGCAAAGCCCACACGACTCACATGCTGAACAGCCCTTGATCTTTCTTTCAGAATAATTTTACAATAAAACTGAGAAAAACAATATTTATTCAGTAAAGAAAATAATTACAGAAAACTAATGCCATTCTGAGTTGCACATTCAGTAATTGCATCCAAGTTATGGTGCATACTGTGTCAAAAGGTTCTCCATCCTAAAATGCTAATCGCTGGTCATTAGGGGATCGAGTCGAACAAGGAACGTCAGTTCTCCGACTTCTCTCTAGTCTGGCGCCTGTTTTCTCTTTGACAAATATCAGTTTAACTCAAACTGACCTGGAACTTGAAGATATGTAACCTAATGTGAGTTATTATGAAAATATAATGTATTTCCCTCACACATATGTAGTTTTGGAAGAGTTATTTTCAATAGTTCAAGGTCAAGGTCACTTCAAAATATATACATTTCAACTTTGAAGGACCCTGTGACCTTGACCTTGAAATGAGGTCAAGTTGCCAAACATGTTTCTGAAGATCTTGTAACCATACACCATTAGGCCACAATTGGTGTTGATAGACTTAATAGTGTCCAAGAAATATACAATGTTAAAGGTTTCACAGACGGACCGGGGGGACGGACGCCCGGAAGGACAGGCGGACGATGTCGGTGAGTATATAGACTCACTTTTGTAAGTATAATGTATTTCCCTCACACATATGTAGATTTGGAAGAGTTACCGTCCATAGTTCAAGGTCAAGGTCACTTCAAACTATACAATCCAACTTTAAAGGACCCTTGCGACCTTGACCTTGAAGCAAGGTCAACCAAACTGGTGTCCAAAGATAGGGCTTACATTGCCCTGTATAGCATACATGGGTCATTCTCAGAAATGGTGGTACAGTGAGAGTGAGAGGGGTGACACATTTGAAATCATGAACAAGAAGGGCAAAGCCCATACGACTCACATGCTTTACACATTTTTCCTACCAAAATACATGTGACCTTGACCCAAGGTCAAGGTCATCCAAGGTCATGCAACACAAAGCTGTTAATTCAAGACATAGGAAGTACAATGGTGCTTATTGGCTCTTTCTACCATGAGATATGGTCACTTTTAGTGGTTCACTACCTTATTTTGGTCACATTTCATAAGGGTCAAAGTGACCTTGACCTTGATCATATGTGACCAAATGTGTCTCATGATGAAAGCATAACATGTGCCCCACATAATTTTTAAGTTTGAAACAGTTATCTTCCATAGTTCAGGGTCAAGGTCACTTCAAAATATGTATACAATCCAACTTTGAAGAGCTCCTGTGACCTTGACCTTGAAGCAAGGTAAACCAAACTGGTATCAAAAGATGGGGCTTACTTTGCCCTATATATCATATATAGGTGAGGTATTGAATCTCAAAAACTTCAGAGAAAATGGGAAAAATGTGAAAAATAGTTGTTTTTTAGGCAACATTTATGGCCCCTGCGACCTTGACCTTGAAGCAAGGTCAAGATGCTATGTATGTTTTTTGGGGCCTTGTCATCATACACCATCTTGCCAAATTTGGTACTGATAGACTGAATAGTGTCCAAGAAATATCCAACGTTAAAGTTTTCCGGACGGACGGACGACTCGGGTGAGTACATAGACTCACTTTTGCTTCGCATGTGAGTCAAAAAGTGAATTAAAAATTATTTCTACCACGACTTTTTTCATCTGAATCTATTCCTGAGACATTAAAGCATTGTTGTATGTCAATAAAAATGGTTTCTATACGTTGGTGTTGTTTTTGTGTGCTTTTCAATTGCGAAGTTCGGCCGTTTCCGGATCGCCGAAGCGTTACACGACTTTCGTGATCAACAATATGTTCAGTCTCATGGCTAAATGCAAACATGCAAACACCAACAAATTACTGCAATCGACAGTCAGGACTTCAGTATTGGACGTAGCAACACATCTTTGCAAAATCTCACGCTGAATTTGAAGTTAGGGGCTTCGAAAAAAAAATTTTGAATGTCGTAACGCATCGTTTCCAGACTCGACGCCCGAACATCGGACAGCAATGTGCTCCATGACTTTGCCACATAACGGCTATTTTTAGCTCTTTGGCGCGCAGGAAGTTCGAACAAGAAAATAGTCCTTTGAATCACAGCCAAATATTCACAGAAAACACCAGAATCATATCATTTGCTGAAACTCATGGCGTCGTTTCCTGACCTACGTCACGACTGAAGATGGTTTTTACTAAATTGTCGAGCCTGCAAAGCTTTGTCACAAACTTACACACCGCGGTTGGCGACAATGTAGCGTCGGAAAGATATCGAGTGCAACAGTTTCTCAACCACGAAGTTTAGCGGCAACAAAGTAGCCAAGAAGTTCTCGAATCTTCTGATCGTCGATGTTCGACATTCAACAAGTACTTAAAATGGGTAATCTGAACGCAACAGGAACTTTCAACAAATACAGCAAACTCTGACGAATTTTGTTTTGTGTAGTTATTTTGGGTCAGACGGGTTTTGCCGGCAGGAAAGGCCAAACAGTGCAGATTCATGTTGTCGCACAGGAACCGAAAGTGGTTCACGCATTTCATTTCTGTGTTACGACATTCACCTTAGTTTTGTTCCAAATGTCATTTTTTACCAATATTAGTTGAAGTCCTTACCTTTCATAACTAGAATGTGTTGGGTAGAACACAAAAATACTGCAGAACTGATAAAAAATGCACAAAGGACTGAAGGCTTAGGTGGTTTAAAGTTGGAATTTGGTTTCCATGTTACAACATTCATCACGTAAATACAACACTTTTAAAACGTCTCTTATTTAGCAACCTATTACTCTTTTTGTCTATTTTTTGCATTGTTATGTATAGCAAACAATAGACTTCATAGTAAAAACAATTATTTTGTATTTCTTGACACTTTATTTTTTACTTTGTATGTAACACTTTGGACCACCATTTCTGAGAATGACCCATATATGACAAACACATACATGCACTACACTAGGTTTGGGTGAAAAGGGGTTCCGTCTTACTTGACACGAGTAACTGCCTGTCCAAACCATCGAAAATCACACGTATACAATAATGAAATAGTGCATTAGTGAACCACAAGGTGTATAAACACGCTACAGTCAGCAGTCTTTTAAGACACACTTACGGGACGGAACCCCACAAAATCAAGTGTTGCAGATATAACACACGTTTCTCATTCAAACTTATAAAGTTTCAACTCAGATGGAAGTATGGTGAGCAAACCAGAGCCAGAGATAAACTGTTAATTAGTGGCATCTCCCTGCCAGCCTCCAGTAAAGATAAAGAGGGCTCTGGTTTTCCCACATGGGCCAGATAGTGCAGGCCAGTCTGGAATGCCAGAAACTGGGTCAGGGCAGGGAGGGGTGAAGCAGGCAGTGTGTGGAACTAAAGGGGAGAGTTTAGGGGAAAATGAACAGCCCTGTCGGTCGCGTAACGACATCCCTGCCATATTGCATCATTTTGCATCTTTGGTGGAAAAAAACATGCATACAGGCCTCATATGCGCGTCTTGCCTTCGACTATGTCCCATCAGCATTTGGCTGAGGGGGACAAATGTCCCATTGCCTTTTTCTCCCAGGCTAAACCCTGCTATATCACCTTTCAATTCAATTCTCTGCATTAGGTTATAAATTCAGCCTGGCCTTTCATGCAGTCAGAGAGCTACAACAAAAGTTACATTGCAGGCCAGATTGGTTGTTACCCAAGAGAAAAACTAGTCTAAAGCTATGTTTCCATATAGCGACGCAGCGGCGGCACAATGGCGACAAACATGCGATGCCGCTAGCAAAAATTCGCCGCAAGTGTTTCCATTAAAAGCGGCGCGGCAGGCGAATTTTTGTTCTTTCTGGCTTGACTTCTTATAAATCAGTCAAAACTCACACAACCATACCGTAATTAAGAGAAACTATATTTGAAGCTACTTATATTGGTTAGATTAACTTAGAACTATTGAAAAGACGAGAAATGTAAGAAAAACCCTCTTTTGTTTCAACAAAATGCTCAATAAGCCGAACAAACACGGTGCCTTTGACAACCTTTGAAGACATTTTTGCTGGACCATGTGCAGCTCAGGGAATACATGTATCTGACGATAAAAACAGTCAAAATAGACTATAAACATGGTTGTGGGGGGTCCTCGGATGTTTGGAAAGGCTTAGACCACGCCCACTTTGGACGCGAATATCGCGCGGCAGCAACTTTTTTTAACTCCCTGGAGCGAACACAATCTTAACGCCAAACCGTCACGTGGTACGTCGCCGCCGCGTCTCGCATGTGGAAATGCACATTCTTAGTTACTACTGTTGCGATCGGTTTTGTCGCTGCCGCCACTTTTCCGCAACCACTGTGCCGCCGCCGCGTCGCTATATGGAAACACTACTTAATACTACTAAAAAGGAAAAATAAGGATGTAAACCCATCCAGCATGATGCCCTAACCTGTGTACATACAAATACAATCTTTCAGTGCTTTTGGTAAATCACCTTTCCGTGAAAAGAAATGCATTACTTACAGCGCTACAGTTAATTAATGCATCTACGAGCACACAATGTCTGACCGGGTTGGATCTATGCTGTAGCTCAAACAGGTTTGCATACTGATACCCAGAGGGCCAGACTTGTCACAAACTTGTGCTGCAAGTTGCAACTGCAAGATTTGTTTAACTTTTTATTTCTAAGAATCATTTTTGAGATGGTTCAGAATTCAGACCTGTATCTTTCTCATGATATCCTTACATTGGGGACGGATCTTCAGAATTTGGTGAAGACTTACATGTCATACTCAGGCCAGGTATTTTCCATCAACGTGACGGAAGAAGACATGAAAAACCTTTTTCAGAATGAGGTGATGAACTGCCGATGCCCAGGATCCTACATGAGTATGTGGGGAATCCATGGTTTGAGTAGTGCACTGGGTGTGCCTGTCCAGTCTGTGTACCCACAGTATGGAGGTTTCAATGTAAGAAAGGACCTCCATAGAGTTGTGCAGCCTCGCATCTGTCGACAATGTGAGATCAACACTTCCCAGGAAAGCTTGCCGACTATCATGTGGACGTCTTGTCTGGGGAAAGACAAACCTGCGTCAACCTGGGTTCCCAACCACTTTGTGGTTTGTGTACCATACTCTTGAACCGCGTGTCTGTCAGTGCTCATCCGAAACTTTCGGAAAGGGTTATCAACATAGCTTAATGGCATGATGGCCTTCTTGTGTGTGTGTGTGTGGGGGGGTGTGTGTATTTTTTCCGTATTCGACATTGAACTTTTGAACAGCAGTTATGTCATTTTTTCTTAAAATGGTTAATGTGTCTCTTAGTTCGGCTCTAATGGTTATTGCGCGCTTCGCTATTATAGCTTATTCTGAACCATTTTGCAATTACCCCCCTCTCTCTCTCTCTCTCTCTCTCTCTAAATGACGACTGTCCTAAATATTTGCAATCACATTTCAAGCATGCCACAAAAAGATATGGGTCCCAAAAAATCATCCCTCCTATATCTCGCATAGACCTCTACAAATCGAGCTTAGCCTTCTCCGGAACGTTTCTCTGGAACTCCTTCCCCCAACAGATAAGAAATGCAAATGTTTAAGAGACAGTCACGTTCACACATCATTCGTGAATGAAATGTCTAGTTCGATTGTTATTTTGTTAAACATTTTGTACTAGTGTTAACGAATGTGTAGCTGATCGGAGCAACTTTATTCCCAAACTGAAAGGTATAACTATGTCAATATAATTTTGTAATTTTTGAGTTCTCATTATGTAATTTCTTAAATGCACATCGTGTTGCATTCCATACAATGTATTTCTGTATTTTATATGATTGAATTTATATTTGTTATGTGCGTCTGCCTTTGTGTTGTATAAAAGACAGGTTGGAAGAATAGGCTTTGCCTAAAACCTTTATCCTTTTGTAATAAAGTTCTGAGTCGGACTCTGAGTCTCTCTCTCCCTCATCCTTTCTTAAACATTGTCCAGACCTGGGAACCCCTGTTTCGCACTTAGAGTATTCTCAAACAAACTTGGTGTATTTTCAGAAAAATGAGCGTACTCCACACAGCATTTGAACATCCATGATTCAAACATGCTTCACACGTGTCCGCCACATCGTTAATTAAGTTTACCTATTCATGTACATTTAAAACAAATCCTTTTTTCAATTTTTACTGACAAAAACTGTAATCATGTGTCAAAATACAGGATTTGGCTTCAAGATGGGCTTGTGAATAAAAATAGTCTAAGAATTTTTCTCGTCGTATTTTTTTCCCACTGACCGTACTGATCGTATTCTCGACAATCATGCGTACAGAATACGGCGAAATCGTATGGGTTCCCAGGTCTGATTGTCCCTTATTAAGCCGATATGGAGACGTATGAAAGTTTTTTCTTTCTTTCTTTTTTTGGTTGTCTATTTACATGTGTTGTGCTAAGCTTATAAAACATATGCCGCGAGTGTATACCTTTGTGGCAAACATTGTTCTTCTGATAGCATCGCACCACTTTGCCAACCTTCAGTCAATGACAGACTGGATTATTTCATACGTCTTCTTTTTCCTTTAACTTTTAATCAAATGCTTGATTTGGCGTCGATCTGATACTGTGAATGGCTCTGTGTGTTTGTGTGTGTAAGGGAGGGGTGTAAGGGAGGGGTGTAAGGGAGGGGTGTGTGCGAGTGTGTGTGTGTGCAGAAAAAAGCAAGGAGGCTTGAAGAACAACAGCCAACAGGACTGGTGAAAGATTAATGGGAATATATATCTCACATCAAACGCAATGTGTGGACACGGAAATAAGAACGTATAGTGAAAAAAAGTTCGGTTGTATTGAATTTCTGAAGGAACAAGGAGGGAAATTCAATATAACCGAGAATTGCCTATATTGAAGTACCGGCTATATTGAAGGTCTTCCCGGGTCCCGTGCCACTTCCTTACTATCAGCAGAGACATACATACAGAGATGTGAAGCGAGGGCCGCTCGCGTGAACTCTTGGGTTACCGCGGCGCTCGGTCAGCGTGACCTCGCGCGATTGTTAGCCATCATCCCGTACGTTGTTGTTTGCTTGCTCTTTGACACCGATTTGAAGTGCTTTTCTGTCATATTTCTTTGGATGTTACCGTAACCACACCTATTTTTTGGGGGGGGCCTAAGTAAACTTGATTCCTATTCTGTAGCTTCAATAGTGTGCACACGAACGCATTTGAGAGGATTGGGTTCCCGAAGTGAGTCAAAAACGGTTCCTTCGGTTCTTGCGGCCATTGTTTCTAAGTCCATTGTGCATGGAGGCAATGTTTGGGAGCTAATATTTTCTTTTGTGCGCAACTTTGCTTTCCCTTAACTGGCAAATGCATTACTGGTGTATACATTAATCTGTTTGTATAATTTTTGACGCGCTGTAATTAAATTTGATGCTTTTAAGTCTCACTCAAGTGGTTCTCGCACTTACACTGGCGTGTGGATAAAAACGTTTTTAAGGAGAAATGAGCGAAATTGCTTACTTTAGGATTCATCTTCTAATCACCAAATGATGCAATAATCTTCTTGTTGTGATTTTCTGTTTCTCTTGAGATTGAGTGCAAATAATTAACAATTTGCATGTTTTATTATCTATGATTTTCTATGAAACAGTTATAACTCTTTAAAAACACAACACTTGGCGCCAGTGGGAGGATTACTTGCCCCTGCCGTAGGCGAATAATATAACGCGAGCTTGGCGCCAGTGGGAGGATTACTTGCCCCTGCCGTAGGCGAAGATAACGCAAGCGGGAAGACAGTGCTACGCATTTCTTCTATCTATGTCTCTGCTATCAGCATTGATCTGCTTGAGCGCAAAGAAATTCCCAGAATCTACAAGCTCTAACCTAATTTGCAAATTGATAAACTGCTACTGTCAAGAAAATGAAACGACACCCATGAGGCATGAGGGCTAAAGTAAAGCGACCGGGACGATCCATCATTCATGTCGGCCAAAATTTCGCGTCCCCACACATCATGCGGGGAACGGAAGTTTATCGTCCACCTTCATACACTATTAGTGTAGAACACGTCATCAATCAGCACCTACATGATTGTATTCCACTGTAACTTACCGCTTTTGACGCAAAACACCACCGGAACCTATGTGATGCAGACAAATATGTTTGAAGCTTGCAACACGAATGATTGCAGCGTGACACAAGCACGCACTGCTTGTTTCAAAGGGAGGCTACTCGCAAGTGATTGTGGCACAGTGGTATGGAAAGTTTCGGGGCGTACACAGGCGCATGAATCAGTGCTTGTTATACAATCAAAGCATTTGACAAAATGCTCATAAAATTCACGCTTTCTCTCTCTGAATGAACTGAATAGTGGGAGCGCACGCGGGTGCGCGGGTGTGTCCATACATGTGTGCTAATCTCCGGTAGTGGAAATAGATTTAAACTCCGAAATCTTATGCAATGAGCGGCTCCGAGGAACACCGTCACCGTGCAATCCGACACCAAACAACGTCATTACCTTGCTTTTGGGGGAAAAGGAAGACTTTAAATACGTCATGCAGTGAATGTTGTCTTCGACGCCATCTTATTCCAGGATGCGCGGCTGCCGAGTTGTTCACTTGCTGTCATTTTCAGTCTCGTCAAGTTACTATGAGCTCGGACGAGGTTCTGATTGCAAATAAAGTACTTGAAAACTTGAACTAGGATATTTGGGAGGTAGTTGATACAACCAGCAACAACTGATGACTATATCTGGGGCAATCATTTTAGATTCTCCTGCTAATGTATCCTCATTAATAGAGACATCCAGATTTACCTTCGTCAAAAGTTCGTGAGTTCCGATCTTCGCGAGTTTGTTGAAGTGGTGACGTCACATCCCGTCACGGTCATCACTTTCGGTCCAGATCTACGAGAAGTTCTTCGTGCGCGTTCGTCTGTTTGTCGAAACAGTGATGACGAGTTGTGTTATATATGACGAGTCTTTTTTATCGGAATATTCCAGACATGTATCTGAATATGCTGGGTACACAAGCATGACAACATTGAAAAAAAAAAATCGATTTTTAGATTGATTCCTGTAAAATCTCCCAACTCTAAAACAAATAGGCCTAGTGGAAACAAGTGTCTTGTGCAAGAGAGATCAAGGGAGATAATTGGCAGGATATGTCGCCCGTCGACTCAAGTTCTGAGTTTTGTGTGGGTATCCGTGTTCATGCACTAGGCCTCCAAAATGAACAGTTTACAGATGCACAGTCCACAGAAGCGTCGTAAAGATATTAAACTTTAACACTGCGCACATAAAACATATTTTTAACATTCTGAAAAGGACTAAAAGTACCGTCACGAAGATTCCTGATTGAGGTTCGTCAAACACGCCTTTTTCACCACGCTGAGATCCCCGGTCTTCGCGGCAAGCAGTGGTGGGCGGGAAAAACCAAGCGCATGCGCATTGAGGCACAAAGTTAAAAATAGAGAGGAAATCGCCACCACTGACGACGGACAAGGTTGAATCTGGATGTCCCTAGTACTGTCAGGCTTTTACACACAGTACAAACACCCTTTCGTTTAAAGGCACAGTCAGCCTCCCGTAAACCATCACAGATACTGTCAGGCTTTTACACACATAACAAACACCCTTTCGTTTAAAGGCACAGTAAGCCTCCCGTAAACCATCACAGACCACAGGCGGAAGGTATCGTCCACTGGACTACCACTATCAAAAATATTGTTCAAGACGGTTTGTCTCTTCCTACAGTCTGTGTAAGGTCAAATAAATACAGTTGAATGATTGTTTGAACTATTATGAGCCTTTAGTTTTCAGCTTCCGTCCGCTGCAGGTTGCTTTTAACCATCATTTGGACGAATCAGGATATTCGATGATTATTTTCATTGGTCGACTGAAATCGTCTGCATCGCTTCCGTTCGTGCAACGAAGAGTGGCAACGATAGCGCAGAGGCCAACGTTATCCAAGCAGCTCTTGGGGGGCATAATTTTTTTGGAGACTGAATCAATAACAAAAACGTTAAATCTTTAAATATTGTGTTTGTTCTTGCTAAAGACTGTATCCGAAAGCAACAGTGAGACTTAGAGAGAGCTAGGTTGGAGGAGAGAGAGATAGTGAGTGATGAAGGAAGAGAAAGAGAGAGAGAGAGATCTGCAAAGCTTTTTTCAAATCAAAATAAACAATGCTAAGAAGGTGCTTCTGTCTGTATCCTGAGCTGGATAAACAGCAGCAACTAGGGGGTGAGTTTGCCAACACTTTAATGCAATCAATCCACAATCCTTTTTGGCATGATGTATTGAAACATTTCAAGAAATTAAGCATAAAATGTATACCAACTGAAGCAAGTGAGTTTAATGCAGAATGTATCTTTTATAATAGAAATATTGTAATTGGAAAACACACTGTATACTTTAAAGATTGGACAGAAAGGGGTATTTTCCAAGTCTGTCATTTACTGAATGAAAATGGCAGTCTATTGAATTGTGTAGATTTTCAGATAAAATGTCCTACGTTGAAGGTTCATTTTTGGAAATTTGCAGGAATGGTCAAATCAATTAAGACATATCAGAAAAAGATAAATGTAATACAGGAGGCAAACTATGAATTGTTAAAGCAAACACCATGGAAAATAATATTTGAAGGAAACCATAGTGTCCAATCGTGTTTGGCCGCGGCAGACTCAGCCCCAGCTGGTGTGGTAAAATGGAATGGTATTTTTGATAACCTCAGCTGGAACAAGATCTTTTACTTATGTCATAAGACAACAGTTGATTGTCAGCTAAAATGGTTCCAGCTGAGGTTAATTTATAGGGCCTTGCCCACAAACCGCTACTTATTTCTGAGAAAAATGGTTGAATCTATGTTCTAATTGTTCGTTATGTAACAATGAGGAAGAAACAATTATTATACAGACCTGTTTACCCTCCCGGATTGTCCGGAATTATTACGGATTTGGGGTCTAAATTCCGGTATTACGGAAATCTACCAAAAATTCCGGAAATTGCGGTCAAGAGAATCTTTTTCGTGGGTGAAAATTCGAAGTCGAAATTGTGGTAGTCACCAGGACTGTGATTTCAAGGCTGACCGAAACAGCCTTTTCTGCGCATGTGTACAGCAAGGTATTTGTCGGATTCCGCGGTTTTGAGATCGACATTGGTCCGAAGGGTAATTTTGGGCCGATCTCTGTGGGGACGAAATGCCAACCAAAAAAGCGAAAGTTGTACAGGAATATCGGCAAAACTATTAAGTCAAGTGGCGGTGTCTGGTGAAGTTTAAGAAGGGCGAACCACATTCATTTTGGTGATCGACTTGAGATCAGTGCAACAACAAAGCTAGTCCGAGTTAGCGAGGCTAGACGCAGCATTAGTTTTAACAAAATGCAGTACACAAATGAACATGGAAACAAACAAAACCACGAAATTATGTTTGGCAAAACATGAGCCTGCTTCGCATCGAGTTTATTTGATTTAGGTCTCTACTTCCACAGAATCTCCCGGACCTGCGAACCGATCTCTCACTACGGTCAGTCACGCCAGAGACATAGATGTAGGTCTATGGTCGCGCTCTTCAGTGACTTGTGCTGTTGCCGAAATTCAAGTCTTTCTGAGTCTAAAACTGATCTCCATTAATATTTCTCCAATATAGCAAAGATCACAGTTCTTTGAATCAAAAAACTTACAACAAAATGGTTAAAGGAAATAAACGAATCGGTCCTCTAAAATTAAAGGTAGCTTCTGAAGAGATCGAGTAATTATGACTATTAATGCAGGATGTCTGATGTGACAGAATGTAAGGTGGTTTTGTTCACATGCATCTTGACTGTAAATAGTCCAAGGGCGAAGTACGGGGGTGGGGGGGGGGGGGGATGATACAGGGGTTCCGGACACCCCCCCCCCCCCCCCCTTGCTGTCAAAAAAGCAACAAAAAACACAAAAATTCAGTCTGTGGGGAAAAAAAACAAACATTTTCTGTCTGTGAAATTTTTGTTTTTGTCGGAAGCAGATATCAATGAAGATAAATTGCCATTATTTAATACTAACTTTAAAAGAAATAACGAGTGGCTGCTGACACCAGTTTATCATGTTTAAAATCAAGGATAAGCCACAAATTGTTAATAAAATAGCTAAAATTCTTCAGCCAGACCCCCCAACCCCTGGACCCCAGGTTGTACCCCCCCCCCCCCCCCTCTAGCTCTCTTGCTCCGCCCCTGAATACTGTTATTTTTTAGTGTTTTTTTTTTTAGATAAAGTAAACTTGTCTTTGTTAACTTGCATATGTATCAGGTGTCTTGTGTTGTGTGTTTGTGGTGTCAGTGTGTGATCGAGCTTCTGTGTGTGTAGTACAATACTGTTAAACATGGTTATCAATGTTGTACTTGTTTTGCATGGTAGTGCGCGAATTAACGTGTCGTTTAATCATTTTCGAGCTGGTTTATGGTTGATAAAAAAGATTACTCAAAGATGCCTCAAATTACGGAAAAGTAACAGTTGCATTCCTGATTTTCATGTGGGGGGGGGGGGGTAAACAGGTCTGAATTAATCATTTGATGTGGCATTGCCAGCATATTAACAGGTTTTGGCAGGAACTACAGGAACTGTTAAATAATAGTTGTTATCATGTTACTAATTTCCGGTTTTCGGAAGCGTTGGTATTGTTTGGAGTTCAGGAAAATATGTTCACTGATAAAGCCTTAGATTTCATTATTTTATTGGCCAAATTTTATATTTACAAATGTAAATGGAACTCTGAAAGACCGATGCTTCCGATATTCTTGAAATTTTTGAAAAGTAGATATTTATTGGAAAAGTATAAAGGGGGATTAGCAGAAGATAAGTTTGACCGCCTCTGGCAACCATATTCTAACCTGGTTTCATGAAAATTGTACTAGGCTCTACTCCTCCTCCCTAATTCGTTAACAGTATCTTGATATATATTCTGTTGTAAACTTGAATCTTGTAGTAATCAATATTATTTAAGGGTCTAGTAGTTGTTGTAGTCAAACAGTCCTATACAGTGCCTCTTTAACTTTCCCCCTCTCTCTCTCTATTTCTCTCTCTTTTCTAGATCATTCTTTTAGTATGCGTGTTTTATGTATGTATGTGGCGATGTGAACTGTGATGTAATGTATAATGTGTTGTAAAAAGAAAAGAAGAAAAAAGAATAATAAAAAAATAAAAAAAAAGAAGGTGCTTCTGAAACATTAAAAGTGTACCAAGGCCGAATTACCACAAACGACCCTTCACAAATACCCTTCACACCCTAATAAAAAAATAATTTTAAAAACCAAAAAAACCAAACACGTACGTTCGAATATTGGAATAACACTAACAGTGATCGACAAGAAGAAGAAGAAGAATAACACTAACAACAGTAACAGCGGTAACATTAAAAAAAAAAGACCACATGCATCAACACACTATATCTACATAAGATTTTGAAAAAAATAATGTTTACTTTCAGCTAATTTTATAAAACGAAACAATCATGTTTAGTTTTTCGCTCGTTTCTTGTTCAGTTCAGTACTTACCAAAAAAAAATAACGTTTTCCTCATTTTGAATGGAGTGGCAAACGGTTCTTCACTAATTCCGAAAGTGAAAATTCCCGTGGGTAGCTTCCCTTTGCTGCACAATATTTACATATGTTTTAGACCAATGAGCGCTGGTATGCATATTCGGTGCGGATACATGATTTGTCCCCAAGTGGATTAGCGGCTCGCAAACGAAGATTCGTCCAAATGATGGTTAAAAACAACCTGCAGCGGACGGAAGCTGAAAACTAAAGGCACATAATAGTTCAAACAATCATTCAACTGTATTTATTTGACCTTACACAGACTGTAGGAAGAGGCAAACCGTCTTGAACAATATTTTTCCCCAGGAAGCGACTCCAAGAACACAGAAGACTCGAAGGTGAGTGACGTACCTTGTAGTCTTTCTGTGATAGTAGTAGTCCAGTGTACGATACCTTCCGCCTGTGCACAGACACTGTCAGGCTTTTACACACAGTACAAACACCCTTCCATTTAAAGGCACAGTCAGCTTCCCGTAAACCATCACAGACACTGTCAGGCTTTTACACACAGTACAAACACCCGCTTGAGAACATCCAAGGTGCCCTCCGTAAAGAGCGAGCAATGTTCAAAGAATTTATTTGTGCGTGGTTTATCTTACCGCTGAGCCACCGTGAACCCGTGTGATCCAGTTTGTGATTTCAATGCAACTCGCTGTAAGCTTATCTGCAATAGCACGTAATTATTTGTACCTCTGCATCTAAACGCAACAAACGGCTGCGATTCACACGAACTCTAGCGATGGCTTTTGACTGTTCAGAGAAACTGGCGATAGGCATAACCGTCGTCTGCTATGAGAACCACGACCTTGCGTGACCTTGCTTCCGGGCTTTTCTTTTTTCAAACTTTCAAAACTTCGAATTGTTCTGATCTTGTCTTGATAAAAAAAGAATTCTGTTATGATTTAAGAATGTTTGTGTAACAAGCTGTCAATTTATTATTTAGATTTTAAAAGTTAGGTCTAACGCCAAAACGCACCGTCCGATTGTCTGATCAGACAATCCGCAAAATTAATTCTTTAAAAATTGCTCGTTTTTTAAGTAGGGCACCTAGGATGTTCTCAAGCGGTGAGTCTTTAAAAACGAAAGGGTGTTTGTACTGTGTGTAAAAGCCTGACAGTATCAGTGATGGTTTACGGGAGGCGTACTGTGCCTTTAAACACTCACCGATTGAGAACATCCTTGATGCCCTCCGTCAAGAGCGAGCATTTTTCAAAGAATTTATTTTTGCGTGGCCAGCCGGATTGTCTAGTACCACAATCGGGCGCTAGGACTAACTTTTAAAATCTAAATAATAGATTGACAGCTTGTAACACACACACATTCTTAAATCATAAAAAGATTTATTTTTTCATCAAAATAAGATCAGTACAACTCGAAGTTTTGAAAATTGTAAAAAAGGGAGCCCGGAAGCACATCACGCAAGGTCGTGTTTCCTCAAGCAGACGATTTGTTTGCATAGCGCTTGCTTCGTTGAAGCCAACCGCCGCCGATAAGTTCGTGTGACTCGCAGTCGTTTGTTGCATTTTAGATTCAGAGGTAAAATATAACGTGATATTGCAGATACAGCGAGTCGCATTGAAATCACAAACTGACGACGAAATTGTGAAAAAAAGGAAAATGTGTCACATGGGTCTACGACGGCTCAGGGGTAAAATAAACCACGAAATCTGGCGTGTGGTTTACGCCAGCTAAATAGCCATTAAAACGAACTGTGTCATTTAATGCTATTAAAGGCTATTCCAAGTGTGTTCCATACGGTTAGAACTGCTTTTTTCGTGAGAAGATTTAAATCGTTCTGTAAACCATTTAAGACAGACTGTGGTTGAATGATCGAGATACGACACCGATTGAAAAAACAAAGACCTCCCTTCTTGATCCTCCTATTTAAAGGAAAATCCCTGGTGTAAAACATCATTATCGCGAATAATGACGTCACGTAAACGTTCTGTCTCTTCTTTTGTTTGTCTCCCGAGTGAGGAACACGTTAAAATTGGTTTCAGTGACTTCGTCATATGAAAAGAGGGAAAGCAATCGTAACTAGGTCACCGCCAGGCTGTGCCTGTATCATTATCGTATCTCATTAAGTGTTTCACGAGCGACGTCATAATCTACAACTCGCTAATATCTTTTCAGATTGGTTGCACAATGAATGTGACAACATCGATGACTGTGCCGGTGGCTATGGTGTGTGCTTCAGTGGGTGGTGCGTGTGTACCCCTGGTCTCTACTACTCTCTAGGCTCTCTGTCATGCGTTGAAGGTAAATATCTGTCTCTCATTCTCTTTCTCGCTCGTGGTAAGGCTACATTGATGTAATAATTTCATCAAACTTAGGGGAAAGGCTCCTAATATGGACCGCCTCCTAATAGGGACCACCTCCTGTTCTGACAAACTAACGGCGCTAGAGCACTGAAAACAATTCCATTTGCTGTATTCACCCTCTCTGGATAACTTGCACATGTCAAAACAGTTGCAGAAAAACAAACCTCAAAACCGTAAGGCTTTTTCTCTTTTTTTCACTTTTGACAGGGTTCACTCTAAATTTGCCGCCTAAAATGGACCCGTTTCTGTCCACAGCCAAAGCTTTTATCACACACAAATTGCTATATATGATTGCTAAGACCGTATGTGTTACATTTTAGCAGTTTTGACCCCGAGTTTCTACTGCAAACAAAAAATAATAGCAACCACCTTCAACAAATCGAAGAAATTAAAAGCTAAAGGCTATTTTCATTAATTCATTAAGAAGCTTGCTGGAAATAGGCCTAACCTATACCTAGCCCTCGAGATTTAAAAAAAATATAACAAATAGTCTTCTTTTTAAGGAAGTTAATAATTTAAGTTATTGAGACATCCCAGTGCACTAAGGGATTTATAGAGCAAATCGAGAAAATTCATTATTTGCGCTGAGTTCAATAATTATTTTCGAGATTTGCTCTATAAATCCCTTGGTGCACTGGGATTGTTTTAATAACGATATTGTCAGTACCGCCAGAGATAAAAGAAGATTCAAAACGCACATTTTGCTACGCGCATTTGGATAGGCGTAACTGTGTGGTCAGGTTTGTGTCAGATCTACTTTTGTGTGGGCTCTCTCAAGTGTGTCGTGCTTTCGTCACACGCAAACTCTTGTTTTAATTTCTGTTGGTAAATTCCAGTGATGATCTTTCAGAGAGACCTCATTTAAACTCGGAGAAAGGACTGTACTCTTAGTTATTTGCGATTCGAAACCTTCATCGAGCTTCGACATATTTGATGTTGCCCCTTGAATTGACTCCAAGGCCACGGTTAGCACATTTTTTAAAGTAAATGTGGTGTGTTTCTCGTGTTGTATCTTCACTCATCGGGGAGACTGGTACTATATATGAACCGTAAGAATGTTGTGAACCCTACACGTATTATGTCCCCATCGTTTGTTTGTTCACATTTGCCCAACATGTTAATTTGCTGCGGGGTTTATGTCGTCTGCTAGGCGGCTAGGGCAATCGAACCACTGCACTGCAGTCTCGTTTTAAGAACAAAAATTGCTCGTCTGCACGCATGAGGCAGGCTGGTAATAAGTTTTATACATGGTAAGAACGTTCTTAACCCTACACGTTTTCGATATGTGAATAATCTTTGCAAGTCAAAACGAGAAAAGACCATTGTGGAAGAGACACAGCTGCTTCTATTTTTAGATCAGTGGGATTCACTGTGGCACAGGCGCCTGCGATATGTCAGAAAAAAACCACTTCTGCTCATGAGCCGCAGGACATTTATGGTTATTTTTTGGTAAAGTGGAGAATATAAGCTACATGTCATTAATTAATTCTGAGGATGAGAGTACAGTCTCGCTTTTGCAAAGGGCGTAAGAATACGCTCTGTGGAAAAGTTAGCGCACTCTAACAGATTTAAGCGCATCACCATTAGCCAATCAACTGGTTCACATCAGTCATGTGACACCAGTACTTACTGACAATTTCACTTATTTTCACTCTGTTTTTGATAAGCTTCTTCAGTTTCCTGGTGTGCTTCAAATAATGCTCTCATCAAAATCCGAAACAGATAAATCTAAAGCATATTTTATATTAGTCTGACTTGCACACTAAGTTGTATCATGTTATTTTGAAGTATATGGGTGCTTTTTACAGTGATTCGTGAAGGCCGCTTCACTGGTCCATATTAGGCGCCCATGCTCCTAATATGGACCATTTGTGATTTTTTTCTGTATTCAATTTTTGCTGAATGTCTATCGAAGCTATTTCACTCTTATTAGGCCTAACGGTTAACCTAAGAGAGAAGGACTACCAAACACAAAATGAAACTTCTTCGCAAGAAAACAAGCTAGTTATCAGCATGAAACAAAAAGTGGTCCATATTAGGAGCCCTTCCCCAAACTTGCTGAGAAATGACATCTGCCAGGATCAGGTTTTAATGAAAGAAAAGTGTTGGTTTTGTCATAATCATAAGACACGTAGACCTTTTGCGGCTGTAGTATTTCTAAAAACATGTTCCACCACTTTTTTGCCTAGATTGTATTAATTCATTCTAGGGCCTCTTAAACTCGGCAAAAAATGCACCACTGTCTGAGTAAAAACAAGTCGCGTAAGGCGAAATTACTACATTTAGTAAAGCTGTGGAACTCACAGAGAGCGAGTTTTAGCGTCAACTAAGGTGACTCGAGTCGAACCGGAGGTCGCAAAAACTCGGTCCGGTACGACTGGAGTGACGTCACCGGTTAACCAACTTTCAACCTTGCTTCCTGCGTAGGGTCTCTCCAGTTCCAAGATGGCTGCCAAGGCGAGGTGAGAAACTTCTGCAAATATTTTTTTACAAAGTTACGGATTGTGAGAAGACATTTGTTGTAAATCACTTAGCCTTTCAAAAATTAAGGATACTGGGTTGGATACTGTCTTGGTTTTAATGCATTTTATTTTAGCAGTGATGTTTATTTTGGGAAGAAATGAGGTCAACAGGAGTTTGGGTGCGATTTCGGCTCAAATGTACTTTAGCGCCCTGAACTTTTACCCGGCTGTTTTGCGCTCGATTTTCACGCTCACTTCTTCATTGACGTTCGAATCGATAGTTCGATGTTTTGGCATTACATTCACATCAACAATAAAACAGTACTGCTTGTTCATCATCGTCGTCCATCAACTCTCCACAACAGTAAATCCGTAACGCGCTTGTCGCCATATTGTTACAAGGGACGCGACTGGACACAACCCAACAGCGTTTCCGCGAAGAAAAAAACCAGACATGCGCAGTGACCCTACCGTAGCTCAACCCTGTTCCTCGCGAAAACTCGCTCAGAATGAAACTGAATGTAGTCCGCCGCTATTGCAAAAGGCAGTGAAAGTGACGAGCCTGTTTGGCGCGGTAGCGGTTGCGCTGTGCTTCATAGCACGCTTTACTGTACCTCTCTTCGTTTTAACTTTCTGAGCGTGTTTTTAATCCAAACATATCATATCTATATGTTTTTGGAATCAGGAACCGACAAGGAATAAGATGAAATAGTTTTTAAAACGATTTCGGAAATTTAATTTTAATCATAATTTAATTTTTTTTCAATTTTCAGAGCTTGTTTCTAATCCGAATATAACATATTTATATGTTTTTGGAATCAGAACATGATGAAAAATAAAATAAAAGTAATTTTGGATCGTTTTATAAAAAAATAATTTTAATTACAATTTTCAGATTTTTAATGACCAAAGTCATTAATTAATTTGCAAGCCTCCATGCTGAAATGCAATACCAAAGTCCGGCCTATCTGGGGATATCATTCCCAGGAACTCTCATGTAAAATTTCATAAAGATCGGTCCAGTAGTTTACTCTGAATCGCTCTACACACACACACACACACACACAGACACACAAACACACACACACACACACACACACGCACACACACACACCACACACACACACACATACACCACGACCCTCGTCTCGATTCCCCCCTCTATGTTAAAACATTTAGTCAAAACTTGACTAAATGTAAAAAAAACCACAAAAATACACTATTGTGTGTTATCAAATTTTCTATACAGTAAAACCTCCTCCGGTGGGTGGGGGCGGAGGGGGGAGGGGATAGGGGGGGGGGGGGGGTAGGTGGGTGGATGGGAACGATGGTCACACTTTGGAATATACTGGCACAGTGGCAGCATATATAGCCTTGATATATGCATAGGGTACACTTATAGGCGTACACATACTGTATAATCTGTGTTATGGGTAAATGGAATAGGGTAAGTCACTTACAAAATAAAATCTCCCTGAGGCATCAATTGAAAAAAAAGTGTTTATATAAACACCAATCTCTTGAAAGAATAAATTTGATTGTTTTTCTTTCGGTCCATCTCTTGCAGCATGCAGGCAGGTGAGTGACCAGCTTGGTAACCGTAACCATGTGATGTACAAGAACAGCGTCTTCAACAGCACTGAAGGTCTCAAAAGTGTAAACGAATATTCCACAACAAAATGGGTCCTAGCGGCGAGCAACAGTTACAGGGAGTGTGGCGCGAACAGTCAGTGCATGTCTCTCTGTATGGTGCCACCAGGAGTTGAACTCGGGATACACGTGTGCATTCTACAGTGTCTTCCCTCGCGATCTGATCCAAGTTTTCAACAGCGATTCCAAAAGTAGTTTCGTTTTGCAGAAAAAGTGTGTGTGACGTATGTCAGAATGACACGTGTCTGAAAAACTCACACGCATGTGATGAACAGGACACACTCATTTGATTAAAGTCTGACTCATCTTGTCCCCCGTGTGCTCTATGTGTTGTTCCTCAGATCTGAGTGTTTATAACAATAGTCTCTCTCCCTCTCTCTCTCTCTGCCTCTCTCTCTCTGTCTCTCCCTCGAGGTATTGCATGCAATGGGTGCTCCCTCAGTATCGCGCTTTCTCTCTCTCCCTCTCTCTCTCTGTCTCTTTCTCTCTCTGTCTCTCCCTCACTCTCTCTCTCTCTCTCTCTCTCAGTATCGCGCTTTCTCTCTCTCTCTCTCTCTCTCTCTCTCTCTCTCTCTCTCTCTCTCTCTCTCTCTCTCTCTCTTTAACACAACAACAACAACAACAGCAACAACAAAGTTACTAGTGGGGCTCGTATGTTGCAGACGCACTCATAAATCATTCACATCTTGCAACAAACATCATACTTTGTGATATTGTTCTTTATAATTATTTAAGGGATTTCAGATACAGAGCCACTTCAGAAATCGGTTTTTTTTGTTTTTGATAGGGAATAAAAGGCTGCATTTACAGCAGACGAAATTCGTACCAAAAGCGCTCAGCAGTAAATATTCCCAACTCA
The DNA here is from genome assembly GCF_037325665.1 of Littorina saxatilis. Taxonomy (NCBI): domain Eukaryota; kingdom Metazoa; phylum Mollusca; class Gastropoda; order Littorinimorpha; family Littorinidae; genus Littorina; species Littorina saxatilis. The sequence continues at coordinate 40,450,454 of NC_090252.1, forward strand.
GCAAATGTAAAATTCAATGGTTTACCATGCACCAGAAGTTGTCTGCTGATAACACATGCATGACATAAATACTCTTATGGGTATTTTTGTGTTCTGGTATTTAATTTGATCGTTTTTAGAATTTTATATATCCGCAGCATGAAAATTCAAGATGGCGGCCTCCGCAACATTGCGTGTTTTGATTTGAGCGAAAACAACGTTTCTGAAGGTAAGTTTTCAAGAATACGCATCCATTCACCAATGTCACATCATTTTACTGTTTAATTCTCCCCTGGGGTCTGTTATTCATCGGGTGAAGCGCTGAAATGCAGAGACTTTGTTTAATCTTGCAATAGCTCATTAGCTGGATTGTGATGCTGATAGATCTAGATCTATCTGTTGATTACAAGTAAGGAAATCATGATCGCCACGCTGGTGATTTTAAACAGATTAAACGAACTTTGAATAAAAGGCGAGGAGAAAGAGATTGTTCATGGTATGATAAATGATTAGTCCTGCCTACGTTAAGGACTTCCATAAGTCTCTAAACGGCTGAGGTGGGGAGGGGTAGAGTCAAAAACTGAGTGAGGGTAGGCCAGATAGTAGGATGACCAGCTGGAGATAAAAACACTCCACTCCCCATGTCTTTACAGTGTTGTGATCAAACTTTCAAAGACGGTAGGTAACAGACAAAAGCATACAGTGTATGCTAATCAAATGAGATAAGTGGTTTTGAAAAATGAAGAGGTACCGCTCTTTGAGTTTTACAATTTTGGTTTGTTGCTTGTTTCTCATCCTTTTGCTTATTCTAAGTTGACCGTGCATTGGTGTGAATTTTATTTTTACAGGATATATACAAGAGTTACACCACATGCCGGTTCCTGGGAACAAGCGTTCTGCATTTATTCCGGTGCCACAGAAGGGAGCTGATTTCACCAGTACTACTGTATCAAGGTTTGTTACCAAATACATCTTTACAGTAGGATTTTTTTATTTGTATTAATTGGAACATGTTTGCACATCATTTGTAAGCGACCTCTGTGAATTTGATGGGTTTAACGTACGTACCCTCACTATGGTCAACATTCTGTTAGCGACTGTTTGAAGCGAATAAATGTAGCGGTCAGAAAGATTCCAGAATCAGTTGGGTCACTGGAAACTGTGTTTGTTTGTTTTTTAACCTGAAACAGTAAGAATTATACGAATTCATGAAATAAAATTTTCTTTCATTTTGGTCTGTTGTGTGAAGACTTGCTAACCCGGCTTTGACCAACTCTCTGAGATAGTAAACATTATTCAAATACATTCAAATAAAAATTTCACTTTTCATCTTTTGTGTGAAGGGTACCCCAGGCTGATTTCCTGCACCATGGATGTAGAGGAGGCCAGACAGTCTGCTTCTCATTCCAGCTGTGTTGCGGTTTTTTCTGCTCGTGAAGTGTATCGCCACATTGCCAAAGCCATTGGCCAAGAGAAGTCACCCTGTCTGCCCATTTTGCATAGCCTTACAGGCTGTGACACTATGTCGTTCTTCAATAATCAGAAGGCTTGGGAAGTATGGCAAGCATTTGAAGACGTCACTCAAACTTTCTTCAAGTTGTCTGCTCCTCTTTGTAATCTGAGTACCGCTGACAAGGCAGCACAAGAGCTTTTTGGTGTACATTTGTTGGACAAAACCAGCAACGTACTGGGTGTAAACAGTGCTAGACGGTACCTCTTCAGTAAAAAGAGCTGCCAAATTGACCATAATCCCCTTACAAGTGAGGTGCTGCTGCAGGACATGAGATTGAGACGAGCCATCTACCTATTAGACTTCCAAACTCTGTGGGCTGGCAGTTCAAGGCTGGAAAGTGGGAGTCATTCTGGACGAGCTTTCAAGAGGTATCCAGCGTGTGCCGAGAACTCATGAGGTGTGCCTGCAAGAAGAGCTGTACAACAAAACGCTGCAAATGCTGCTAAGAAGGACTGCAGAGCACAGGTCTCTGCAAATGTGCTTGCATGCCTGTGAAAACTGTCAGCATCTAAACTGTGCAAAAATATTATTGCACGCATTTTCATACCCCAACTCAAACGTTTATTCCTGTGTCATTTTATTCAAACTGTCTATGCCATTAAAGGCTCGCATCTTCGCTATCTGGCACATTTTTTTTTAACATCATCATTTACGCCGTCAAAATAAAGGATACCCTTGACGTGACAAAGAGATGTGACAAAAACTTCGGGTACCTTTTAAAAAGCCGACGACAATTCCTGAGGCACAACTGGGTCACTGTTGTATACGAAGAGAAAGTCAACTTGATTATCCATCCAGAACAGGTTGTTTTATTTCGCCATCTTGCATATTTCTAGTGTTGTGCCATTGTACCTACTGATGTATGTGTCGATCTCACGGATGAGATGTTTATGTGTCAAATTTGAGGGATACCCAAGTCAACTAAAATCCATGTATTTTAGCAATGACCAAGTGGGTTGCGTTGCAACTTTCAGGAATGTGTGTCTACACACGAGGCGTAGTTCAACCGTTTGAGTACACTTTCAAATCTTCACGAAATAATATTTTAAAAACTGCCACAGGTTTGTTGACTTACATCCCACATATTTTTGACTTCGCATGTATATATGACAGATGGTTGTTCCAAGTACTGCCAAAGTTTCTTTTGAGTATAGACACTTGCCGGAATGTGCCAGTTGTGTAAACACATGAGAACAAATAACGTTTTCGAAATACAGCGATTATGAATTTTAGTCGACTTTTGAGTTGATACATTACATTTTTATCAGTTTTATTTTGGGGGTACCCTTATTTGGGCGGCGGTCAAATAACCCATGTAAAGGCCACCTTTTATCTTAAAAGTGTTCCAGTTAGCCAAGTTGAGTGCCCTCAATAGCATACATTGAATATAACAGCACAGGAATGAATGTTTTCGTTTTGGTATGAAAATTGGTGCAATATATTTATTTTTGCACAGTTTAGGTAATCCACAAATTCTTCAACCCTGCCACCCACACCGTCCAATCATTCTCTGCACCAACAATACATGTATTGTTTTGTTTAAAATGTTTTTGTGTTAGTTTCTATTGCAAGAGAATGTCTTGTAGCATCAAAAATGCCTAAATACCCTTTTATTGGCGGCCATTTTGAAAATTGTAAAAAAACTACCGATTCCTTAATTTTTTCACGGTGGCTCTGTATCAGGTTTTGTTAAGCAAAAGCAAATGTCCATTTACGCCAAATTTGCTGTTAATCACATGAAGTGAAATATGCCTAACATACCCAACCGTTTACACTGGCGGCCATTTTGAAAAATTGTTTAAAAACTACCCATTTTTTTATTTTTCGCGATGGCTCTGTATCAGGTTTTGTTAAGCACATGAAACTCTTCATATTTGCTAAATTTGGTGTTTGTTGCATGATTTGAATGATTTTGCAACATAGGAGCCCCACTATACCAATCAAACGCTTTAATCACAAACTTTAAACACGGTTGCTGAATATCACATCCGGTGGAGAAGTCACTGTGCGAACGTTCAAGGTCACTCAGTTTCTCACGGTAAAGTGTAGGAGAGATATCTATATATATATATATATATATATATATATATATACGACTTGTGTGTGTGTGTGTGTGTGTGTGTGTGTGTGTGTGTGTGTGTGTGTCCGCGATGCACGGCCAAAGTTCTCGATGGATCTCTTTCAAATTTGGTGGCCATATTCAGGTACACCCCGGACACAACCTGGTCGATGAGATATTTCAACACGTGCTCTCAGCGCGCAGCGCTGAACCGATTTTGGTTTTTCTCTGGATCCATTCCCAGTAACTCTTCCTTATCTTCTCCAGTGTTTTCAGCGTTTATCTCCCTTCCTTCGTGTGGCGTCAATCCATATTCCCGTTTCTATTTTTAGAAGGTCACTGTCGACAACGCTCAATCCATATTCCCGTTATACTATTTTTAGAAGGTCACTGTCCAGGCGAAGCCGGGTATTACTCTTCTCCAGTGTTTTGCGCGTTTATCTCCCTTCCTTCGTGCGGTGCGCCGACAAAGCTGGCGTACACCCGGCAAAGCCGGGTCCCCAGCGCAGCCGGTAAGCTGTAATTATGGTTATCAAAACAACAATATGCACATCTAATTTTCAAACGATTGGTATTGTAGTGATATGTAAGCTTACACCTTTATTTTCTAACAATGATTACTTCAACCGCAGTATGCACACATCTATTTTATAACACATGGTAACTTTAAGTATTTTGTTAAAAAAATAGACAATACAACCATCCACACCAGCTGCAGTATCACTTCGATAAAAAGCTTTATTCATAGTGTCGTTTCTCGAAGTCCCCCCCTCTCTCTCTCTCTCTCTCTCCCTCCCTCTCTCTTTCTCTCTCTCCCCTCCCTCCCCCCCCCTCTCTCTCTCTCCCCCCTCCCTCTCTCTCTCCCCCTCCCTCGAGCTCCCTCCCTCTCTCTCTCTCTCCCTATCTCTCTCTCTTCTTTCTCTCTCTCCCCCTCCCTCCCTCTCTCTCTCTCTCTCTCTCCCCCCTCTCTCTCTCTCTCCCTCTGTATCGCGCTTCCTCTCTATCTCTCTCTTGGTCTCTCTCTCTCTCTAAAAAAACAAAACAAACTTATGTATCTCTATATACAGTAATGTGTTAAGTTTGCTTAATAGTTTTTTAATAATATTGTTTTTTGTTCCGGTTGACCTTATCTGCGGGCGAGGGCTGGATGTAAAAAAGCTTATGTTCTTGCTTATCTATTACCTTCGATAATAAGATTTTGTCTTTTCTTGTCTTGTCTTGTCTCTCTCTCTCTCTCTCTCTCTCTCTCTCTCTCTCTCTCTCTCTCTCTCTCTCTCTCTCTCTCTCTCTCTCTCTCTCTCTCTCTAAAAGACGAAACAAGATAACAAACATCTAGCAAGCAAACCAAGACTGAATAGCGTAGGAACAAGCAAAATACATGTGAATACATTGTAATGCGCTCAAGAAAACATGTTACGTACCATCTAACATTATTTAAAAAGAAAATACTTACTTATCCATCAGAAGTATGAATTACTCAATGATAAACAAGTGAATTCTATTTTAAGATATATGTTCGTTTACTAATAGCTAATAAAGTGCTCACAGTAGGCAAGCAAAATATCACAATCATGAAAAATGAACAAAACAATACACACACAAAATGTGCAAATGGTGAAGCATACACACGTCGTTCAATGAACATTTGATCCACAGTGACGACAATTAAGGTTTGCGTGAGACAAGCGGGTTCTTGCGTGAGGTACGACGGTTCTGTTTTAGGTACGAGAGTCAGTTTTTGTGCTCGGTACAATAGTTCTTGCGTTATAGTACGAGGGGTCTTGCTTTAGGTACGAGGGTTCTTGTGTTAGGTACAAAGGTTCTTGCATTAGGTACGAGGGTTCTTGCGTGAGGTACACATTTTCTGTGTTAAGTACGAGGGTTCTTGTGCTGGGTACGATAGTTATTGCGTTAAAGTACGATAATTCTTGCGTTGGGTACGAGAGTTCTTGCGTTATAGTACGAATGGCTCTTGCTTTAGGTACGAGGGTTCATCAGACTAGGTCCGACAACGGAATGGCAGTGTTGTTGATGTGAATGTACTCGGCATCTGAAAGTAAAATAAAAATCGATTTACATAAAGACCTCCGAACGGGAGTAACATTTCAACACATCACGAAGCCAGATTCTTTTTAAAATTAAGTAATGTCGGGAAAAATTAACAACCCTGATTTTGCATCATGAATGTCAATTGGTTGTTTTTTTTAATGTAATCGAAGCCTAATCGTCTGTAAAAATAAGAATAAATAATTCATGAGAATGTGGCTAAGCCGTTGAACTGTGGTACATCGTGTGTGTTAATGTGTAAGGATGATCTGATCTGAGCTAAAAGCCTGGGCAGATCGGCTTTAGTGGCTGAGATGATCATTCATACGGGAAGGACTGTATGCTTAACCCCTTCACTGCCACAGTATAACAGCATTATTCGAACGGTATATGGGAAAGAACTGTGTTTAGAACCCCTACAAGTACTTGGACAGTGGTTACCTCCCATTTAGTTTTCAGAAATGTCCTGAAATGTTGTTGACACAAATCCCACGTATGAGATACGGTTATGGGCGTAGGACAAACCGAAAATGACCACGTATTACATACGGGGTGGGCAGTGAAGGGGTTAAAAAGCAACCTCCACACAAGAACAACCTACACACACATCCTCAGCTACAGCCACAACAGCAACAACATTAAAACTTGATAATGTAAAGGCACACTCTTCTCATGAAAACAATTGGGCTCACCATCTCAGATCTGGGCAGGCCTTTAGTTACATAGGATAAGACCGCCCCTCCACTTGGTCACATACCAACACGTAATGGTCTGGATGCACACTGTGCACAGCTGGAATGTGGTGAATTTTTATATGATAAAAACAAATTCCAACTCATCACAGTGTCGATTTTTCGGCATGTGCAAAAATCGAGGGACGGTCTTGCTTGATCCTATGTAGAAGCCGGTGTAACACGACATTTTTACTCCACGAAAAATTTACTCCGGAGTAAACATTTCCAGGCATGGGAATTGAAAATTGTAAAAAAGGCTGAACATTTTTAACTGAAGACGCGAAGCGTCAAGTCGACGGCGCGAAACGCCTAGCCTTACTAGGGGGGTCCGGGGGCATGCCCCCCCGGAAATGTTTTTCTCCAAAGAACCCAGATGGTGCAATCTGGTGTCATCTGAGCTCCAAGTTTGCCATTAAATTCTGTTTTTAGAATCAGAGTTTTTAGTACCAATTTTTGATTTTTTGAAGAAAAAAAATATATACATGTATAATATGGTTGAAATTTGTTAAAAAATTGATCTGTTGAGACAAACAGGAAAATGTAACTTGTAACACAATCGAATCTGGTTTACTTTCAAACATAAAAGTTACAAAGGCTCACCAATAAGAATTGCCTACTTAAGTTACTTTCCCATGATCTCTTACAATGAGTTCTAAAAAAAGTATAAAAAAAAGAAGAAAATAAGGCTCAACGCATAGATTTTTCTTCGATTTGTGGGTTAGCGGTTTGGGTACCAGCCCAGCTCCAACCCTTGCTTAAATTTGGTAAATATAGTTCGAAGATTACGAATACGATCAGCACAGTGACATTCGAATGGAGAAAAACTGAAACAGATGCGCAAAGTTCAGATCTAGAGCGGTGTTCTTCGCTTGACTTGAGCCAAAATCTGTTCTTCTTCTGCCGTATAAAATCGAAGGAAAATCCAACAATTCAGGAGCACTGTGCCTTACTTGAGCAGAAAAAAACCCACCTGGCAAACGTTGATTGTTCTTCAGAGAAGAGCACGTTTCAATGTGCTTCTTCCTGCGGAGATGGTCAGTAACAGTTAGTAGGTGTTGCAGACGATGCACATGCTGAACCACGGACATCAATTTTTCTAAATCGGGTGCCGACGCGCTGTTTGTCTCAATTCACTTCCACAACAGCCGACACCCACTCCCATTTCCATTTGTTCGCGCATCCAGTGTCATCGAATCTTTGACCACGTTATACAACACGCGCGATCGACATTTTCACTGGTACACTGCGTTCAATCACTTCAATGCTGTTGCGTGCCCGCGAATCCTATAGCGTGCCCGCGAATCAACAGCGAGCTGTTTCACTCAAAGTTCAAGTAACTTAGGCGGGCGGTAGCAGTGCGTGAACAAAGTTTTCGCGGGCTTTTGCGCTAAAGCAAAAGTAACCGGTGCTTTTTTTTGTGTGCCTCCCCCCTTTATTTTTTCGGCGGACACTTTTGCTTTTCCGGCGGAACAAACAAAAATTTCGGTGGAAATCCGCAATTCGGCGGACAATTCCCATGCCTATTTTTCGTACGAGATTCTTACTCCGAGTACACCTTTCGTACGAGAAAAGAACTCCCCAAGGCACGAACAAATTACTCCATCAACGAAATTTGTACTCCCCATTTTTTTTCTCACTTCCAGTAAGAATCTCAGTCGTACCCCTCATTGGCATGCGGGCGAAGGGATAATACCAATATGTGATCTCGCGCAAACGAATGTCGCGCTACCCCTCCGCCCACCCCTTCCACACCAGGACTAACAGGGGACAAGGGAGTAAACATTTCGTACACCTGGCATGGGAAGTTAAATTGCTCGTGTTAGGGTGAAGTGATTTATTCGTTATTTATTCGTCAGGGAAGTAACATTTGTGTACGAAATGTTTACTCGGAACTCACCTGTCGTGGGGAGTCATTTTCTCGTGTAATGGGGGAGTACTTTGTTCGTAAAGGGAGTGACATTTTCGACGAAATTTTTACTCCGGAGTAAAAATCTCGTGGGAGTAATTTTCTCGTGTTACACCGGCTGAGATCTGGGAGAGTGAGCCGAACTGTTTTCACAAGAATGAGTGTGCCTTGAATAAGTGTATGACCTACAGTGAGACCCCCCCCCCCTTTCATACCCCCCATTTTAAGACTCCCTCCCTTCTAAGACCTTGCTTTCTCAGACTTTCCATTCATAACCTCTGTAAATTTACCCCCGTTTTAAGACTCCCTCCTTTAGAAGACCTGATTTTGTCCGATTTTTGGAGATCTTAAAAGGGGGGGTTCCACTGTACCTTTCATCTGAAAACCAGATGCCAGAAAACTGGCCTCCGCCGCCTCTGCTTTTTCGTTCTCAAGGTTTTCCTCTTCCTCCTCCTCCATCTTTTCCTCGCTCTTGGTGTGCTGGCTCGAAGGTTTAACCTCTGGATAGAAGCAATGGACACGACTTCATTAAAGACGTTTTGCACGGGTGAATTGGCATGACTCTTTCTTTCTTTCTTTCTTTCTTTCTTTCTTTCAGTGTGTTTGATCTCATGAGTCTTTCTCTCGTTATTGGTTCATTTTCAATACCCCCGAAATAAACACCTCCCCTCTCTCTCTCTCTCTCTCTCTCTCTCTCTCTCTCTCTCTCTCTCTCTCTCTCTCTCTCTCTCTCTCTCTCTCTCTCTCTCTCTCTCTCTCTCTCTCTCTCTCTCTCTCTCTCTCTCTCTCTCTCTCTCTCTCTCTCTCTCTTGCTCACAATGAACGTTTTTTGATGTTTCTGGAGGGAAAGGAAGCCTCTCCTTGAACGAAAAAGGTAAATTCGACAGCAAGCTGTATAGGCAATGAAGAGATGAGGGGGTGAGAGGTGCGATTTCTCCTCGGATTTCATGATGATCCAGATGCACCCCCCCCCTCCCTCCCCCACACAAAAAAATGCGTTTGGGAGTAACATGCTTAAGCCAGGGGGGTAAGGGGGGGGGGGGGGGGGTTGCGCGACCCCTATAACCCCCCTAGTCCGGCCCTGGAGAACTTGGTTTTCTTGAATTTTAATTTATTTCATAAACTACTAGGTTTTCTTGAAGACCTTATCAGAAACTACTTAGGACACATACACTCAACTAAACATTCTTGTCTCGTTGTTTCTTGAAAACCTCATCAGAAACTACTCAAGACAAATACACTCAACTAAACATTCTTCCTCTACAACAAGAGTTCTTTTTAAATGCTAGTGATTTTATGTTGAAAATGTACAAACACCTCCATGCATCCAAGACCTGTTCGAGCGTCCTCCTGGTAGATCTGGGCTTTTAAACTATACGCTACCACTCCCACGCATTGATTTACATAAATCCAGTTTATCTTACTGGGGATCGCTTGTGTGGAATTCACTAACAATATACTGTAAAACATGTCAAACCTTTCGTCTTAGGCATAAATTTCATCTTTAAATACACCTATATAATACACACTACTCACAAATGTAAGAATAACTTGTTGCTGTCTTCAATCTACAGCTAAATACATCACAATAATGAATCCATTGCTTACTGCTTTGGGTCGACAAAGGCGCATGCATTGTTTCATAGCGTGTCGGCGGTAAGTCCATACTGATGCGACTCATGTAGGTGTGGTCCCGGCATGCCTTATCATCATGGCTGCCACCAGCTGCTACGTCACTTCCGCTGGCTGTTGAAATTTCAACTTCAGTTCATTGTCTGTACATAACCCAGTAAGAGCTCTCGACTGCATAATATACCGTACACGAAAGTAAGAAAACTAGTGGGGGGTTTTCGTATGTTAACGAAGATACCTATTGTAACCGAGTGCCGAAACACCACAATCACCTTTGGAGGCGAAGACGGAGTCCAATCAAACAGGATTGAGAATTTTAGAGCTTATTTCTAAGCCCTATAAAACCTGTTATGCATTCGGAAAGGAATCCATGAACATACAGAGAGACAAAAGCCGCCAGACCCCATCACAAACAGAACTCTACAATCCACAGGTGTTGCCTTGCAAGCTATAAATAGCTCGCAACTTCTAAGGCGAACAACTCTGCAGAGTCTCATGTGAATGGCGACGGTTTTCTCCCTGTCACACTATTTTGTTGAATTGTTTTTTTTAATTTTTTTTATTTTTACAAGTGGACCACATAAAAAATCACCCCATCAACAATTGACATACTGACCATTTTCCTCAGACCAGGTTGCCTGTATTGAGTAATGCCATTGGTGATACGATAAAAGAGAAAGAGAAAGAGAGAGAGAGAGAGAGAGAGAGAGAGAGAGAGAGAGAGAGAGAGAGAGAGAGAGAGAGGGGGAGAGAGGGAGACATACACACGGCACACACATACACACACACACTACCAATACCACCACCACCACCAAACATTAGACAACCAATTCATTCAACAAGATAACTCACCGTTCGCAAAAGGCACAAGGTAAGAGGCAGTGTCGAACGGAGATGCAATGGAGGTATAACCCCCATCAGGCTGCGAGTCAAAACTTCGGGAACTTGTCTGCGAAGGCACACCATTAGAAACAACGGCGGTGTTTGGACGGTGACGGTTATTCTCGCAGTTTCCCACGTGATTGTGTGGGAAGTCTGCTGGGTCGTAGATGTGGTTGCTGATCGAGTCTGAAGATCAAAATCATCGCGAGACTCAGAAAAGACACACACCGACAGGAAGATAGAGACAGACAGGCATTGAAACAGACAGTCAGAAATATAGCCAGCCAGACAGCCAGACAACAGATAGGCAGACAGACAGACAGACACAAACACAGGTACACACAACAGACAGATAGGTGTACAGATACTCAGATTCTGTACAGACAGACACATTAACTCAAAGTCATGATTGCAACAACTTTCGTACCTGAACTAAATCATTCGTTCCCGTGTTTTTTCATTAAAACTTTCTTTGCCATTTAAAGGTACTCAACTTGGCACATTGTTTTGATCAAAGATTTCTGTTAGGTCTCGTGATCGCCGGTCAAATAATTCTACCTCCAAAATCGACCATGAAGAATAGGCAATCATACAAATGTGACCCTCCACCACGAAATGAGTCGCATGTTACCTCGCGCGATTCTGCGCTAGGCTTAATAAGTCCAGGGAGTGTCTGGTAACAGTGTGAGGGTCACCTTAGTCACAGGCTTATAACTCAAACAGTTTTCGTTCTTTTCTAAAACGGTTTTCACCACTGGATAGAGCATAAACAACTCCTTATGAAAATGTAAACATATCAAAAATCATGCTAAGGTGACATGCGACTCATTCCGTGGTGGAGGGTCACAAATGTTAACAACGGCCTGAAGGCGGAACGTTGTGTTTATTCGTAGATAATTCTTTAGTTTGGGTACGAAAGTTGTTGCAAGGATGTTTGTGTTCAGTTTATATCGACACCTTCGCCCAAAGACTTACTCCTTGGGCCATCTTTGCTCTCCTTCTTGCTTCTCTGTGACAAATGGATTGTACATAATTCAGTATTGGATGGTTTAAACAAGTGTGTACAAATTGGCTTGCCATACTTGTAGTATCACTACTTGACGGCGTGGCCTAGTTTTGTAAGGCGTATCTTCATTGGCTGCTGTAGCCAATGAGAGAAAAGAGGTTAGCTTTGTGGGATGTGAAGGGTAGAGCGTGCCCGACAGTCGCAGAGGACAGGCGTGTTTTTGACTGATGTCTCCACGTTGGGCTATAACGCTGCTCACCGAACACTGAGGTCGAACACCGTAAGACTCGTGTTGCGGAAGAATCATGAGTGGTTCTATGCTGTAAAGATATAGGTATTTATTGAATTGTATTTTGCTCAGTAATATTGACTGGTGAAATGACTGTGAGAGTCATGTTGTAAATTGGGTTGGAGAAGCGTGAGCTGTGTCAGCCATTTTGAAAAGGAAGGTCGTATGTTCTTTTGGTAATGAAGTTACTTGTAAATGAGCTGGTGTAAATAATATAACCGCATAAGTTAGTGGACGGATAGTTGAACAGTATTGAGAAAGAATAGCAGTATTATTTCGTAGAAAAGTTTATCTAACAATAGATCTAAGAATTGAGACTTATGGTAGCCTAAACTTTTTACGCAGCACCCCGGTCGGAGTGAGGGATGGCACCACTCGACAGCGGGAGAGAGAGAGACGGGCATTCCCTCCTTAGCGCTACGAATCGTTGATTGAGAGCGCAGGGTTGTAACAGCGCTGGAGTACTGGAAACTGGTGGAGCCGCACCCCATAGTCACCACGAGCGGTATTTCGTCGTGGGTGGTATGGATCCAGGGTATGTACCCTGTAAAGGATTGATTCTTTTTGGTTCATTAGAAACACGCGAGTGCCGAGACTACTATAATCACGTCACGCGGGTCCGAGATTACCGAGACTATCTACGTCAGAAAGATGTACGTCATTTCTTTCAGCCACAATTCTTTCTTTTATTGCAGACTTCGAAGGAAAAGAAATGTCGTGTCTGATTAAATTATTTCAACTTGTAGTTCTTAGCGACGAATTGTTTATGCAACCGAGTTGTTTGTGCATCGCTAAGCAACTACGTAGAAACAGAAACGCCGGAAGTAGAAGAACAGGCCGTTGAGATCAACAGACCAGGCAAGTCGGAGAGCTCCAGATTCTCGCAATTAACTAGACGTTACTAACGCTGCAGAGAAGGAAGCCGTTATCCCAGAGGGAGAACCCGTTTCGCCGTCTTGGAGGGTTCGTACACGGGAAGACGAACAAGCAAGACATCACCGACAGAGCTGCGTTTTAGAAGCGTCATTTACGTCATCGTCGTCATCAAGTTCATCGTCATCATGTTCCTGTAAACATGGGTCATCATCGATAGTCGAGAGTCGACTCTGCAGACTGTGATCATCCACTGTAAATGGATCCATCGTCGTCATTATAAGGAAGTACATTTATATATTTGTTTCATCACCTCCAAGTAACTAAAGAACTTTTATCGTCGTCATTTGAGATTGTATGACAATGAGCCACGTTTCCGGAGAATGATATTGATTTCAAAATCAATGAACAATAACCATAATTATAGTGTTGTGAAGTGAAGAACTGAATCTAAGATGTATAATGCATGACCTGAGTCAACCTTGTGTAAGGTCGAGGAGCCATTAAAAGAAATTATAATTCATGCTGTTGATTTCTGTCCTAAATTGCCTTGGACAATATCAGCCGATAGCTGAATCGTAATTGTAATCAAAATATGGGATTTTAGTCTTAGGAAAGAAAAATCCGCATAACATACCCGCTTAAGTTTGTGGAGTCACTGTATGTGTGAACTGCCACCGAAGGAACATAATCGTAAGATTGTGGAGTCACTGTATGTGTGAACTGCCACCGAAGAAACATAATCGTCAGAAAGATTGTGTGAGACGAAGACGTCGTCAACTAAGTATTATGTGACAAGTGAAATGTGCGTAAAGTGAAACTGTGTTAAACAGGAACCCTAAACGTTAGAAGAATTGTGTGAAACGAGAACTTCATCTAACGTGAGACAGTTGGTCTCCGACGTGTTCAAGATATCATTCTTCTTATATATGAATGCAAGTGATTTGTAGAATGCATGAGAAATAACATATTTGTATTATTGTGTTGATGTTACAATACAGGTACGAGGGCAAAGGGCATTAAGTGCGTTCAGTCTTTGTGCCTTGTTTGAGTGTTGTGTGTGAGTCCTACCATTTTCTCTGCGGGTTCGTGTGTTCAGGGAGAGTATGCGGCCGCTGCTTTCTCGCAGGACAATAATCACAGAGGTGGTCAGCAGTCCCGAGGGTTTGGCTCTGGTTTTGCTGGACGTGGTGGTAACCGGAATAACTGGAGCTATGGAAGAGGTAGTTCTGACGCTCAGGCACATTCACCAGGTGATGCGTATAGTACTCGTGGAAGTAGACGTAGTCGTGCAGGTGGTCGTAGAGGTGGTTCATTCCAACGGAGTGGAGATTCTTGTAACTTATGTCGTAAGAAAGGTCATTGGGCAGTAGAGTGTCCATGGCGGAACAGTACTAATCCTTGCAAGAGATGTGATCTTGGGGGTCATGACAAGAGAACGTGTCCGTTTGTGGTCGGAGGATGGAATATTATAAACAAACAGAGTGAGTCAGGAAATGCAGTTGTTCCAGATGTCGGTTGTTCAGTTACACAAGTGGTGGGGAGTCTGCATTTAGATCACGGTTGTGTCAACGACGTAGCGTGTTCAGTACTCCGTGACACAGGTGCTACGATTTGTGGTGTTCGTAGTCGATTGGTGTCAAAAGACCAGTTTGTCAGTGGTACTGTCGCTTGTAAGACGTTTGGTGGAGAAATACACACATATCGCCAAGCGAAAGTGATGGTTCAGTCAACTTATTATTCAGGGGAGTTAGTCTGCTGTGTTCTGGATGATCCTGTGGCTGATTTGATCATAGGGAACATTCCGGGGATTTCGGAAAAGGTGGCAGAGTGTTCTCCTGTTGTTGAGAGGGTTGCGGCTGTGACTACTCGTGCGCAGGCCAAGAGACGAGATCTTCCTCAAAAACCTTTGGTTGAGGTAATTGAGGATTTGGCTGTGTCACGTGATGAACTCATTCGGTTCCAGACTGATGATAGCAGTTTAAAGGGTTGTTTCTCACTTGCTGTGAGTGGAGAATCAAAGTCAGTGGGAGCTGCGACATATTGTTTCTACAAGGAAAGTGGAGTTTTGTACAGGCAATACCAGGCCAAAGACAAAGTTTTTTGTCAGGTGGTAGTTCCAGAGAACTTGCGTTCGTCTGTGATGGTGACTGCACATGACCAGTTACTTGCGGGACATTGTGGCATTCGGAGAACGTTGTCGAGAATTCTTGGCAAGTTTTTTTGGCCAGGTGTTTCTGCTGACGTAGCTAGGTATGTGAAAAGTTGTGATATTTGTCAGAAGACAGTGTCGAAAGGAAAGGTGTGTCCTGTCCCACTGGTGGCCATGCCACAGATATCAACTCCGTTTGAGAGAGTTGCCACTGACCTTGTAGGTCCACTTTCTCCCCCTTCTGAAGAAGGCCATAGATACATTCTAACCTTGATTGATTTGGCTACAAGATTTCCGGAGGCAGTTCCCATGAAAGAAATCACGTCAGTAGCTGTTGCTGAAGCTCTTCTGTCCATCTTTGCCAGATTGGGGTTTCCAAAGGAGATTTTGTCTGATCAGGGTTCGCAGTTCAACTCTGAACTCATGAAACAGTTTCATGCGTTGTGTGGTACGCGTGCTGTGCGAACTTCGCCATATCATCCACAGGCGAATGGGACTGTAGAGAGATTTCATGGAACTCTGAAAGCGATGTTGCGAAAAGTTGTCCATACGCAGCCGAAGGCATGGTATCGCTATTTGCCAGCGTTACTGTTTGCATGCAGAGAGCTTCCATCTGAAAGTACAGGGTTTAGCCCTTTTGAGCTCATGTTTGGTCGCTCACCGAGAGGTCCCATTTCTTTGATAGCAGATTCGTGGTTTGGTTTTTGGTTTGGTTTTTGGGGTTTAATGTCTCTTCAGCAGATGCTAGCTGCTATTCGAGACCGATGCAGTTATTTTCTTTTCCCTTCATATGGCAAGTTCTACTTTTCAGACTATTTACATTCAAATCTATCACTGTAAAAGAAGGTTCTAAAAATTAATAATTTTCACTTCTGGTACTTTAAATCTTGTAAAAAATCTTGATCTCTTTTAAAAAGTTAAAAATCTTGTCCGGGGGAACATCCCGGAATAAAACCTTCAGTGTTTCCGCATTGTAGTGTTTGTCTCGAAATTCTTGAACGTCTACACATTTTGTGAGAACATGTTCTAATGTCCATGGTTCGTCACATCCAAAACAGTATGGTGGATCTTCACCTTTCAGCAGATACGAATGTGTAATGTGACTGTGCCCAATGTGTAAGCGACAGAGAACTGTCTCTTCTTTCCTATTGAGGCGACATTGGGGTAGGCTGTCCGACAGCTGGGGGACGATCTTATGAAGTTTATTTTCTTCACATTCGTCCCATTCACTCTGCCATAGGTACTTTATGTACATGTTGGTGCGAGTTCTGAAATCTGAATGCTTTGTGTGTTTGTCAGTGATGAGTCTTTCTCTGGCTTCTTTAGCAGCTTGATCAGCTGCAGAGTTGCCTCTAATTCCAACATGGGATGGCACCCATGCAAACACAATCCTTTTGCCTTCTTCAATCAGAGATGCATGTAGCTCTTGGATTTCGACCAACAGTGGGTGGTCTAGCTGAGTTCTCTTCACGGCGGTAAGAGCCGATAGGGAATCCGACAGAATCAGGAAGTCTTTCTTTTTTGACTGATATACCTGTTTCAGAGCTAGCTGTAAAGCTTTCAACTCTGCAGAAAATACAGAACTGTCATCCGGAAGACGGGCCGAAAAGGCCCTATCGAGTTTAGGACCTGTGACAGAAGCTGATGCCACTTTACTTTCAGCTTTGGACCCATCAGTGTATATTCGTTGATGGGAAGGAAACTCGGTACAGAACTGGCTAAAACACTGTTTAAAAATCAAATCATTTGTCTCTGACTTCTTTAACCTTGTCAGATCGAGTCGAACAACTGGATCTGGCAATGTCCATGGAGGAGTTTCTGTCCATCGATTTTCACTAACATGATCGAGTTTTATCTTTGATTCGGCCAGATGTGACTGAATCCGAGAAGACAGAGGTGCTCGATCATTTGGGTGACTTTCAAAAAATTCAGAGCATTGTGGTTGAAATACGCATTGGTAGGCTGGATTTGTAGGCATAGCTTTCAGTTTCAACACATAATTTAGGGTGAGTTTCAGGCGTCGCAGCCTCAAGGAGGGTTCTTTGGCCTCAAAATATAAGGACTGTACTGGAGACGTCCTGAAAGCTCCCAGACAAAGACGTATACCCTGGTGGTGTATTGTGTCTAATAGCCTTAGATTGGATTTTGCGGCTCCAAGCAGATTCGTGGACTCAAGGTCCGAATGCTGATGATGCTGAGGCAAAACCTATCTATGCGTATCTGTTTGAACTAAAAAACATCATTGCAGAAACGTGTGAGTTAGCAAAACAAAACTCAGCAGAATCTTCCAAGCGAGGGAAGAAATACTTTGACAGGCGTGCGAGGCAGCGTACATTTGATGTTGGGGACGAGGTGTTAGTTTTACTGCCTACTAATACCAACAAACTACTGATGACATGGTCTGGTCCATACCAAGTTCAGGAATGCTTGCATCCAGATTACAAGATCCTGATAAGAGGTCGATCAAAGATCTTTCACGCGAACATGTTGAAACAGTATTTGCGGCGAGGCGTTAGTGCTGTTGGGACAAGGATTGTGATACGTCAGTGTCGGGAGGCAAGTGTGTCCCTTGGAACTCGATCACTACTTTCAGGGTTTCGACCGTCTCTGATAGTGTCCCTGAAAAAGCAAAGAGGACTGTTTTACCAGTCTACGGACCAGAGAGACCTCCATTAGTGGTAGCTGATACCATTGCTGTGGTACAAGATGAAGATGAGTTTATTCGTTACCTACCTTGTCCGTTCCCATGTCATCCTCCATGAAAGATGAAGACATATCGTCCATAGACTTTGACAAAGGACTCTCAGAGATGCAGAAATCGAGTCTTCATGATGTATTTTCTGAGTTTGCTCAGATTTTGACGACTTCACCGGGTTCATTCAGTGGAGATCTCTTTCTTGATGTCGAACTGACCACAGATGTGCCAGTACGACGACGTGCTTATGATTTACCATTCTCTTCAAAAGAAGTGGTTGAAAGAGAGCTGCAGACTATGATCGATTTAGGTGTGATTGAAAAATCCAAATCTGCATACTCAGCTCCTGTGGTTTTGGTAAAAAAGAAAGATGGTGCGTGCCGATTTTGCATTGATTACAGAGCTCTGAACAAAGTGACTGTGTTTGACGCAGAACCTATTCCAGATGTTGACGAACTCTTTACAAGACTGGCTCAGTGTTCTTATTTCACTCGCATTGATCTCACAAAGGGGTACTGGCAGATTGTTGTAAACCCCGTTGACAGGCATAAAACAGCGTTTGCTACGCACATGGGCTTGTACCAATGGATCAGAATGCCTTTTGGTCTTGTGTCAGCTCCAGCAGTTTTTGCTCGCATGATGCGTATGTTGAGGCTTCAAGAAGTCTCCGGCATGAACTTCTTTGACGACATTTTGGTGCACAGTTGTTCTTTTTCTGCCCACTTGAAGCATGTGCGGGGAGTTCTCCAGAAACTGTTGAAATTCAACCTCACCGCCAAGCCGTCAAAGATTTCGACAGGTTGTCGCAGTCTTGAGTTCTTAGGACATGTTGTGGGAGAGGGAATGCTTCGTCCTCAGGAGGAGAAAATCAGAAAGATTCTTGCAATTCCTACTCCTACCACCAAGAAGCAGGTCCGATCTCTGTTGGGGTTGTTGAGTTTCTATCGCAGATATGTTCCCGGATTCGCAACTCTGACAGCACCGATTTCGGATCTGGTTAAAGACTCGAGTGGTCGAACCATACAGTGGACGCCTGCCTGTGAGGATGCACTGGCAAAGATAAAGCAGATTTTTTCTGAGTTTCCGGTTCTACAGTTGCCAAGACTAGACCAGTCTTTCGTACTCAGAACTGATGCCAGTGGGGTTGGTTTGGGCGCAGCTTTACTGCAGGATTTTGAAGGAACATTACACCCAGTTGCAAGCAAGAAGCTGTTGCCACGAGAAACCAGATACAGCACGATTGAGAGAGAGTGTCTGGCAATCGTGTGGGCTGTTGCAAAATTCTCCAAGTTTCTGTGGGGAGTGGACTTCGTCTTAGAGACAGATCATAAACCACTCACTTACATACAGACGTGTCGGTTCAAGAACGCGAGAGTTTTGCGATGGTCACTCTTTTTGCAGGAGTACAGGTTCACTGTTGAACCGATACCAGGAACGCGGAACGTGTTTGCTGATTTGCTGTCGCGGTCAGATCACGACCAGTTTGTTCCGTAGTGGAATGCGATATGGAAATTGTATTGCAGTGAAGTAGTTACCCTCATTCACCTGTTATCCTAAAGAAAAAATAACCTCGGTCGGTCATTTTTTTCTGGGAGGAGGGGGTAATGTGACAAATGGATTGTACATAATTCAGTATTGGATGGTTTAAACAAATGTGTACAGTTTGGCTTGCCATACTTGTAGTATCACGGCTTGACGGCGTGACCTATTTTTGTAAGGCGTATCTCCATTGGCTGCTGTGGCCAATGGGAGATAAAAGAGGTTAGCTTTGTGGGATGTGAAGGGTAGAGCGTGCCCGACAGTCGCAGAGGACAGGCGTGTTTTTGACTGATGTCTCCACGTTGGGCTATAACGCTGCTCACCGAACACTGAGGTCGAACACCGTAAGACTCGTGTTGCGGAAGAATCATGAGTGGTTCTATGCTGTAAAGATACAGGTATTTATTGAATTGTATTTTGCTCAGTAAT